>NC_041214.2:44048618-44052226 GCF_002837175.3 Physeter macrocephalus
GATGGCCATTCTGAACGGTGTGAGGTTTGCATTTCTCTAATAATTAGTGATGTTGAGCATCCTTTCATGTGTTTCTTGGCAATCTGTATATCTTCTTTGAAGAAATGTCTATTTAGGTCTTCTGCCCATTTTTGGATTGGGTTGTTTGTTTTTATGTTATTGAGCTGCATGAGCTGCTTGTATATTTTGGAGATTAATCCCTTGTCAGTTGCTTCATTTGTTACTATTTTCTCCCATTCTGAGGGTTGTGTTTTCATCTTGTTTATGGTTTCCTTTGCTGTGCAAAAGCTTTTAAGTTTCATTAGGTCCCATTTGTTTATATTTATTTTTATTTCCTTTTCTCTAGGAGGTGGGTCAAAAAGGATCTTGCTGTGATTTATGTCATAGAGGGTTCTGCCCCTGTTTTCCTTTAAGAGTTTTATAGTGTCTGCCCTTACATTTAAGTCTTTAATCCATTTTGAGTTTATTTTTGTGTGTGGTGTTAGGGAGTGTTCTAATCTCACTCTTTTACATGTAGCTGTCCAGTTTTCCCAGCACCACTGTGAGTTTATTTTTGTGTATGGTGTTAAGGAGTGTTCTAATCTCATACTTTTACATGTAGCTGTCCAGTTTTCCGAGGACCACTTATTGAAGAGGCTGTCTTTTCTTCACTGTATATTCTTGCCTCATTTATCAAAGATAAGGTGACCATATGTGCGTGGGTTTATCTCTGGGCTTTCTATCCTGTTCCATTGATCTATATTTCTATTTTTGTGCCAGTACCATACTGTCTTGATTACAGTAGCTTTGTAGTATAGTGAGAAGTCAGGGAGCCTGATTCTTCCATCTCCATTTCCCTTTCTCAAGATTACACTGGCTATTCGGGATCCTTTGTGTTTCCATACAAATTGTTAAATTTTATGTTCTAGTTCTGTATAAAATGTCATTGGTAGTTTGATAGGGATTGCATTGAATCAGTAGGTAGATTTGGGTAGTATAGTCATTTTCACAATGTTGCTTCTTCCAATCCAGGAACATGGTGTATCTCTCCATCTGTTTGTATCCTCTTTAATTTCTTTCATCAGTGTCTTAGAGTTTTGTATATACAGGTCTTTTGTCATCTTAGGTAGGTTTATTCCTAGGTATTTTGCTCTTTTTGTTGCAGTGGTAAATGGGAGTGTTTCCTTAATTTCTCTTTCAGATTATTTGCTGTTATTGTATAGGAATGCAACAGAATTCTGTGCATTAATTTTGTATCTTGCTACTTTACCAAAGTCATTGATTAGCTCTAGTAGTTTTCTGGTAACATCTTTAAGATTCTTTATGTATAGTATCATGTCACCAGCAAACAGTGACAGTTTTACTTCTTCCTTTTTGATTTAGATTCCTTTTATTTCTTTTTCTTCTCTGATTGCTATGACTAAAACTTCCAAACTATGTTAAATAATAGCGGTGAGAGTGGGCAACCTTTTCTTGTTCCTGATCATAGAGGAAATGGTTCAGTTTTTCAACATTGAGAATGATGTTGGCTGTCGGTTTCTCATATATGTCTCTTATTATGTAGAGGTAGGTTCCCTCTGTGCCCACTTTCTGGAGAGTTTTTATCATAAATCGGTGTTGAATTTTGTTGAAAGATTTTTCTGCGTCTATTGAGAATATCATATGGTTTTTACCCTTCAATTTGTTAATGTGGTGTATCACATTGATTGATTTACACATATTGAAGAATCTTTGTATTCTTGGGATAAACCCCAGTTGATCATGGTGTATGATCCTTTCAGTGTGTTGTTGGATTCTGTTTGCTAGTATTATGTTTATGATTTTTGCATCTCTGTTTATCAGTGATATTGGTCTATAGTTTTCTTTTTTGTGACATCTTTGTCTGGTTTTGGTACCAGGATGATAGTGGCCTCATAGAATGAGTTTGGGACTGTTTCTCCCCTGCTATATTTTGGAAGAATTTGAGAACGATTGATGTTAGCTCTTCTCTAAATATTTGATAGAATTCACCTTTGAAGCCATCTTGTACTGGGCATTTGTTTGTTGGAAGATTTTTAATCACAGTTTCAATTTCAGTGCTTGTGATTGGTCTGTTCATATTTTCTATTTCTTCCTGGTTCAGTCTCAGAAGGTGGTACTTTTCTAAAAATTTGTCCATTTCTTCCAGGTTGTCCATTTTATTGGCATATAGCTCCTTGTAGTAGTCTCTCACAATCCTTGGTATTACTGCAGTGTCAGTTGTTACTTTTCCTGTGTCATTTCTAATGCTTGATTTGAGTCTTCTCCCTTTTTTTCTTGATGAGTCTGGCTAATGGTTTATTAGCTTTGTTTATCTTCTCAGAGAATCAGATTTTAGGTTTATTGATATTTGCTATTGTTTTCTTCATTTCTTTTTCATTTATTTCTGATGTGATCTTTATGATTTCTTTCCTTCTGCAGACTTTGAGTGTTTTTTGTTCTTCTTTCTCCAATTGCTTTAGGTGTGAGGTTAGGTCATTTATTTGAGATTTTTCTTGGTTCTTGAGGTAGATTGTATTGCTATAAACTTCCCTCTTAGAACTATTTTTGCAGCATCCCATAGGTTTTGGGTCATCATGTTTTCATTGTCACTTGTTTCTAAGTATTTTTTAATTTCCTCTTTAGTTTCTTCAGTGATCTCTTTGTTATTTAGTAGCGTATTGTTTAGCCTCCATATGTTTGTATTTTTTACAGTTTTTTTCCTGTAATTGATATCTAACTCATAGTATTGTGGTCAGAATAGATACTTGATATGATTTCAATTTTCTTAAATTTACCAAGGCTTGATTTGTGACCCAAGATATGATCTATCCTGGCGAATGCTCCATGAGCCCTTGAGAAGAAAGTGTATTCTGTTGTTTTTGGATGGAATGTCTTATAAATATCAATTAAGTCCATCTGGTCTAATATGTCATTTAAAGCTCTGTATCCTTATTTATTTTCATTTTGGATGATCTATCCATTGATGAAAGTGGGGTGTTAAAGTCGCCTACTGTGATTGTGTTTCTGTCAATTTCCCCTTTTATGGCTGTTAGCATTTGCCTTATGTATTAAGGTGCTCCTATGTTGTGTGCATAAATATTTCAATTGTTATATCTTCTTCTTGGATTGATCCCTTGATCACTATGTAGTGTTCTTCTTTGTCTCTTGTAATAGTCTTTATTTTATAGACTATTTTGTCAGATATATCAGATATGCTACTCCAGCTTTCTTTTGATTTCCATTTGCATGGCATATCTTTTTCCATCCTCTCACTTTCAGTCTGTATGTGTCCCTAGGTCTGAAATGTGTCTCTTGTAGACAGCATGTATACGGGTCTTGCTTTTGTATCCATTCGGCCAATTTATGACTTTTGGTTGGAACATTTAATCCATTTACATTTAAAGTAATTATTGATATGTATATTCATATTACCATTTTCTTAATTGTTTTGGTTTGCTTTTGCAGGTCTTCTCCTTCTCTTGTGTTTCCTGCCTAGAGCAGTTACTTTGTCATTTGTTTTAAAGCTGGTTTGGTGGTGCTGATTTCTGTTAACTTTTGCTTGTCTGTAAAGGTTTTAATTTCTCCATCAAATCTGAATGAGATCCTTGCTGGGTAGAGTAATCTTGGTT
>NC_041214.2:44055539-44071478 GCF_002837175.3 Physeter macrocephalus
ACATGGTATATCTCTCCATCTGTTTGTATCCTCTTTAATTTCTTTCATCAGTGTCTTATAGTTTTGTGCATACAGGTCTTTTGTCTCCTTACGAAGGTTTATTCCTAGGTATTTTATTATTTTTGTTGCAGTGGTAAATGGGAGTGTTTCCTTAATTTCTCTTTCAGATTTTTCATCGTTAGTGTACAGGAATACAAGAGATTTCTGTGCATTAATTTTGTATCTTGCTACTTTACCAAAATCATTGATTAGCTCTAGTACTTTTCTGGTGGCATCTTTAGTATTCTCTATGTATATAGTATCATGTCATCTGCAAACAGTGACAGTTTTACTTCTTCTTTTCCAATTTTGACTACTTTTATTTCTTTTTCTTCTCTGATTGCCATAGCTAAAACTTCCAAAACTATGTTGAATAATAGCAGTGAGAGTGGGAAACCTTGTCTTGTTCCTGATCTTAGTGGAACGATGTTGGCTGTGGGTTTGTCATATATGGCCTTTATTATGTTGAGGTAATTTCCCTCTATGCCTACTTTCTGGAGAGTTCTTATCATAAATGGGTGATGAATTTTGTCAAAAGCTTTTTCTGCATCTATTGAGATTATCATATGTTTTTTATCCTTCAGTTTGTTAACATGGTGTATCATATTGATTGATTTGGATATATTGAAAAATCCTTGCATTCCTGGGATAAACCCCACTTGATCATGGTGTATGATCCTTTCAATGTGCTGTTGGATTCTGTTTGCTAGTATTTTGTTGAGGATTTTTGCATCTATATTCATCAGTGATATTGGCCTGTAGTTTTCTTACTTTGTAATATTTTTGTTTGGTTTTGGTGTCAGGGTGATGGTGTCCTCTTAGACTGAGTTTGGGAGTGTTCCTCCCTCTGCTATATTTTGGAAGAGTTTGAGAGGGATAGGTGTTAGCTCTTCTCTAAATGTTTGATAGAATTCACCTGTGAAGCCATCGGGTCCTGGGCTTTTGTTTGTTGGAAGATATTTAATCACAGTTTCAATTTCAGTGCTTGTGATTGGTCTGTTCATATTTTCTATTTCTTCCTGGTTCAGTCTCAGAAGGTGGTACTTTTCTAAAAATTTGTCCATTTCTTCCAGGTTGTCCATTTTATTGGCATATAGCTCCTTGTAGTAGTCTCTCACAATCCTTGGTATTACTGCAGTGTCAGTTGTTACTTTTCCTGTGTCATTTCTAATGCTTGATTTGAGTCTTCTCCCTTTTTTTCTTGATGAGTCTGGCTAATGGTTTATTAGCTTTGTTTATCTTCTCAGAGAATCAGATTTTAGGTTTATTGATATTTGCTATTGTTTTCTTCATTTCTTTTTCATTTATTTCTGATGTGTTCTTTATGATTTCTTTCCTTCTTTCTTCAGTGATCTCTTTGTTATTTAGTAGCGTATTGTTTAGCCTCCATATGTTTGTATTTTTTACAGTTTTTTTCCTGTAATTGATATCTAACTCATAGTATTGTGGTCAGAATAGATACTTGATATGATTTCAATTTTCTTAAATTTACCAAGGCTTGATTTGTGACCCAAGATATGATCTATCCTGGCGAATGCTCCATGAGCCCTTGAGAAGAAAGTGTATTCTGTTGTTTTTGGATGGAATGTCTTATAAATATCAATTAAGTCCATCTGGTCTAATATGTCATTTAAAGCTCTGTATCCTTATTTATTTTCATTTTGGATGATCTATCCATTGATGAAAGTGGGGTGTTAAAGTCGCCTACTGTGATTGTGTTTCTGTCAATTTCCCCTTTTATGGCTGTTAGCATTTGCCTTATGTATTAAGGTGCTCCTATGTTGTGTGCATAAATATTTCAATTGTTATATCTTCTTCTTGGATTGATCCCTTGATCACTATGTAGTGTTCTTCTTTGTCTCTTGTAATAGTCTTTATTTTATAGACTATTTTGTCAGATATATCAGATATGCTACTCCAGCTTTCTTTTGATTTCCATTTGCATGGCATATCTTTTTCCATCCTCTCACTTTCAGTCTGTATGTGTCCCTAGGTCTGAAATGTGTCTCTTGTAGACAGCATGTATACGGGTCTTGCTTTTGTATCCATTCGGCCAATTTATGACTTTTGGTTGGAACATTTAATCCATTTACATTTAAAGTAATTATTGATATGTATATTCATATTACCATTTTCTTAATTGTTTTGGTTTGCTTTTGCAGGTCTTCTCCTTCTCTTGTGTTTCCTGCCTAGAGCAGTTACTTTGTCATTTGTTTTAAAGCTGGTTTGGTGGTGCTGATTTCTGTTAACTTTTGCTTGTCTGTAAAGGTTTTAATTTCTCCATCAAATCTGAATGAGATCCTTGCTGGGTAGAGTAATCTTGGTTTTTGGTTTTTCCCTTTCATCACTTTAAATATGTCTTTCCTGTCCCTTCTGGCTTGCAGAGTTTCTGCTTAAAAACAGCTGTTAACCTTATGGGGATTCCCTTGTATGTTATTTGTTACTTTTCCCTTGCTGCTTTTAATATTTTTTTCTTTGTGTTTAATTTTTAATAGTTTGATTAATATGTGTCTTGGCGTGTTTCCCCTTGGATTTATCCTTATGGGACTCTCTGTAGTTTCTGGACTTGATTATTTCCTTTCCCATGTTAGGAAAATTTTTGACTATAATCTCTTCAAATGTTTTCTCAGACCCTTTCTTTTTCTCTTCTTTTCCTGGGACCCCTATAATTTGAATGTTGGTGTGTTTAATGTTGTGTCAGAGGTCTCTGAGACTGTCCTTATTTATTTTCATTCTTTATCTTTATTCTGCTCTGCAGTAGTTATTTCCACTATTTTATCTTCCAGGTCACTTATCCGTTCTTCTTCCTCAGTTATTCTGCTACTGATTCCTTCTAGAGTATTTTTAATTTCATTTATTGTGCTATTCATCATTGTTTGTTTGCTCTTCAGTTCTTCTATGTCCTTGTTAATTGTTTCTCTTATTTCCGTGATTTTAGATCATCTTTACTATCATTACTCTGAATTCTTTTTCAGGTAGACTGCCACTTCCACTTCATTTGTTTGGACTGGTGGGTTTTTTACCTTGCTCCTTTGTCTGCTGTGTGTTTCTCTGTCTTCTCATTTTGTTTAACTTACTGTGTTTGGTGTCTCCTTTTCACAGGCTGCTGGTTTGTAGTTCTCGTTATTTTTGGTGTCTGCCCTCTGTGGGTGAGGTTGGTTCAGTGGCTTCTGTAGGCTTCCTGGTGTAGGGAACTGGTGCCTATGTTCTGGTGGGTGGGGCTGGATCTTGTCCTTGGAGTGGGCAGAGTGACATCTGGTGCTGTGTTTTGTGGTGTCTGTGAACTTAGTATGACTTTAGGCAGCCTCTCTGCTAATGGGTGGGTTTGCGTTCCTGTCTTGCTAGTTGTTTGGCATGGGGCGCCCAGCACTGGAGCTTGCTGGCCATTGGGTGGAGCTGGGTCTTAGTGTTGAGATGGAGTTCTCTGGGAGAGCTCTCTCTGATTGATATTACATGGGGCCAGGAGGGTTTTTTTTGGTCCAATATCCTGGACTAGGCTCTCCCACCTTGGAGTCTCAGGCCCGACTCCTGGCCGGAACATCAACACCCTGTCAGACACATGGCTCAGAAGAAAAGGAAGGGAAAATATAAACAAAAAAACCTGAATAGATAGAATCCCAAACCAAATGGTAATAAGAATACTAAACAGACAAAATCACAAAAAGAAACATACACACACACTAATAAAAAGAAAACAAACAAACAAGTAAAAATTTAAAAAAGAACAGTCAGAATCCTAGGACAAATTGTAAAAGCAAACCTAAACAGGCAAGATCACCCAAAGAAACATACGTATACACACTCACAAAAAGAGAAAAAAGGCAAAAATATATATATAATAAAAAATGAAAAAATAATAAAATTAAATAAATAAAATTTAAAAATAAATAATATGAATAGTAAAAAAATTAAAAAGTTAAATTAATAAAAGGAAGAGAGCAGCCAAACCAATAAACCAATCCACCAATAATAACAGGCACTAAAAACTAAACTAAGATAAACATAAAACCAGAAACCAATCAGATGCAGAAAGCAAACTCCACGTCTACTGTTGCTCCCAAAGCAGTTGATCCCAAAGCAACTGCCTCAATTTTGGGAACCTTCATTATCTAACCAGGTATTCTTCAAATACAGAGTTTTTCAAGCTGATTGTGGGGATTTAATCTGCTGCTCCTGAAACTGCACGGAGAAACTTCCCTTTCTCTTCTTTGTTCGCATAGCTCCTGGTGTTCAGCTTTGGTTTTGGCCCCGCCTTTGCGTGTAGGTCGCCCTCAGGCTCCTGTTCCCCTCCCAGACAAGCGGCTGTTAAAGCAGAGGCTGATTAGGGCTCTCATGCTCACTCAAGCTGGGGAGAAGGAGGGATACGGTAGTCATAATTGGAATGCAGAGTGAGCCTCAGGCGGAAGAAGCCAGTATGACATTGCAAAAACTTGAGGCACACTGTGTGTTCTCCTGGGGAAGTTGTCCCTGAATCACAGAACCCTGGCAGTGGTGGGCTGCACAGGCTCCTGGAGCATTGTGGGTAGTGAACTGTGCTTGCACACAGGATTCTTGGTGACAGTGATGACAACGTTAGCAGTTCATGCCCCTCTCTGGGGTCTGAGCTGATAGCCCATCTCTGGAGCTCGCTTAGGTGGTGCTCTGCCTTCTGTGGGCACACAGAGTGGGAATCCCCTCTCCTTGTGCACCCCGAAACAAAGGTCTCTTGCCTCTAAGGCAGGTCCAGACTTTTCCCCAGACTCCCTCCCAGCTAGCTGTGGCACACTAGCCCCTTCAGGCTGTGTTCACACAGCCAACCCAGTCTTCTCCCTGGGATCTGATGTCAGAAGCCCAAGCCTCGGCTCTCAGCCCCAACCTGCCCCAGCAGGTGAGCAGACAAGCCTCACAGGCTGATGAGTGCTGGTCGGCCCCGATCTTCTGTGAGGGAATCTCTCCGCTTTGCCCTCTGCACCCCTGTTGCTGTGCTCTCCTCCGTGGCTCTGAAGCTTCCCCCCTGCCCAGCCTGTCTCCACCAGTGAAGGGGCTTCCTAGTGTGTGGAAACTTTTCCTCCTTCACAGATCCCTCCCCGAGGTGCAGTTCCTGTCCCTATTCTTTTGTCCCTGTTTTTTCTTTTTTCTTTTGCCCTACCCAGGTACATGGGGGAGTTTCTTGCCTTTTGGGAAGTCTGAGGTGCTTTGCCAGTGTTCAATAGGAGTTCTGTAGGAGTTATTCCACATGTAGATGTATTTCTGTTGTATTTGTGGGGAGGGAGGTGATCTCCACGTCTTACTCCTCTGCCATCTTGAAGGTCCTCCAACACATTTCTTTTGAGAAACAGTCATGAGACACACGTTCTGTGAGTCACTAAATGTCTTAGTTGGTACTTGGAACAATTGTGTTATATGGTTTTTCTGTACTTCTTGGAATAGTAAGATGTTATAAACAAGTAAAGTAGAACAAGTAGTTTACAAACTTAATTTGTGCTAAGGATCCTCTTCCAAAGAGCCTTAAAATTTAAACTAAGGAAAATATTTCCCAAATTAGATACATTGCCTATGGGTTATTTATGGATGAAAGAAAAATAAGCAACCATCTTTATTTCATGAACTAAGTGAATAATAATGATGTAAATGAACAAATTTCCTGAAACCACCAGTAATGTTACATTTACCTGGACAATTTTACAATTGTCAAAGAGAGAGGAGACAATGGCTATGGATGTTTCTAGAGCTGCTGAGGGAACTAGGGAGCTTTCATCCCATAAAAATACCACTAGTGACTTTCTTTTATTGAAACTGAAAAGTTCTTAAAGAATTCCTGATTATTTGTTCACAGCTGCAAGTTTGAGTACAGGACCAGAGTCAGGATAGAATGTTATATTTTACATTTCTCTGTCAATAAAATTGATAGCAGCTTCATTTCATATTGTGGAAACTGTTGGCATATGAGGGGATTTTACTGTATGATTTAAAACAGAAAATGGCATGATATGAGTGATATGAATTGTTCTGATTATTATTAGTATTTTAGGACTTTACTGGAAAACCAAGGGCCATTCTTTGGGTCTGCAATTAAAATAAATAATAACATCAACACAAACAATCACCATTCAGCTATCAAAATGTAAAACACATGCAAAAAATTCCATCTCAACAGTCCAAGTCTACCTGGGGACATGTATAACCTTTGATGAAAGGTTAATCAGCATGATTTGGCAAGATGAAAAGAGCAAAGCCATTTACTGAACACGTGGGCTGAGAAGGTGGCACAAATTTGCAACCTGAGCATTTTGGCTTCTGCAGCTCATGCCATGTTCCCAACGTGAGGAGATGAAGCTGCTTTCCTCCATCAGTTCCATCTCAGTGAAGCATTATTGTAGCTGAGTGATGAATCAGAGACAACTGTCTGACTAGCAAGTCAATTTCTTTAATCTTTGGTTCCATTCTTCTTTTTCTTTTTTCTGTAAAAATCAAGCTAGCCACGTCCACTGTACCTCTTCAGTATTTGTGGTAATGCTCTTTTGAATATGAGGTATTATTGTTATCCAGTAAAACCTTATGAAACTTTTTGCCACGTGGTTGATATTGGACAATACCCTGCTTGTATTCTCTAAGCTATGAGAATATAAGGGGAGAAAAATCACATAAATTTTTTTCCCTTTAGCAGTTTTTTTTTTCTTTTGGCTGGGTTACACAAATGTAGGGCAAACCATAGAATATTGTTTAAAATTTGAAAATATTATTCAATTTTTTTAAATGTTAATGCAGCAAAAAATAAAAAAAATAAAAAATAAATAAAAAATAAAAATGTTAATGCCAGAGTTTCCCATCAGAATTCTGGTTGTCAAAAACAAATACAGCCTCTAATTTGTGGTCTCTAAATGCATTCGGATTAGGCTATTTTTAGATATTGAGATTAAGACTCAAATTGGCTTCTGTCAGTAAATAGCCATACTGTCATCACTCAATTCATTCAACAGGGTCTGTTTGTAGTTTTATTGTTAAGAGTCACCATTTAAAAATAGCCGAACTGGGAACTCTACTCAATATTTTGTAATAACCTATAAGGGAAAAGAATCTGAAAAAAAAATAGATATATATGTATGTATAATTCATCACATTGTTGTACACCTGAAACTAACACAATATTGTAAATCAACTATACTTCAATAAAAAATAAAAACAATAAAAATAAAAATAGCAAAATCTCCAATTTTTGTGAGAGTTGACTATCTCATCATACATTGGTTAACACTAAATTTTCCTTTGATTGACCAGTATAAGGAGACAATTTAAAATTAATTGTAAAATTTCAGTAAATATTACTAGCAGAAATGCTTGTCTACAATTACATAAGGAAACCAGTTGAACTGACTTAAATTTAAACTTATAAAAGAAATTTTTAAAAATAGGACTAACAAATTTCCCAAGAAAAGCAATGTTCCCCTCACAGACTTAGAGAACAAACTTACGGTAACTGGGTTGGGGCGGGGGGAAGGTGGGGGAGGGTTAGTTAGGGAGTTTGGGACTGACATATGTTTAAACTGGATGACCAACAAGGACCTACTGTATAGCACAGGGAAAGCTGCTCAATATTATATAACAACCTAAATGGGAAAAGAATTTGGAAAAGAATAGATATGTGTATATGTATAACTGATTCACTTTGCTGTACACCTGAAACTAATACAATATTGTTAGTCGAGTATACTCCAATATAAAATAAAAATTTAAAAAAAGAAAAGGAAAGCAATGTTCTTAACATATAGCTCCATGTGTGTATAAGGCAATATTTCTTGAAACAATCCATCAAGTTTTTTGTTTTTTGTTTTTCAGGACAAAATTGAGTATCTAATATAGCTACATATGATGTTGCTTTGGCATCAGATCCGTTCCATTTCAAACAGTATGTAGGAATATGAACACTGTAAATAAAAGATGCATTTTAAAACAATTTTATTGAAATTTAGAGGAATTAGGCTTAGATTTTGGGACCAATTTGAAGAGGCAAATGACCTGCTTTTACTAAATACCGTCTTTTCTGAAGCATATCTCTATAAAGTAATTTCATTATTATTCCTATTTTTTCCAGAAGGAAATCATCAAAATACTGAGTTGGCTCAGTTTCCTCATAGATAATTTGTGTTGAAGCTGGAAACAACTCTTTGTTCTGTGATGGTCAATCTTGTGCCCGGATCCCTTGGCCACAAGACTTTTCCCCAATATCGAACACTTCCACACGTTTCCATAATCCCTTTAAAAAAAACAGATGGCATCCAGTGAAATTCTTCTTGACTATTTCATGAAAACTAAACTTTCTAGAACTTTGAGAACTTTATTTCTTTTCTTGCTCTAATAATATTAGCTCAGTCAACAAGAGACACTAAGCATTTGGTGGAGGGTCTTCATCCAGTATGAACTTCCTTTAGCCCTAGCGTCAGATGCTAAAATTATATAATAATGTATTTTAAACTGAGTTGACAAATATCCAATGATACCCACATTATTATTTGTGGTTAATAAAATTCCATACCCTCTCACCATGGCTTAAAATCTCCATAACATTGTTTCTCAATGGATTCATGCCTCACAGATTTAGACAATCAAACAGCAGAGTAACTTCAAAAAAAAATGTGTTTGCTGGGAAAAAAATGCAATCTGGGCCTCCAATAAAGGATTCTCTCTTTGCCAGTTTTTTTAGCCTTGTTTTACCATGTCCTGCACACTACCTGGATTGGAAGATGTAATTAGGATTCAACTCCTATAGTCAAAATCAGTAGCTTTTATGAAATGATACAAAGTGGTAGCAGAAGAGCCTTGCTAGAGAGCATAGTACCTTGATATTATATATGCTTCTCAGCCTCTCCAATGCCCTAAAATGATTAGGATTCCCAAGTGTGAAATTAGAGTTCCTGCTCTTAAAAGTAAAATCAACCTTCTCACTAAAAAAAAAAAAAAAAAAAAAAAAAAAAAAAAAAAAAAAAAAAAAAAAATTTGAAAAATGGTAACAGGTAAAAGGTATGAAGGCTCATATTTTACAAAAATACATGTATCTCTATCTCTATCCATATCCATATAGATATAGATTTAGTGACTTATGACCTGGCCACTGTACAAGTATTTATGTTTAGTTATAATTTTGCTCACAAATCATTTTAGCTCTACTCTTTGGAAACTGCTTTTAGAGCTGACTTGTCAGTCATGAAGAGAACATGACCTCATTCTTTATTGACCCCATTCTCAACTGTGTCGTCTGTATTAATCATCAGACTTGACTTCAAATTTTGGCAATTCCTAGAGTCAACCGTCTAGGAAGGATGGCTTTCCATCACTGAGAAGAGGGGAAAGAAGATGACCAGATTCAAGGCAATTCTTGGTCCTTTCACATCTGAGCATTGATGACACAACCAGAAAATTCTTTAAACTCTGTGACTCTTTGGAACCTGTATGGACTTCTAATCAAGTAGCACATAGGTAGGAGGTTTTCCCAGTGTAGAACCTGTCTTTCATCACCATTCGTAATTCTGGTAAGCTATAAGTCCATTTCTGGAAGTAACAACTATGTAGGCCACATGAGGATGATATATCAACATATCCATCTTTCACTGGAAGCTCTGATACCCATCTCAGCACAAGGAAGTAGGCAATGGAGACTTGCCATACTTGCCACACACATGATCCATTTCACTTCTTGATAGTAACTGTTGTCGTTATTGAAGATACCATAGAAAGACCAGAAAAGATGCTCCAGAAATAAATCTGCTCTCTCAATGAAAACCAACAGCAATCAGTTTGTAAAATATTCACTGTCAGGACTAAGTCCAAAAAAATTCTTGCTATATCAATAACAAGAAGGCATAACTGATATCCTTTGGCTGTGGAGGAAGTGATCTGAATAAGGTGGTCATTAGCTAAAACACATGCAAACCCAGGACTGGATTAGTAATGGCTCAGGTGGGGTCCCTTTCTATTGAAGGGAGATTACACAACAAAAAGAACGAGGATAAGACATTCAAATACCTGTTGCTCCCTTCACACCCAGACTGTCAATATTCTCTTGCTTTTATATGGGGTGGTTTCATTTAGAATTTACAGTAAGCCCCCTACATATGAATCTTCAAGTTATGAACTTTCAAAGATGCGAACGTGTGTTTGTATGTCCAATCACGTAAGTTAGTTCACGTGTCTGGCATACACTGTCATGTGTGCACCTCCTCTACAAGTGGTTGTGCCTTTGTGTACTTTACTGTACAGTACTGTATAGAGTACAGTAGTACAGTATCTTTATTTTAAGCCCAGGATGTCCGGAAGCAAGCATATTATTTGTGTGAAAAGTATTATAAGCCAATTGCAGTACAGTACTATAGCCAATTGTGTTTGTTGGGTACCTAGGCTAACTTTGTTGGACATATGAACAAATTGGACTTACGAACGTGCTCTCAGAATGCAACAGGTCCGTATGTAGGGGACTTAGTGTATTACGTTTTGGACTGAGAAAACAGATGTGGTATATCCTAAACGACTTTGTTATAAATCCAATGTGAATTAGCAACTCCTCTGATAACTGTTGGTGAGGTCTACATCTGACTGATCAGATGAATGACCTACTACCTTGGGATGTATCCTCAGGAGGGAAAATAATACAGAACACTTTTCTGAGCAAATGCAAATATTTGAGTAGCTGTATGGTTCACTACAAGAAAGCACTTCTTCGAGGGTGAGAAAAGTGTTTTTTTTTAAATGCAAAAACAGGTAACCAGTTTAGCCTTTACTCACTCTCGCCCACACTGCTGATGAAGAAAGGACAAAGCATTCGTTGACTATTTAAATGTTACCCTGCTAGGCAGTGACAAAGTCTACAATAGGCTCTAATTTTTTTCAGGCTCATTGTTTTCCTCACCACTTTAAGATGCTTTCCTGTGTACAAAGAGACGTTAATACAATGTCATCCATGCTAATGTATAGAAAGGTAGTTTAGTTCTATAGATCAATTCAGATTTGAAGGAAGAGGTCTCTATACCAGAGTCATTTTTTAGCTTTACGATCTGATTTCTTCAGGAAAGTTGAAACTTTCCATGGGTGTGGAGACAAAGATATTAATTTAAGCTATTAATTGTAAGTGAAATTTAATGCCCATCTCTACTGTGGAGTGGTTCTGTACCTTAAAAACATACATGAGCACATCCACAATAAACTCTGAATAATCCTTTTTTAAAACCTTTTCATTTTTACTCCTTTGTGTTGTGATTTCCTGCGCTTTTTATTTCCAAATGAGTATTAACGCTCTCTTGGCTAAATAGTTCCTTGGCAGCAAAATATGTAGCACCTTTCAAAAAACCAAATTATATCTCTGATGATAACGGCAACGAATTATTGCAAGAGATGAATGGAAATCCAACAGTACCTGAAGATTGAATCATTTGAGATGAGTCAGTGATGATATAAATTGCCCAAAGCCAACTGTGTACACAACTGTGCTTAGGTGTACACAACAACCACTCTTCAAAGTTCAGGGCCAGTGAAGGAGTGATTTGTCACTTGTAATCACCTATTTTCTCAGAAGAGAAATACAGTGCCTTCCCAAAGACTGTTTCCAGTTGTCTGGGTAATCTGGATGAGGTGCAAGAATGCTTTTTCCAAAGGCATTTGACTCTGCAATGCATTTATATTTATTGCAAATGAAGTCGGAGATGCTTTATCTATCCCTTCCCTGCCATGGGTATGATGCATGGGAAGGAACATATAACCATAAAGTCAGACCCCCCTCAGGGATGTTCAGAGCACCACTGCTGATCAATCGGAATTACTGATCTTTATTTATGAAAAGAAGTTCCCTAAGGGAAAGGATAGAGCTTTATAGCAGTCTGAACAATGGTAGATATGGATCTGGTGTTAATAAATTCATGGAATATTGGGAACCAATTCACAGAGAATCCACCATAAGTTCCATGGTTAGGCTTCATCCTTTATTAGGTAGTGAGTAAAAGACAACTGATGATTACAACTCCAATTTTAGAGACCATTTAAACAAAAATGGTTCCATAGTGAAGTGAGGCAGAAGGGGTTTAGGTATTTCTGAGGTTTCTCCTATGGCTGATGGAGAAAATATGGCTGATTTGTTTGTTTCCCAGCAAATCATTAAAGTTAGTAATGCCTTGTGATCCAGGACTCTTGTATCCCACAGGCCCTGACTTCTAGTGGACTGGCTCTTTCACTTTGGTGAAAATGGGGAAGAACAGCAAAAATACATTGTAGTAAGATTTCATCAATTGACACTAAGTTCTCCAACAGAAAGAGAGGTTTTTAGAGGTGTAAAGGTAGTTGGATAGGGATTCAGGCTGACATAGTGAATGAAGAAAATATTCGACAAAGCAGAAAGAGGAAACTGAAGTTCAAAACGGTCAGAAGCTGGTCACACAGAATATAGACAGCCCCAAACAACAGAATTCATGAGCTAACTCTCTCCCTGGCTGAACTAGCAGGGTCTGAGGGTGGACAAAGGAAACACTTACTAACACCAGAAAGTAGAGATACTGGCAAATGCAATATCACCAGATACTTTCAAAAACAAATTTCAATTCTAACCAACATGTTCAGGCAGAAGATGTATGTTTTGAAATTCCTTTTACCAAAGACTGATGGAATACTTTTTCTTTTCTTTTCTTTTCCTTCCTTTCTTCCTCTCTTCCTTCCTTCCTTTTTTCTTTTGGTTGGTTGTTTAACAAAAGTTCTATAAAGTCAACTGCTTTAAAGATATATTTATATGACAAATGTCTTTAGCTAGATGGTGGAGAAGAACTCCAAAGACCATGTTTAATGTTGAGCACCAAGCACGCTATGGGTGTTTCTTAAATATAAAATGACAAATACTAAATACCCATCTCTCAAATCGTTTCACCTTGAGTCTTTAGACCTCTCAAAAGTCTACTACAGTTTAGATAAGAGCAGTTTCAGGAAGGCCATACTCAGCCTTTCCCTATATTTTAAATAGTCTTTACAAAACCTTTCAAAAATATTTTTTTTTCTCTAAACCTAAATCTGGTAGGGTGGATTTGTACATGTTTTCATTGTTCTAAGTTTGAGTGTCATTATTCTTATTAATGCAACTGACTGGCTGCATCGAACCCCATCATAATGATAGGTATATGTTAGCTTTCTATGGGAAAAAGCAAATAGCCTTTATCACAAATTAAAGGCACAGCTATTTTTATGCCATTTGTTACCAACTTAATGATAACATGTAACACGGGATGGTTATATAATTATTTTATATAGATTTTCTTTTTATAAGTTATTCTCTTAATCTTTCTAACATATATACAATATACATATATTTATATATACCCCTGAAAAATCTTGTTTTAAGGTAAAACATCAACTCCTTTCAGCCTTGTGGTGAATATTGAAGTCTGTCAGTGTTTCACAACTCCACTAGAGAAATGATGGTCAAATGCATCTTACCAGTATTTTTTAACTCTACATCCTTGGTCTGAAATTAATGCAGATTCAATTTTCTTGTTTTACTAATATTTAAATATATATTAATTGTTTATATCATGTCAGTAGGAAATCTAAAAAAAACAACAAAACCCCCACAACAATAGCTAACGTCTACCGTCATAGTCAAAGCAGAAACCTTTGCTGAAGAGACAACCCTACTGGTGTGATATAAAGGGGATATTGCAGAGATGCAATATTCTTTGATTTATTGGATATGCACTAACATGAAACATCTTTACTTTGCATTATCATGCTAGGTTAGGATCATCCATTATCCTTGAAACAGAATAGTTGTACTGATTTCTTTCTGAACACCCATGATGCATGGGTTTACCTGTTTTCAGATATAGGTGCTTTACAAACACTTCTTATTTCCAGCAACACTGTTCCAGGGTAAGGGAAAAGTACTTTGTAAGAAACCATTTTTATTAATCTCTCCCACCTCTATGCTTAGCCCTGTTCTTTTATTCTGAACTTAAAGTCATCTCCAAGCTGGGTAGGATGGGAGAATGTAAACCAGGGACCTTCCCCACACCATCCGGTGGTGTTTAGTTTTTGACTGCTTACAGGCATGAAATAGTTGTTCGTTATACCTTTTGCAATTCTTGAAAACCTAGTGGCATAGATTGAGACATAGCACTATTGTTTTTACAAGACATCTACTGTATCTACTTTTCTTGGGATAAATACCCAGGAATTGCTGTCATAGCAAGAGGAACAGCACGGGTACTACTATTCACAGTGTTGCTTTTGTTTTTTGTGGTTTTTTCTTTTTCTTTTTTTTTCTGTATTATTTTAATCTACAGAGTAAATTATTATATATACGTTAGAACCAGTTAATGCCCTTAGACAATGTATAGCTGTCTCATAAAGCAGGAAAGACAATGCAGGGGGAAACAAGTGCCCAAAAGCACAGTCACAAAGGCTTCAGAAGTTCTAGATACCACTACAAGTCAATGCTGGAGATCACTTCTAAAACACTCAATGTTCAAGAGGAATGCTTTACTTTGGAGAAAAGACCACCCCTCCCTCCCACCCCTAAACCTCCCTCCTTTTTTTTTTTTTAATACTCTTTTCAATTCACTATCAAAAGTCCTGGCTCTTCAGATATACTTTAAACTATAAATAAACACTGCATAGTTCTCTTTTTGTTTTGTGTTTTTTGAAAAATTATTGCAGTACAGTTACTCCCATTTGGAATTCAGTAAGGAGCAAACAGCACAGGAGTGTGGGCGGTCCGAATGGGTCCAGGAGCTGGCCGCAGGAGGGCTGGAGGGACTGCAGAAGTCTGGAACAGCGTGGCTGCTGGAGCAGTTCGGAGGCTGAAGGGGGAATTCACTGCCACAGCTGCAGCAGCCGCTGCAGCTGCCAGAGGGTTTGGTAGAATTCGTGGAGCCAAAGGCTTTGAAGGTTCTTTTGAAAATACTAATTTTACCTGCAAGGGAGGGGGGAAAAAAGAGTAGATGAACAAAAGTCTTAGGGTCTACAATGAGAATCCAAAAGGGTGAGCAGCTTTTAAAATACAGCAGTCAACAACTACTAAGATAAACTCACACCTGGGAACTGATGATAAAAATCACACAAAGTGGGAAACCTATATTCCATATCCTGAGATAAATCAAAATGGAAAAGAACATGAAAAAGAATATATATATATGTATAACTGAATCACTTTGCTGTACAGCAGAAATTAACACACCATGGTAAATCAACTGTATTTCAATAAAATAAATTTTAAAAAATAATGTAAAGTGTAGAACATCTTTCCTTTTGGAAAAATTGGAAGATCCCAGAAAATGGCTTGACCTAGTATGTTACAAAGTCCTCCAGGAAAGTACTTTATTTTTTTAACATCTTTATTGGAGTATAATTGCTTTACAATGCTGTGTTGCTTTCTGCTTTATAACAAAGTGAATCAGTTATACATATACATATGTCCCCATATCTCTTCCCTCTTGCATCTCCCTGCCTCCGACCCTCTCTAACCCACCCCTCTAGGTGGTCACAGAGCACGGAGCTGATCTCCCTGTGCTATGCGGCTGCTTCCCACTGTATCTATTTCACGTTTCATAGTGTTTATATGTCCATGCCACTCTCTTACTTTGTCCAGCTTACCCTTCTCCCTCTCCCTATACTCAAGTCCATTCTCTAGTAGGTCGGCGTCTTTATTCCCGTCTTGCCGCTAGGTCCTTCATGACCTTTTTTTTTTTTTAGATTCCATATATATGTGTTAGCATAAGGTATTTTTTTTTCTCTTTCTGACTTACTTCACTCTGTATGACAGACTCTAGGTCCTTCCACCTCACTACAAATAACTCAATTTCGTTTCTTTTTATGGCTGAGTAATATTCCATTGTATATATGTGCCACATCTTCTTTATCCATTCACCTGTCGATGGACACTTAGGTTGCTTCCATGTC
>NC_041214.2:44073495-44078043 GCF_002837175.3 Physeter macrocephalus
TTTGTATTTCTGCGGTGTCTGTTGTAACTTCTCCTTTTTCATTTCTAATTCTATTGATTTGAGTCTTCTCCCTTTTTTTCTTGATAAGTCTGGCTAATGGTTTATCATTTTTGTTTATCTTCTCAAAGAACCAGCTTTTAGTTTAATTGACCTTTGCTATAGTTTCCTTCATTTCTTTTTCATTTGTCTGATCTTATCTTTATGATATCTTTCCTTCTGCTACCTTTGGGGTTTTTTTGTTCTTTCTCTAATTGCTTTAGGTGTAAGGTTAGGTTGTTTATTTGAGATATTTCTTGTTTCTTAAGGTAGGATTTTATTGCTATAAACATCCCTCTTAAAACTGCTTTTGCTGCATCCAATAGGTTTTGGGTCATCGTGTTTATATATATGTATAACTGAATCACTTTGCTGTACAGCAGAAATTAACACACCATGGTAAATCAACTGTATTTCAATAAAATAAATTTTAAAAAATAATGTAAAGTGTAGAACATCTTTCCTTTTGGAAAAATTGGAAGATCCCAGAAAATGGCTTGACCTAGTATGTTACAAAGTCCTCCAGGAAAGTACTTTATTTTTTTAACATCTTTATTGGAGTATAATTGCTTTACAATGCTGTGTTGCTTTCTGCTTTATAACCCAGATACTTTCAAAAACAAATTTCAATTCTAACCAACATGTTCAGGCAGAAGATGTATGTTTTGAAATTCCTTTTACCAAAGACTGATGGAATACTTTTTCTTTTCTTTTCTTTTCCTTCCTTTCTTCCTCTCTTCCTTCCTTCCTTTTTTCTTTTGGTTGGTTGTTTAACAAAAGTTCTATAAAGTCAACTGCTTTAAAGATATATTTATATGACAAATGTCTTTAGCTAGATGGTGGAGAAGAACTCCAAAGACCATGTTTAATGTTGAGCACCAAGCACGCTATGGGTGTTTCTTAAATATAAAATGACAAATACTAAATACCCATCTCTCAAATCGTTTCACCTTGAGTCTTTAGACCTCTCAAAAGTCTACTACAGTTTAGATAAGAGCAGTTTCAGGAAGGCCATACTCAGCCTTTCCCTATATTTTAAATAGTCTTTACAAAACCTTTCAAAAATATTTTTTTTTCTCTAAACCTAAATCTGGTAGGGTGGATTTGTACATGTTTTCATTGTTCTAAGTTTGAGTGTCATTATTCTTATTAATGCAACTGACTGGCTGCATCGAACCCCATCATAATGATAGGTATATGTTAGCTTTCTATGGGAAAAAGCAAATAGCCTTTATCACAAATTAAAGGCACAGCTATTTTTATGCCATTTGTTACCAACTTAATGATAACATGTAACACGGGATGGTTATATAATTATTTTATATAGATTTTCTTTTTATAAGTTATTCTCTTAATCTTTCTAACATATATACAATATACATATATTTATATATACCCCTGAAAAATCTTGTTTTAAGGTAAAACATCAACTCCTTTCAGCCTTGTGGTGAATATTGAAGTCTGTCAGTGTTTCACAACTCCACTAGAGAAATGATGGTCAAATGCATCTTACCAGTATTTTTTAACTCTACATCCTTGGTCTGAAATTAATGCAGATTCAATTTTCTTGTTTTACTAATATTTAAATATATATTAATTGTTTATATCATGTCAGTAGGAAATCTAAAAAAAACAACAAAACCCCCACAACAATAGCTAACGTCTACCGTCATAGTCAAAGCAGAAACCTTTGCTGAAGAGACAACCCTACTGGTGTGATATAAAGGGGATATTGCAGAGATGCAATATTCTTTGATTTATTGGATATGCACTAACATGAAACATCTTTACTTTGCATTATCATGCTAGGTTAGGATCATCCATTATCCTTGAAACAGAATAGTTGTACTGATTTCTTTCTGAACACCCATGATGCATGGGTTTACCTGTTTTCAGATATAGGTGCTTTACAAACACTTCTTATTTCCAGCAACACTGTTCCAGGGTAAGGGAAAAGTACTTTGTAAGAAACCATTTTTATTAATCTCTCCCACCTCTATGCTTAGCCCTGTTCTTTTATTCTGAACTTAAAGTCATCTCCAAGCTGGGTAGGATGGGAGAATGTGAACCAGGGACCTTCCCCACACCATCCGGTGGTGTTTAGTTTTTGACTGCTTACAGGCATGAAATAGTTGTTCGTTATACCTTTTGCAATTCTTGAAAACCTAGTGGCATAGATTGAGACATAGCACTATTGTTTTTACAAGACATCTACTGTATCTACTTTTCTTGGGATAAATACCCAGGAATTGCTGTCATAGCAAGAGGAACAGCACGGGTACTACTATTCACAGTGTTGCTTTTGTTTTTTGTGGTTTTTTCTTTTTCTTTTTTTTTCTGTATTATTTTAATCTACAGAGTAAATTATTATATATACGTTAGAACCAGTTAATGCCCTTAGACAATGTATAGCTGTCTCATAAAGCAGGAAAGACAATGCAGGGGGAAACAAGTGCCCAAAAGCACAGTCACAAAGGCTTCAGAAGTTCTAGATACCACTACAAGTCAATGCTGGAGATCACTTCTAAAACACTCAATGTTCAAGAGGAATGCTTTACTTTGGAGAAAAGACCACCCCTCCCTCCCACCCCTAAACCTCCCTCCTTTTTTTTTTTTTAATACTCTTTTCAATTCACTATCAAAAGTCCTGGCTCTTCAGATATACTTTAAACTATAAATAAACACTGCATAGTTCTCTTTTTGTTTTGTGTTTTTTGAAAAATTATTGCAGTACAGTTACTCCCATTTGGAATTCAGTAAGGAGCAAACAGCACAGGAGTGTGGGCGGTCCGAATGGGTCCAGGAGCTGGCCGCAGGAGGGCTGGAGGGACTGCAGAAGTCTGGAACAGCGTGGCTGCTGGAGCAGTTCGGAGGCTGAAGGGGGAATTCACTGCCACAGCTGCAGCAGCCGCTGCAGCTGCCAGAGGGTTTGGTAGAATTCGTGGAGCCAAAGGCTTTGAAGGTTCTTTTGAAAATACTAATTTTACCTGCAAGGGAGGGGGGAAAAAAGAGTAGATGAACAAAAGTCTTAGGGTCTACAATGAGAATCCAAAAGGGTGAGCAGCTTTTAAAATACAGCAGTCAACAACTACTAAGATAAACTCACACCTGGGAACTGATGATAAAAATCACACAAAGTGGGAAACCTATATTCCATATCCTGAGATAAATCAAAATGGAAAAGAACATGAAAAAGAATATATATATATGTATAACTGAATCACTTTGCTGTACAGCAGAAATTAACACACCATGGTAAATCAACTGTATTTCAATAAAATAAATTTTAAAAAATAATGTAAAGTGTAGAACATCTTTCCTTTTGGAAAAATTGGAAGATCCCAGAAAATGGCTTGACCTAGTATGTTACAAAGTCCTCCAGGAAAGTACTTTATTTTTTTAACATCTTTATTGGAGTATAATTGCTTTACAATGCTGTGTTGCTTTCTGCTTTATAACAAAGTGAATCAGTTATACATATACATATGTCCCCATATCTCTTCCCTCTTGCATCTCCCTGCCTCCGACCCTCTCTAACCCACCCCTCTAGGTGGTCACAGAGCACGGAGCTGATCTCCCTGTGCTATGCGGCTGCTTCCCACTGTATCTATTTCACGTTTCTTAGTGTTTATATGTCCATGCCACTCTCTTACTTTGTCCAGCTTACCCTTCTCCCTCTCCCTATACTCAAGTCCATTCTCTAGTAGGTCGGCGTCTTTATTCCCGTCTTGCCGCTAGGTCCTTCATGACCTTTTTTTTTTTTTAGATTCCATATATATGTGTTAGCATAAGGTATTTTTTTTTCTCTTTCTGACTTACTTCACTCTGTATGACAGACTCTAGGTCCTTCCACCTCACTACAAATAACTCAATTTCGTTTCTTTTTATGGCTGAGTAATATTCCATTGTATATATGTGCCACATCTTCTTTATCCATTCACCTGTCGATGGACACTTAGGTTGCTTCCATGTCCTGGCTATTGTAAATA
Organism: Physeter macrocephalus; assembly: GCF_002837175.3. Taxonomy (NCBI): domain Eukaryota; kingdom Metazoa; phylum Chordata; class Mammalia; order Artiodactyla; family Physeteridae; genus Physeter; species Physeter macrocephalus. The sequence goes on from NC_041214.2 coordinate 44,077,521, forward strand.
GAGCTGCAATGAAAATTGTGGTACATGACTCTTTTTGAAATATGGTTTGCTCAGGGTATAGGCCCAGTAGTGGGATTGCTGGCTCATATGGTAGCTCTATTTGTAATTTTTTAAGGAACCTCCATACTGTTCTCCATAGTGGCTGTATCAATTTACATTCCCACCAACAGTGCAACAGGGTTCCCTTTTCGCCACACCCTCTCCAGCATTTATTGTTTGTAGATTTTTTGATGATGGCCACTCTGAATAGTGTGAGGTGATATCTCATTGTAGTTTTGATTTGCATTTCTCTAATGATTAATGATGTTGAGCATTCTTTCATGTGTTTGTTGGCAATCTGTATATCTTCTTTAGAGAAATGTCTATTTATGTCTTCTCCCCATTTTTGGATTGGATTCTTTGTTTTTCTGATATTGAGCTGCATGAGCTGCTTGTAAATTTTGGAGAATAATTCTTTGTCAGTTGCTTCATTTGCAAATATTTTCTCCCATTCTGAGGGTTGTCTTTTGGTCTTGTTTATGGT
>NC_041214.2:44080152-44081307 GCF_002837175.3 Physeter macrocephalus
ACTACAAATAACTCAATTTCGTTTCTTTTTATGGCTGAGTAATATTCCATTGTATATATGTGCCACATCTTCTTTATCCATTCACCTGTCGATGGACACTTAGGTTGCTTCCATGTCCTGGCTATTGTAAATAGAGCTGCAATGAAAATTGTGGTACATGACTCTTTTTGAAATATGGTTTGCTCAGGGTATAGGCCCAGTAGTGGGATTGCTGGCTCATATGGTAGCTAGTATTTGCCTTAGGTATTGAGGTGTCCCTATGTTGGGGGCATAAATATTTACAATTGTTACATCTTCTTCTTTGATCGATCCCTTGATCATTATGTAGTTTCCTTCCTTGTGTCTTGTAACATTCTTTATTTTAAAGTCTATTTTGTCTGATATGAGAATTGCTACTCCAGCTTTGTTTTGATTTCCATTTGCATGTAATATCTTTTTCCATCTCCTCACTTTCAGTCTGTATGTGACCTTATGTTGGCAATCTGTATATCTTCTTTAGAGAAATGTCTATTTATGTCTTCTCCCCATTTTTGGATTGGATTCTTGTCTTTTCGATATTAAGTTGTATGAGCTGTTTGTATATTTTGAGTATAGTCTGAAGTCAGGGACCCTGATTCCTCCATCTCCGTTTTGCTTTCTCAAGATTGCTTTGGCTATTCGGGGTCTTTTGTGTTTCCATACAAATTGTGAAAATTTTTGTTCTAGTTCTGTGAAAAATGCCAGTGGTAGTTTATAGGGATTGCATTAAATCTGTAGAGTGCTTTGGGTAGTAGAGTTATTTTCACAATGTTGATTCTTCCATTCCAAGGACATGGAAGTTCCTTTAGCATTTGTTTTAAAGCTGGTTTGGTGATGCTGAATTCTCTTTGCTTTGCTTGTCTGTAAAGGTTTTAATTCTCCGTCAATCTGCATGAGATCCTTGCTGGGCAGAGTAATCTTGGTTGTAGGTTTTTCCCTTTCATCACTTTAAATATGTCCTGCCACTCCCTTCTGCTTTGCAGAGTTTCTGCTGAAAGATCAGCTGTTCACCTTATGGGGATTTCCTTGTGTGTTATTTGTTGTTTTTCCCTTGCTGCTTTTAATATTTTTTCTTTGTACTTAATTTTTGATAGTTTGATTAATATGTGTCTTGGCATGTTTCTCCTTGGATTTATC
>NC_041214.2:44083208-44083688 GCF_002837175.3 Physeter macrocephalus
TTCATCACTTTAAATATGTCCTGCCACTCCCTTCTGCTTTGCAGAGTTTCTGCTGAAAGATCAGCTGTTCACCTTATGGGGATTTCCTTGTGTGTTATTTGTTGTTTTTCCCTTGCTGCTTTTAATATTTTTTCTTTGTACTTAATTTTTGATAGTTTGATTAATATGTGTCTTGGCATGTTTCTCCTTGGATTTATCCTATATGGGACTCTCTGCACTTTCTGGACTTGATTTACTATTTCTTTTCCCATATTAGGGAAGTTTTCAACTATAATCTCTTGAAATATTTCCTCAGTCCCTTTCTTTTTCTCTTCTTCTTCTGAGACCCCTAGAATTTGAATGTTGGTACATTTAATGTTGTTCCAGTAGTTTTCTGGTAGCATCTTTAGGATTCTCTATGTATAGTGCCATGTCATGTGCACATAGTGACAGCTTTATTTCTTCTTTTCTGATTTGGATTCCTTTTATTTCTTTCTCTTC
>NC_041214.2:44083851-44092175 GCF_002837175.3 Physeter macrocephalus
GCTAATGGTTTATCATTTTTGTTTATCTTCTCAAAGAACCAGCTTTTAGTTTAATTGACCTTTGCTATAGTTTCCTTCATTTCTTTTTCATTTGTCTGATCTTATCTTTATGATATCTTTCCTTCTGCTACACTTACTGTGTTTGGGGTCTCCTTTTTGCAGGCTACAGGTTCGTAGTTCCCCTTGTTTTTGGTATCTGTCTCCAGTGGCCAAGGTTGGTTCAGTGGGTTGTGTTGGCTTCCTGGTGGAGGGGACTAGTGCCTGTGTTCTGGTGGATGAGGCTGGATCTTGTCTTTCTGGTGGGCAGGTCCATGTCTGGTGGTGTGTTTTGGGGTGTCTGTGGCTTTTTTATGGTTTTAGGCAGCCTCTGTGCTAAAGGATGGGGTTGTGTTCCTGTCTTGGTAGTTGTTTGGCATAGGGTGTCCAGCACTGTAGCTTGCTGGTCATTGAGTGGAGCTGGGTCTTGGTGTTGAGATGGAGATCTCTGGGAGATTTTCGCCGTTTGATATTACGTGGAGCTGGGAGGTCTCTTGTGGACCAATGTCCTGAACTTGGCTCTCCCACCTCAGAGGTACAGCCCTGATGCCTGGCTGGAGCACCAAGAGCCTGTCATCCACACGGTCATGTGGCTCTAGGTAGGAGGTCTCAGTTCATTGCTACATGGATCTCTCCTTAGGGCTGCTTTAGTGTCCTCATGACATGGCAGCTGGCTTACCCCAGGATGAGTGATCCAGCCCATGTTCCCCAGGACTGCTGCAGCTTTCGCTGCTGGGGCCCCTCCAGACCGGCAGCCTCAATGAGGCCACCCTCCCTTTGGGCTCCAGGAGAGTTTAGTGATGGTGGAGGGAAGAGACCCCGAGCCAGGAGTTCTAGCTCTCTATTTTATTTTTTGTGATAAATATACCTCGTGAGGAAAGTATTCATCTTGAGAAAAAATGGAATTTTTTACTGAACTTTTTACACACATTTTAACTAGCAGGGTATAGACATTTTTAAAGAGAGATTAATTAATGCTGTCAGCTACTATTAGACTATGCAATTATGTCAAGTGAGTAGCATAGTAAGGTGTGAGTACCAATCAAGAGACATAAAAATAACGAAATTCCACTTTCAATAAAGAAGCAAAGAAAATTTATCTTCCCCAAAAGTTTGACGTGTTTTGCTTTCATTGGTAGCAACATTCTCTCAAACCTACTGTATAAAATCAGTTCATTCTCTGACTAGTAGCATTAGTAAGATGGCTGTTCTCAGGAAGGGAATGGTCCCATTTATGGAAATAGTAACAGTGACAGTTAAGCAGGAGGTTTGGAAGCTAACATTAACACAATTTGACTTCTCTGTTTATTTAAGAACCATTCACTTGATTGTTGAAAGCTTCATCTACGCAGGTCAGAAAGAGCACTCAGGTTATGACTAGTGGTGCTGAAACATCAGCTCCATGCAGAATTCACAGCCACTCAATGCAGCTAAAATTGATTCTATGCAAGAGAGTAAAATGACTTAATTTGCATAAAAATGGGTGATGCTACTAAATTAATTGGGTCAACTCATTCTGAGGTCTCATAAAGGATGACTGCAGTTTTACTTTAACTGTATTTTCATGTGTCAGCAGCACACAGTGGCACTGATTATTAATAAGATCTATTTTGAAGAAAACAGATTTCAAAATGCATAATTCAGCACATACTGTAGATCAATTGTTCTTCATCTTAATTTTTTTAATGCATACAGTTATGGTTTATTACAGCTAAACAATGCAGAGCCCTGGGTTTCTTAGATGTAAGCTATGGTCATTTCAACCAGAACAAAAGCATATACTTATAAATATTAGCTTAAGATGTCAGGAGGTTTACAGACTTCCCCTAAAATCCTACAAAAATTCTAGGTCAGGATATCAGTACTAATATGTTAACTAATCTAAAACAAGAGGGCATGTCTCAGGAAATATTTCCCAGGCCTTAGATAGTGTCCTTAGGTGAATAATTTTTTAAAAAGCCATGCCTTTGAGAGTGTGTTATTCAAAAGACAAAATTGTTGAGGGAATCAGCAATACTGGTGCTTTGTCTCCTGAAGACCTTAAAAAGGAGATGCAAGAACTTGTTTTCACCGATCTTTTCCTAATAGTATACACTAACCTCAAGTCCAGATTTCATGTGATTACCTACCTGACACAAAAGAGTTTGGTTTTCCTCCCATCCCCATGCTCTGTTGTAAACCTGTGCCCAACTAAAAAGTTAAGATGCCGGACTTTGACTAATGGTGACAAAACACTCAAACAACTCATGAAACCAATGATTCTGTTGGTGGAGTAGGAGTTGGACTTTCAAATCAATTGTTTGTCTTTACTTAGGTATCTTCCACTCATTTCACTTAGTAACTGACAAAAAAAAAAAAAATCCAAGTTCAGTGAGTAAACTGCAGGAAATGAAAGGCTACTCTCAGGCTTCCCTGGTGGTGCAGTGGTTAAGAATCCTCCTGCCAATGCAGGGTACATGGCTTTGAGCCCTGGTCCGGGAAGATCCCACATGCCACGGAGCAACGAAGCCCGTGCGCCACAACTACTGAGCCTGCGTGCCACAACTACTGAAGCCCGGGCACCTAGAGCCCATGCTCAACAACAAGAGAGGCCATCGCAGTGAGAAGCCCGTGCTCCACAACCAAGAGTAGCCCCCACTCACCACAACTAGAGAAAGCCTGTGTGCAGCAACGAAGACGCAACGCAGCCAAAAATAAAATATAAATAAATAAATAAATTTATTTTTTAAAAAAAAGAAAAAAGAAAGAAAGGCTACTCTCTATTGGGAAGCAAAAAGGACACTCACCCCCAGCGGATGTGCTGCCTTCTGCAGTTTGTTGTAAGGACTGTATTTAGGTTTCGGGGGCTTCCCAGCAGCTCTGTCTTTGTGCCTTCTACTGCTAATATGCTATTAAAAGCAATTAAAAATGACAGCTTTAAAAAAATTATCCCCCAAACCCCTCATAAATATTGTTTTAACCTGGGGCAGGATATTAATTATTTCATGCAAGCTGAAGAAAGACAAAAATAAAAGAGCGTGCACTTTTGTCCTCGGATGCTGATGCTTTGAGGAGAGATACCTTTGTGCTAGCCATTTTAGTCTATTTTAAACAAATAGCAGCTTCTTCTTTTTCCCAGCCTTTTTCCTTATTACTGCACAGATCTCGTTTTATGGACATTTACAAAGGAAAGAAATGTCTGAAGGAATTTTATGTGCAAATAAACAAAGATGGCCAGGCGGGCATGAATTTATTTCCATACTAATATTTATCCTCACATTTGTACAGCCAAATGTCAACCCCTTAAATTCTAAAGATAAATAACTAAGGTGTGTAAAAATCAGTGCAAGAATGTACGTATGCATATAAAACACAACACAATATGAGGGCTGGGACTTCAACTAGAAACATAGAACTGATCTCTTTGGAAGGCTATTCAGAGTAAAAGTGAATGCAATAGGATTAGTCATCTTGTTAGCAGGTGGCTGCAGGATTTAGAAATACAGTACACCACCATGTAATAAAGAACATAAAGTAAAAGAAGAGCACAGCATAAAATTAGTGGTAGCATGTAAATATCTAAACAAGTAAAAATGGAACATTGAAATTTGACCTTTAAAGAAAATCAACACTTTTGAGTGGGAAACCTGGTAAAGAAAAGATCTACTACCCCCTTTTCTCCCACTCTTCATATATAAAAATAGCACAGACTCACTTCAGGCAATTTCGGAAAGATCTTAGAAGCCATTACATTTTAGTATTCCTTTAAGCAACCAAAATATGCATAAATAAATAAGGAGAGTGAATAAGAAGCTAAGTGGATGGATGGATGGATGGATGGATGGATGGATGGATGGATGGTTGGATGGGAGAGAAAAACAGCAAAGAAAGGGAACAGAGGAAGCACACATTCTGCTTGTGCGTGACCCCCATCTGTTTTCACTTCTAGAATGGGTACCGCCTACCTGTTTAAGTTGTGTTTCCGAGTTGACGTGCACATCACAGATTTCACAGTGAAACGTTTTGTTCTGCAGGCCTGTATTCCCCTTATTCACTGGTCCTTTGCCTTTCACACCTACCCTAGGGAAGGCTTTGATAGTCCCACTTCCGTTCCGAGCTTCTAGCATCGTTTTGTGCTTAGTACCTGCCAGGATTATTTAGAAGAAAAGAAAGAAAAAAGAGGGGAAAAATCTTAGCTAGTAATCTCCTCCAAGAAACGATACAATAACACAACATGATGTGATGCCGAGTTTGAATGTAGTTCTTCCAGGGATTATGCTTGAAATATGCTTATGACATAGGAAACTGTAACAATGTGCTCTGATCACTTTATATAACATTACTTAATCACTCATCTTTTTATAATGTCCTGTTTTACAAATAAGCACCATCAGTACAGGAACTAAACTCAAAAGTCCTGAGATGAAATTAAATGGGTGTGACTTCTTTTCATTTCCTCTTGATGCTAATAAGACATAAATGATAGCTGATGAGGAGAGTGATTTAGTTGCTACAGGTGTAGTTGGAGGTGAGGTGTGTAACAAGTGTAATCAGTTTAAACATGGTGTGTTTACAGAAGTGGCACTAATTAAATGCCCACTTTCTAAATAGAATACAAACAAGCTTTCCTGGCTATGGGGTTTAGGATCAAAGAGGGAGAGTAATTGTATAGAGATCTTAATGACTCTGGAAAAAAAAAGCCCTATTAGAATAGCAAAGTTCACACTGATTGGCTATGAAATTTCAAATATAAACAAATGAGTAAAAAATGGGGGGATTCACTGGCTAAGCAGATTCACTGTAAAGAAACCCTTCTTTTTATTAAACAAGTCACATCTTTTGGCTGTCCCACATAACTAATGTAATTCTACTTATCAAGATTTGCTTTTTTTTAAACACTAAAATTCAGGATGGCAGTTTGCTCTCAAAAACTTTGCTCACAATTTCCTTCTCCTTGGAGTTGATAAGTATTCTTTACTTTTCTCATTTAGCCATATGTTTTTGCTATGAAATTTTCTCTTTTAATGATGGATATCCTTTCTGCCATTCTGGTTTTCTAAATCCTGATTTAGGGGTTTCACCTTCTTAATTGTATTTATTAGATTGTTATCAGTTCTGGAAGCATAGAAAAAAAGAAATTCTTAACTTCTGGTTCTTGGGCCAGCCTCTCAGAATCATTCCATATCAATGAAGAAAAGATGCTGAGGGCTCTCCAGCTCCGTGTCAATCACCCATGTCTTCAATAAGAGGCAATGCACATACGGAACAGGTTTAGAGCCATACGTTTCTCTCTTGTAAAATGATGATACCTTTACTGAGTCCAATATTTAAAAATGCATATTTTTACCACTTAGGTTCCCCACTTTGAATCTCATTTTCTTATGCACAGCAATGAAAATGTTCATATCTCAACATATTAAGGAGAGAGAAAAAAGTCAATGTTTTGTGAGAAGACGGGAGAGGCTGAAATACGGAGTCAGAGAACCATGCGGTAGTGGAGGTGGTAGCAGTGAGGCTGCCCCGGGGTTCACTTTCACCCATGTCCACTGAAATATAGTGACCTAATGCTTTCTGCTTTGTATAAAGATACCATAAATGAGAGTAGGGCAAGCAATGTTCTGGCGAGCAATACATACCTACATACATAAGGAATGAATGAGTATATATATGCATATATATATATATATATATACACACACACACATACACACAGTGTTTTGTCCTACCTTCATTTATACCATCTTCCTACAAATTCGAAGCTTTTGTGCCACTATGTGAGTAGAGGGTTATCCAACCTTCTCTATCCAAACGTGATTTTATCAAAATATTTTTTTCCCATGCAACCTCTATAGTCAAACTGAGAAGCTTTCCTGGGGCCGCTGTGGCTTAGGAATGTCTAAGTAGCAGTCAGTAGGAGACAAACTCTCATCCTGACTTTCTTGAAAGCCCCTTGACTCACTCTGGTTAATATCTTATGTGATTTGAGCTGGCATTTGATAGTGGCAACCAGAATGGATCAGAAAACTTTCTACCTATTCACTGATATGGAAGTACTTCATCTTGTCTGGGAGGACAAAAAAAGTCAGGCGTGGGTGGCTTCCCTCAGGATTGAGTGTCAGGTGGGTTAGGAGGAGGAGAAGAAATTCAAAAAAGTTGCTCTCAATAGCAACAGTAAGTAAAAATCCAGGAAACAGACATTCTCCATATTATCTCTGGCAAGCTAAGACCCACCTATGTCCTGTCCCTAGGGGAAGGAAAGAAACAGAAGATATGTGAGCATTGGAGAAATACCCAACCTCTCAGAAAAATCACTATGTCATTAGCATTATTATTTCAGTGTCGTCTCTCCCCAGAAGCTAGTAAAGATAGGAAGGTTAAATATACACACTCATGCATGCCTTACACACACGTGCACACACACACACACACACCAAACACATGTGGTTAAAATTGTGCTGAGATTGGGTGAAAAACTTCAGCTAATAGCTTTGACTCTGGGGTTACTATTCATCATCACGTAGAGTGGAACGTTTGTGCAATGTAACCTCCTGCATCTAGTAGCAGCTTGTCAGTCATAATTAAATAGCTATTAGATCATTTCATAAGATCTTAAAGCTTGAACAGCCTGTAAAGGTAGCTGTTTTTCCTTCAAGTATAGCTACAATTAAGGAAAGATGTACTACTCTTAAATTTCAAGTATTTATATTTTTGAGAGATCAAATGTGCATGAATAATCTAAAAATAGTGACTATTAGGAGAACTGATACTTATTTTTTAAACATTGCACATATTGTGATAAATTATTTACCTGCTCATAGCCACCCATGAGTTTAGGTGCTATTATCATGCCCGTTTTAGAGATAACAAACTGAGACTCAGAAAGGTTAAGTTACTTGCCCAGCTCACAAAGCAAACACTACTTGAAGTTACTGGCAGGTAGAAAGTGGATTTCTAACTAAGTCCTTAGAGCTAGCTGAATTCCAGTTACACAGGAATCTCTCATAGTACCTTTAATTTTTCTATTTTGTTAATGCAGTCTTTTCTAAACTCGGATTTTAATTTGAGTCTTTCAAATCCCCCTTCCCATTGTTTTCTTGTAATGCTCCTTTCTGCTCAGCAGAGTAAATATCTCGCAAGGCTCGTGCCTTCCCCTGTGATTGCACAGTAGGGCCATTGCAAAGCTGCTTCTGTACTTTAAATGGACTATTTTCTTCCTATCACTTTTAAAAGGCCAACACTGATAATGACCTTCATTTGAAGCTTCCATGATTCCTGAAATGTGAAACCGTTCTCCAACCACAGTTTAACTGCAGCAAGTCATCACGCTCCTAGAAATATTGATTTTCTTTTCTTTTTTTATTTGTTTGCTTTTGATTGCCTTGGGTCAAGATATTGTATCTGCAAAAATCAAAATAATATGTGGTGCAGAGTGAATAGAGGCTAGCCTTCCCTTTAATTCCTCATCATCTTTACAACTTCCTTTTTTTAGATGGCTCTTAAGTTAGGTACTGGCATAAAGGAAAGGTAGGTGAGCAAGAAAACTGGCAAATGACTTTTAAAAATTAAATCAATCATTTTTTAGGTCATCAGGAAAATTGGGGAAATTTCTTTAAAATGGAAAAAACCCCAGTATTCCATCAAGGAGAAGCATATCAAAATATTAATGAACTTCCAAAACTATGTTGAATAATAGTGGTGAGAGTGGGCAACCTTCTCTTGTTCCTGATCTTAGTGGAAATGGTTTCAGTTGTTCACCATTGAGGACAATGTTGGCTGTGGGTTTGTCATATATGGCCTTTATTATGTTGAGGAAAGTTCCCTCTAAGCCTACTCTCTGGAGGATTTTGTCATAAATGGGTGTTGAATTTTGTCAAAAGCTTTCTCTGCATCTATTGAGATGATCATATGGTTTTTCTCCTTCAATTTGTTAATAAGGTGTATCACATTGTTTGATTTGCATATATTGAAGAATCCTTGCATTCCTGGGATAAACCCCACTTGATCATGGTGTATGATCCTTTCAATGTGCTGCTGAATTCTGCTTGCTAGTATTTTGTTGAGGATTTTTGCATCTATGTTTGTCAGTGATACTGGCCTATAGATTTCTTTCTTTATGACATCTTTGTCTGGTTTTGGTATCAGGCTGATGGTGGCCTCATAGAATGAGTTTGGGAGTGTTCCTCCGTCTGCTATATTTTGGAAGAGTTTGAGAAGGATAGGTGTTAGCTCTTCTCTAAATGTTTGGAAGAATTCACCTGTGAAGCCATCTGGTCTTGGGCTTTTGTTTGTTGGAAGATTTTTAATCACAG
>NC_041214.2:44093942-44105313 GCF_002837175.3 Physeter macrocephalus
GGCTTCCTGGTGGAGGGGACTAGTGCCTGTGTTCTGGTGGATGAGGCTGGATCTTGTCTTTCTGGTGGGCAGGTCCATGTCTGGTGGTGTGTTTTGGGGTGTCTGTGGCTTTTTTATGGTTTTAGGCAGCCTCTGTGCTAAAGGATGGGGTTGTGTTCCTGTCTTGGTAGTTGTTTGGCATAGGGTGTCCAGCACTGTAGCTTGCTGGTCATTGAGTGGAGCTGGGTCTTGGTGTTGAGATGGAGATCTCTGGGAGATTTTCGCCGTTTGATATTACGTGGAGCTGGGAGGTCTCTTGTGGACCAATGTCCTGAACTTGGCTCTCCCACCTCAGAGGTACAGCCCTGATGCCTGGCTGGAGCACCAAGAGCCTGTCATCCACACGGTCATGTGGCTCTAGGTAGGAGGTCTCAGTTCTTTGCTACATGGTTCTCTCCTTAGGGCTGCTTTAGTGTCCTCATGACATGGCAGCTGGCTTACCCCAGGATGAGTGATCCAGCCCATGTTCCCCAGGACTGCTGCAGCTTTCGCTGCTGGGGCCCCTCCAGACCGGCAGCCTCAATGAGGCCACCCTCCCTTTGGGCTCCAGGAGAGTTTAGTGATGGTGGAGGGAAGAGACCCCGAGCCAGGAGTTCTAGCTCTCTATTTTATTTTTTGTGATAAATATACCTCGTGAGGAAAGTATTCATCTTGAGAAAAAATGGAATTTTTTACTGAACTTTTTACACACATTTTAACTAGCAGGGTATAGACATTTTTAAAGAGAGATTAATTAATGCTGTCAGCTACTATTAGACTATGCAATTATGTCAAGTGAGTAGCATAGTAAGGTGTGAGTACCAATCAAGAGACATAAAAATAACGAAATTCCACTTTCAATAAAGAAGCAAAGAAAATTTATCTTCCCCAAAAGTTTGACGTGTTTTGCTTTCATTGGTAGCAACATTCTCTCAAACCTACTGTATAAAATCAGTTCATTCTCTGACTAGTAGCATTAGTAAGATGGCTGTTCTCAGGAAGGGAATGGTCCCATTTATGGAAATAGTAACAGTGACAGTTAAGCAGGAGGTTTGGAAGCTAACATTAACACAATTTGACTTCTCTGTTTATTTAAGAACCATTCACTTGATTGTTGAAAGCTTCATCTACGCAGGTCAGAAAGAGCACTCAGGTTATGACTAGTGGTGCTGAAACATCAGCTCCATGCAGAATTCACAGCCACTCAATGCAGCTAAAATTGATTCTATGCAAGAGAGTAAAATGACTTAATTTGCATAAAAATGGGTGATGCTACTAAATTAATTGGGTCAACTCATTCTGAGGTCTCATAAAGGATGACTGCAGTTTTACTTTAACTGTATTTTCATGTGTCAGCAGCACACAGTGGCACTGATTATTAATAAGATCTATTTTGAAGAAAACAGATTTCAAAATGCATAATTCAGCACATACTGTAGATCAATTGTTCTTCATCTTAATTTTTTTAATGCATACAGTTATGGTTTATTACAGCTAAACAATGCAGAGCCCTGGGTTTCTTAGATGTAAGCTATGGTCATTTCAACCAGAACAAAAGCATATACTTATAAATATTAGCTTAAGATGTCAGGAGGTTTACAGACTTCCCCTAAAATCCTACAAAAATTCTAGGTCAGGATATCAGTACTAATATGTTAACTAATCTAAAACAAGAGGGCATGTCTCAGGAAATATTTCCCAGGCCTTAGATAGTGTCCTTAGGTGAATAATTTTTTAAAAAGCCATGCCTTTGAGAGTGTGTTATTCAAAAGACAAAATTGTTGAGGGAATCAGCAATACTGGTGCTTTGTCTCCTGAAGACCTTAAAAAGGAGATGCAAGAACTTGTTTTCACCGATCTTTTCCTAATAGTATACACTAACCTCAAGTCCAGATTTCATGTGATTACCTACCTGACACAAAAGAGTTTGGTTTTCCTCCCATCCCCATGCTCTGTTGTAAACCTGTGCCCAACTAAAAAGTTAAGATGCCGGACTTTGACTAATGGTGACAAAACACTCAAACAACTCATGAAACCAATGATTCTGTTGGTGGAGTAGGAGTTGGACTTTCAAATCAATTGTTTGTCTTTACTTAGGTATCTTCCACTCATTTCACTTAGTAACTGACAAAAAAAAAAAAAATCCAAGTTCAGTGAGTAAACTGCAGGACATGAAAGGCTACTCTCAGGCTTCCCTGGTGGTGCAGTGGTTAAGAATCCTCCTGCCAATGCAGGGTACATGGCTTTGAGCCCTGGTCCGGGAAGATCCCACATGCCACGGAGCAACGAAGCCCGTGCGCCACAACTACTGAGCCTGCGTGCCACAACTACTGAAGCCCGGGCACCTAGAGCCCATGCTCAACAACAAGAGAGGCCATCGCAGTGAGAAGCCCGTGCTCCACAACCAAGAGTAGCCCCCACTCACCACAACTAGAGAAAGCCTGTGTGCAGCAACGAAGACGCAACGCAGCCAAAAATAAAATATAAATAAATAAATAAATTTATTTTTTAAAAAAAAGAAAAAAGAAAGAAAGGCTACTCTCTATTGGGAAGCAAAAAGGACACTCACCCCCAGCGGATGTGCTGCCTTCTGCAGTTTGTTGTAAGGACTGTATTTAGGTTTCGGGGGCTTCCCAGCAGCTCTGTCTTTGTGCCTTCTACTGCTAATATGCTATTAAAAGCAATTAAAAATGACAGCTTTAAAAAAATTATCCCCCAAACCCCTCATAAATATTGTTTTAACCTGGGGCAGGATATTAATTATTTCATGCAAGCTGAAGAAAGACAAAAATAAAAGAGCGTGCACTTTTGTCCTCGGATGCTGATGCTTTGAGGAGAGATACCTTTGTGCTAGCCATTTTAGTCTATTTTAAACAAATAGCAGCTTCTTCTTTTTCCCAGCCTTTTTCCTTATTACTGCACAGATCTCGTTTTATGGACATTTACAAAGGAAAGAAATGTCTGAAGGAATTTTATGTGCAAATAAACAAAGATGGCCAGGCGGGCATGAATTTATTTCCATACTAATATTTATCCTCACATTTGTACAGCCAAATGTCAACCCCTTAAATTCTAAAGATAAATAACTAAGGTGTGTAAAAATCAGTGCAAGAATGTACGTATGCATATAAAACACAACACAATATGAGGGCTGGGACTTCAACTAGAAACATAGAACTGATCTCTTTGGAAGGCTATTCAGAGTAAAAGTGAATGCAATAGGATTAGTCATCTTGTTAGCAGGTGGCTGCAGGATTTAGAAATACAGTACACCACCATGTAATAAAGAACATAAAATAAAAGAAGAGCACAGCATAAAATTAGTGGTAGCATGTAAATATCTAAACAAGTAAAAATGGAACATTGAAATTTGACCTTTAAAGAAAATCAACACTTTTGAGTGGGAAACCTGGTAAAGAAAAGATCTACTACCCCCTTTTCTCCCACTCTTCATATATAAAAATAGCACAGACTCACTTCAGGCAATTTCGGAAAGATCTTAGAAGCCATTACATTTTAGTATTCCTTTAAGCAACCAAAATATGCATAAATAAATAAGGAGAGTGAATAAGAAGCTAAGTGGATGGATGGATGGATGGATGGATGGATGGATGGATGGATGGTTGGATGGGAGAGAAAAACAGCAAAGAAAGGGAACAGAGGAAGCACACATTCTGCTTGTGCGTGACCCCCATCTGTTTTCACTTCTAGAATGGGTACCGCCTACCTGTTTAAGTTGTGTTTCCGAGTTGACGTGCACATCACAGATTTCACAGTGAAACGTTTTGTTCTGCAGGCCTGTATTCCCCTTATTCACTGGTCCTTTGCCTTTCACACCTACCCTAGGGAAGGCTTTGATAGTCCCACTTCCGTTCCGAGCTTCTAGCATCGTTTTGTGCTTAGTACCTGCCAGGATTATTTAGAAGAAAAGAAAGAAAAAAGAGGGGAAAAATCTTAGCTAGTAATCTCCTCCAAGAAACGATACAATAACACAACATGATGTGATGCCGAGTTTGAATGTAGTTCTTCCAGGGATTATGCTTGAAATATGCTTATGACATAGGAAACTGTAACAATGTGCTCTGATCACTTTATATAACATTACTTAATCACTCATCTTTTTATAATGTCCTGTTTTACAAATAAGCACCATCAGTACAGGAACTAAACTCAAAAGTCCTGAGATGAAATTAAATGGGTGTGACTTCTTTTCATTTCCTCTTGATGCTAATAAGACATAAATGATAGCTGATGAGGAGAGTGATTTAGTTGCTACAGGTGTAGTTGGAGGTGAGGTGTGTAACAAGTGTAATCAGTTTAAACATGGTGTGTTTACAGAAGTGGCACTAATTAAATGCCCACTTTCTAAATAGAATACAAACAAGCTTTCCTGGCTATGGGGTTTAGGATCAAAGAGGGAGAGTAATTGTATAGAGATCTTAATGACTCTGGAAAAAAAAAGCCCTATTAGAATAGCAAAGTTCACACTGATTGGCTATGAAATTTCAAATATAAACAAATGAGTAAAAAATGGGGGGATTCACTGGCTAAGCAGATTCACTGTAAAGAAACCCTTCTTTTTATTAAACAAGTCACATCTTTTGGCTGTCCCACATAACTAATGTAATTCTACTTATCAAGATTTGCTTTTTTTTAAACACTAAAATTCAGGATGGCAGTTTGCTCTCAAAAACTTTGCTCACAATTTCCTTCTCCTTGGAGTTGATAAGTATTCTTTACTTTTCTCATTTAGCCATATGTTTTTGCTATGAAATTTTCTCTTTTAATGATGGATATCCTTTCTGCCATTCTGGTTTTCTAAATCCTGATTTAGGGGTTTCACCTTCTTAATTGTATTTATTAGATTGTTATCAGTTCTGGAAGCATAGAAAAAAAGAAATTCTTAACTTCTGGTTCTTGGGCCAGCCTCTCAGAATCATTCCATATCAATGAAGAAAAGATGCTGAGGGCTCTCCAGCTCCGTGTCAATCACCCATGTCTTCAATAAGAGGCAATGCACATACGGAACAGGTTTAGAGCCATACGTTTCTCTCTTGTAAAATGATGATACCTTTACTGAGTCCAATATTTAAAAATGCATATTTTTACCACTTAGGTTCCCCACTTTGAATCTCATTTTCTTATGCACAGCAATGAAAATGTTCATATCTCAACATATTAAGGAGAGAGAAAAAAGTCAATGTTTTGTGAGAAGACGGGAGAGGCTGAAATACGGAGTCAGAGAACCATGCGGTAGTGGAGGTGGTAGCAGTGAGGCTGCCCCGGGGTTCACTTTCACCCATGTCCACTGAAATATAGTGACCTAATGCTTTCTGCTTTGTATAAAGATACCATAAATGAGAGTAGGGCAAGCAATGTTCTGGCGAGCAATACATACCTACATACATAAGGAATGAATGAGTATATATATGCATATATATATATATATATATACACACACACACACATACACACAGTGTTTTGTCCTACCTTCATTTATACCATCTTCCTACAAATTCGAAGCTTTTGTGCCACTATGTGAGTAGAGGGTTATCCAACCTTCTCTATCCAAACGTGATTTTATCAAAATATTTTTTTCCCATGCAACCTCTATAGTCAAACTGAGAAGCTTTCCTGGGGCCGCTGTGGCTTAGGAATGTCTAAGTAGCAGTCAGTAGGAGACAAACTCTCATCCTGACTTTCTTGAAAGCCCCTTGACTCACTCTGGTTAATATCTTATGTGATTTGAGCTGGCATTTGATAGTGGCAACCAGAATGGATCAGAAAACTTTCTACCTATTCACTGATATGGAAGTACTTCATCTTGTCTGGGAGGACAAAAAAAGTCAGGCGTGGGTGGCTTCCCTCAGGATTGAGTGTCAGGTGGGTTAGGAGGAGGAGAAGAAATTCAAAAAAGTTGCTCTCAATAGCAACAGTAAGTAAAAATCCAGGAAACAGACATTCTCCATATTATCTCTGGCAAGCTAAGACCCACCTATGTCCTGTCCCTAGGGGAAGGAAAGAAACAGAAGATATGTGAGCATTGGAGAAATACCCAACCTCTCAGAAAAATCACTATGTCATTAGCATTATTATTTCAGTGTCGTCTCTCCCCAGAAGCTAGTAAAGATAGGAAGGTTAAATATACACACTCATGCATGCCTTACACACACGTGCACACACACACACACACACCAAACACATGTGGTTAAAATTGTGCTGAGATTGGGTGAAAAACTTCAGCTAATAGCTTTGACTCTGGGGTTACTATTCATCATCACGTAGAGTGGAACGTTTGTGCAATGTAACCTCCTGCATCTAGTAGCAGCTTGTCAGTCATAATTAAATAGCTATTAGATCATTTCATAAGATCTTAAAGCTTGAACAGCCTGTAAAGGTAGCTGTTTTTCCTTCAAGTATAGCTACAATTAAGGAAAGATGTACTACTCTTAAATTTCAAGTATTTATATTTTTGAGAGATCAAATGTGCATGAATAATCTAAAAATAGTGACTATTAGGAGAACTGATACTTATTTTTTAAACATTGCACATATTGTGATAAATTATTTACCTGCTCATAGCCACCCATGAGTTTAGGTGCTATTATCATGCCCGTTTTAGAGATAACAAACTGAGACTCAGAAAGGTTAAGTTACTTGCCCAGCTCACAAAGCAAACACTACTTGAAGTTACTGGCAGGTAGAAAGTGGATTTCTAACTAAGTCCTTAGAGCTAGCTGAATTCCAGTTACACAGGAATCTCTCATAGTACCTTTAATTTTTCTATTTTGTTAATGCAGTCTTTTCTAAACTCGGATTTTAATTTGAGTCTTTCAAATCCCCCTTCCCATTGTTTTCTTGTAATGCTCCTTTCTGCTCAGCAGAGTAAATATCTCGCAAGGCTCGTGCCTTCCCCTGTGATTGCACAGTAGGGCCATTGCAAAGCTGCTTCTGTACTTTAAATGGACTATTTTCTTCCTATCACTTTTAAAAGGCCAACACTGATAATGACCTTCATTTGAAGCTTCCATGATTCCTGAAATGTGAAACCGTTCTCCAACCACAGTTTAACTGCAGCAAGTCATCACGCTCCTAGAAATATTGATTTTCTTTTCTTTTTTTATTTGTTTGCTTTTGATTGCCTTGGGTCAAGATATTGTATCTGCAAAAATCAAAATAATATGTGGTGCAGAGTGAATAGAGGCTAGCCTTCCCTTTAATTCCTCATCATCTTTACAACTTCCTTTTTTTAGATGGCTCTTAAGTTAGGTACTGGCATAAAGGAAAGGTAGGTGAGCAAGAAAACTGGCAAATGACTTTTAAAAATTAAATCAATCATTTTTTAGGTCATCAGGAAAATTGGGGAAATTTCTTTAAAATGGAAAAAACCCCAGTATTCCATCAAGGAGAAGCATATCAAAATATTAATGGTGGTCATCATGTACCAGTCTTTTAGTTTCTATTTGTATATGTGCATTTTAAAAAGTTTGGATAACTTAGTTAAAGTAATTTTGCATGGAACTTTCCTTGGAATTATATATACTTTTAAAAATGCACATGATTTTTCATGATGGCATAGGCTTACAATACATGAACGTTATATATTTAACCACTTATCTAATATTAGACATTTGGATTATTTTTTTTCCCTATATAATTATTTTGTAATGAACATCCTACTTGTTAATCTTTAAAAATCTATCCTAAGGTTATTTCCTTAGGATAGATTTTCATAAGGAGTATTATAGGTACAAAATATGGCTATTTTTAAGCCTCAATTCAAGCTGTCAAATTAACTGTCTAATCAGTACAAAGGAAGTTTCAGAGGGATTCATTTTATAGGGAAATGTATCCTGGTAGAGTCTGCAAAATTCACCTTTCTATAAAATAAATTTCAATACCTTAAAGTTCAAATTTCCAGAATGCTCATGAGATGAGATTTAATAGTGTTAGACTAGACACTTAGCAAACCCACCTGACTGCCAGTGATAGTTTAGTTACCTTCTCATTGACAAGTTCAGATGATTCCAGCTTATAGATACATGGGCAGGAAAGTGGTCAGGCTCCATACAAACAGCAAAATGCAAAGGTGTTTTTTGATATGTTTATTTATAACATTCAGTAAAATGGCATTATAGTCCAACTCTGTGTGTCCTAAAGAAAGAAAGTTGTTTTGAATCTCTACACCTGAAGGGTATAATTGGCACCAAGAGCCTCCATGTTCTCTTTTTTTTTTTAATACTCTAAATGTCAAATTAACCTTTTATTACCCTGACCTCATATATACTATGTATTTTCCATGTCAATATTAATTTTATTTTGTCTTTGAAATGAAATCTTTGGTTTATTTTATCAGCATATCAACAAACAGTAAGCACCCAGAATGGCATCCATGGTATCAGGTGACCAAGGAATGCCCCAAATGAGTAAAAAATTGTGTTATTTCTGTTAGCTCCCTGGTTGAAAGTAATTTGTTGATTCATCAGTAATGCATCACAGGTCCAAATTGCAGGTGAAAGTAGAGACAAGGGAAACAGAGGAGAGAACTTTGTTTTCAGCATCAGAAAGGTCCTCTGAGGAAGAGCTATGAAGTGGGAACAGAAGGGGAGGCAAGTCACACAGCACTAGTGGGGATGGACTCGCTGTCCAAAGACAGCTCAGGAAAGAGCTGTGCAGACCGTGGGAATCAGTAAGCGGAGCACTGGCTGGGTTTCATGGGGAGATAAACATGTGGAATTGATATGGCAGTAACCCTTGACATACCAGCACATGAGAATTTTCAGGCCTCCAGAAAGCCTCTTTTATCTATAACAATGGACTACAAGGAATATGGAGGATTTCCCGTGCTGCTTTAGACATGCATTTAACAATCCTTATTTGCACCCATCTCTGCTACTTAGAAACAAGGCCCTTAAAAGCATGGAAAAATGCTCCATTGCTTTCATACCCATTAACCAAGAGAACACAGCAAAAAGGTTTTCACATAATAAACACTCAATAAATGGACAAATTAGACACTCCCATAGTATAAGAGATATGATGTTGTCTTAGTTATTTATAAAAGCAGTGTTTTTGCTTACTTTTTGTGTAACTAGTTCAGTTTTCACTTTTTAAAATGAAAGTAACACTTTGTTAGGCAATTCAAAGAGCACAGAAAAGTATAAGGTGAAAAGCAAAAGCCCTCCCACTTTTCACCTTCAAGCTGCATGCCCTCAGTAGGGAAAAAGTTTCATGTGTAAACTTCCTGAAATGTTCTAAATATCAGTGACATTATATTAGGCTCGAGTAGAAAAAATAATGTAGGTTGAACATTCTACTTGGTTTGTGCATGAAACCACTCTTAACAAGCACAGCACGGAAAAGTACACAGCAAGAAAACATATGTCAACACAACTCTGAAATCACTTATTCTGGTTGTTCATCCATGAGATGTCACCAAACACAAAATAACTAAACCCTGAATGCTCACAGCTACATAAAATTTTTCTATTAGGTAATGTATCCCAAATCACCCATATTGCAAACCCCAAAGTACATTATTTAAGAATTGTAAGAATGCAGGTGACTCTTCCTGTGGCAGTGTGGGTTTGAGGAGGTGGCTCACGGGGGTGAGGCGTTTAGGGTGAGGTGACGCTGACCTTGGAGCCAGATTGGCTGGGTTTGCATCACATCCCCAACATTTAAGGGCTCTATGGCTTTGGGCAAGTCAAGTAGCAGGAATCTCATCAGCACAGAAAGAAAGCTTCACTGAAAACTCATTGCAGAGCGGCGGGGGAAGCTGGATTCCATGACAGCAACAGCAGGGTTCATGGCAAGAATCACGGCTTGCAGGCCGCCCCGGGTGGTCTCGTCTTCCTGCAGCTTGTAGACCCTCAGGCTTAGGAGCAGTTTCAAGCACACAGCCTTGAGAGAGTAAGATGTTCTTGAGACCATCTGTACCAAATCCGTGACTGAACCCAGTGAAGACGTCTATATAAACGTTTAAGGTTCTGGCAGCAAACACAGAGACCTACTCTTTTAGCCACCAGCTGCTGGAGAGATCCTCATAGACAAAGTGCTTCCAAGTCAGCCTGTTGTAGCTGAACAGCTATTGTAGACCCTTATAATCTGACTTCATAATGGAGACAGCCACATTCACTGTGGTGCGGCTGACAAAATCTTGGTGCTCCAGCCAGGGGTCAGGCCTGAGCCTCTGAGGTGAGAGAGTCGAGTTCAGGACACTGGACGACCAGAGACATCCTGGCCCCAAGTAATATCAATCAGTGAGAGCGAGAGCTCGCCCAGAGATTTCCGTCTCAATGCTAAGACCCAGCTCCACCCAAAGACCAGCAAGCTCCAGTGCTGGACACCCCATGCCAAACAACTAACAAGACAGGAACACAACCCCAACCATTAGCAGAGAGGCTGCCAAAGATCATAATAAGTTCACAGACAACCCAAAACACTTTACTGGATGTGCTCCTGGCCACCAGGAAGACAAGATTCAGCTTCACCCACCAGAAAATAGGCACCAGTGCCCTCTACCAGGAGCCCTACACAACCCACTGAACAAACTTTACCCACTAGGGGAAGATCCCCCAAACAACGGGAATTAAAACCTGCAGCATGCAAAAAGGAGACCCCAAAGACAGTAAGTGAGGCAAAATGAGAAGACAGAGAAATATGCAGCAGATGAAGGAGCAAGGTAAAAACCCACCAGACCAAACAAATGAAGAGGAAATAGGCAGTCTACCTGAAAAAGAATTCAGAGTAATAATAGTAAAGATGACCCAAAATCTTGGAAATAGAATGGAAAAACTACAAGAAACATTTAACAAGGACCTAGAAGAGCTAAAGAGCAAACAAACAATGATGAACAACACAATAAATGAAATTTAAAATTCACCAGAAGAATCAAGAGCAGAATAACTGAGGCAGAAGAACGGAAAAGTGACCTGGAAGATAAAATAGTGGAAATAACTACTGCAGAGAAGAATAAAGAAAAAAGAAAAGAAAAGAAAAGAATTGAGGAGAGTCTCAGAGACCTCTGGGACAACATTAAACACACCAACATTCGAATTATAGGGGTCCCAGAAGAAGAAGAGAAAAAGAAAGGGACTGAGAAAATATTTCAAGAGATTATAGTTGAAAACTTCACTAATATGGGAAAAGAAAGAGTCAGTCAAGTCCAGGAAGTGCAGAGAGTCCCATACAGGATAAATCCAAGGGGAAACACGCCAAGACACATATTAATCAAACTATCAAAAATTAAATAAAAAGAAAAAATATTAAAAGCAGTAAGGGAAGAGCAACAAATAACACACAAGGGAATCCCCATAAGGTGAACAGCTGATCTTTCAGCAGAAACTCTGCA
>NC_041214.2:44106379-44107570 GCF_002837175.3 Physeter macrocephalus
GCTGGTTCTTTGAGAAGATAAACAAAATTGATAAACCATTAGCCAGACTCATCAAGAAAAAAAGGGAGAAGACTCAAATCAATAGAATTATAAATGAACAAGGAGAAGTAACAACTGACAATGCAGAAATACAAAGGATCATAAGACATTACTACAAGCAACTATATGCCGATAAAATGGACAACCTGGAAGAAATGGACAAATTTTTAGAAAAGTACCACCTTCTGAGACTGAACCAGGAAGAAATAGAAAATATGAACAGACCAATCACAAGCACTGAAATTGAAACTGTGATTAAATATCTTCCAACAAACAAAAGCCCAGGACCCGATGGCTTCACAGGTGAATTCTATCAAACATTTAGAGAAGAGCTAACACCTATCCCTCTCAAACTCTTCCAAAATATAGCAGAGGGAGGAACACTCCCAAACTCAGTCTAAGAGGACACCATCACCCTGACACCAAAACCAAACAAAAATATTACAAAGTAAGAAAACTACAGGCCAATATCACTGATGAATATAGATGCAAAAATCCTCAACAAAATACTAGCAAACAGAATCCAACAGCACATTGAAAGGATCATACACCATGATCAAGTGGGGTTTATCCCAGGAATGCAAGGATTTTTCAATATATCCAAATCAATCAATATGATACACCATGTTAACAAACTGAAGGATAAAAAACATATGATAATCTCAATAGATGCAGAAAAAGCTTTTGACAAAATTCATCACCCATTTATGATAAGAACTCTCCAGAAAGTAGGCATAGAGGGAAATTACCTCAACATAATAAAGGCCATATATGACAAACCCACAGCCAACATCGTTCCACTAAGATCAGGAACAAGACAAGGTTTCCCACTCTCACTGCTATTATTCAACATAGTTTTGGAAGTTTTAGCTATGGCAATCAGAGAAGAAAAAGAAATAAAAGTAGTCAAAATTGGAAAAGAAGAAGTAAAACTGTCACTGTTTGCAGATGACATGATACTATATACATAGAGAATACTAAAGATGCCACCAGAAAAGTACTAGAGCTAATCAATGATTTTGGTAAAGTAGCAAGATACAAAATTAATGCACAGAAATCTCTTGTATTCCTGTACACTAACGATGAAAAATCTGAAAGAGAAATTAAGGAAACACTCCCATTTACCACTGCAACAAAAATAATAAAATACCT
>NC_041214.2:44107786-44120185 GCF_002837175.3 Physeter macrocephalus
TACTACCCAAAGCAATCTACAGATTCAATGCAATCCCTACAAAACTACCACTGGCATTTTTCACAAAACTGAACAAAAAATTTCACAATTTGTATGGAAACACAAAAGATCCCGAATAGCCAGTGCAATCTTGAGAAAGAGAAAAAGAGATGGAAGAATTAGGCTCCCTGACTGCTCACTATACTACAAAGCTACAGTAATCAAGACAGTATGGTACTGGCACAAAAACAGAAATATAGATCAATGGAACAGGATAGAAAGCCCAGAGATAAACCCACACACATCTGGTCACCTTATCTCTGACAAAGGAGGCAAGAATATATAGGCAGAACACTCTATGACATAAATCACAGCAAGATCCTTTTTGACCCACCTCCTAGAGAAATGGAAATGAAAATAAAAATAAACAAATGGGACCTAATAAAACTTAAAAGCTTTTGCACAGCAAAGGAAACCATAAACAAGATGAAAACACAACACTCAGAATGGGAGAAAATAGTAACAAATAAAGCAACTGACAAAGGATTAATCTGCAAAATATACAAGCAGCTCATGCAGCTCAATAACATAAAAACAAACAACCCAATCCAAAAATGGGCAGAAGACCTAAATAGACATTTCTTCAAAGAAGATATACAGATTGCCAAGAAACACAGGAAGGGATGCTCAACATCACTAACTATTAGAGAAATGCAAACCTCACACCGTTCAGAATGGCCATCATCAAAAAATCTACAAACAATAAATGCTGGAAAGGGTGTGGAGAAAAGGGAACCCTCTTGCACTGTTGATGGGAATGTAAATGGATACAGCTACTATAGCCAGGACATGGAAGCAACCTAAGTGTCCATCGACAGATGAATGGATAAAGAAGATGTGGCACATATATACAATGGAATATTACTCAGCCATAAAAAGAAACGAAATTGAGTTATCTGTACTGAAGGGATGGACCTAGAGTCTGTCATACAGAGTGAAGTAAATCAGAAAGAGAAAAACAAATATCGTATGCTAACACATATATATATGGCATCTAAAAAAGAAAAGAAAAGAAATGGCTCTGAAGAACCTAGGGGCAGGACAGGAATAAAGACAGAGATGTAGAGAATGGACTTGAAGACACGGGGAGGGGGAAGGGTTTGCTGGGACAAAGTGAGAGAGTGGCATGGACATATATACATTACCGAATGTCAAATAGATAGCTAGTGGGAAGCAGCCGCATAGCACAGGGATATCAGCTCGGTGCTTTGTGACTACCTAGAGGGGTGGGATAGGGAGGGTGGGAGGGAGACGCAAGAGGGAGGGGATATGGGGATATATGTATACACATAGCTGATTCACTGTGTTATATAGCAGCAACTAACACAACAATGTAAAGCAATTAAACTCCAATAAAAATGTTAAAAAAATAAAAGAATTTTAAGAATCTAAAAAAGAGTAGATATATGTGTATCTGATTCACTTGGTTGTACACCTGAAACTAACACAACATTGTAAATCAACTATATTGCAATAAAATTTTTTTTTAAAAAGGAAAAAGAGGGCTTCCCTGGTGGCGTAGTGGTTAAGAGTCTGCCTGCTAATGCAGGGGACACGGGTTCGTGCCCCGGTCTGGGAGGATCCCACTTTCCACAGAGCGGCTGGGCCCGTGAGCCCTGGCCGCTGAGACTGTGTGTCCGGAACCTGTGCTCCACAACGGGAGAGGCCACAACAGTGAGAGGCCCGTGTACCGAAAAAAAAAAAAAAGGAAAAATAATTGTAGCTCCAGTCCACTGTCTGATAGAAACTTCTTTGCTGATGGAAATGTTCTTGATTTGTACCTACCAATATGGCGGCCTTTAGTCAGAGACACTCTTGAGCACTTGATATGAGGTTACTGCAGCTGAAACTTAAAAGGTAATTAATTTAAATTTAAATAGCTGCCTCAGGCTAGTCGTTATCATATTAGACAGTACAGCTCTCCTGCTCAAGTATGCCCTGCATGAACATGTGTAACATGGAGGCCTATGGGGCTGAATTGTTTTTTTAAACATTTGTAGAAAGTTTAAAGAAGGCACAACAGCAGACTTGTGATAGAAGAGTCTGTATCTGTATTTTCCCATCCAGTTGAAGTCTTACCATTACCCTAGAAGATGCTGAAGAGGAGTGGCAGATAATCTTTGGGCCTTAATAATAATAAGGCCATAAACATGGACCACCATGGCTGACTGGCTTAAATTAGTTTTTTACTTGAAACATGAAAGGACAGATCTCTGGATGAAATAAGTCTTTACACATTCTCGTCCTGAACACAGAGGCACAAACTAGACCAGGCCTTCCTAAAAGGCAACTCCTGGGCTTTGCTCAAATTTATATTCTCAGTGAGCAACACATGGTAGACAATCAGTGAAGATTAGCTAAGTATTAGATATTTATTAAGATCAACAAACACAACAAACTCTCTGGAAAGAGATTTATAAGCTCAGGCTCTGAAATGGTATAAGTCAGAATTTGCCTCTATCAGCTGAGTAGTTTCAATTTTACTTGTGCCTCAATGTCTGTAGCTATAGAAAAAAAAAATCT
This sequence comes from Physeter macrocephalus, assembly GCF_002837175.3. NCBI lineage: Eukaryota > Metazoa > Chordata > Mammalia > Artiodactyla > Physeteridae > Physeter > Physeter macrocephalus. The sequence continues at coordinate 44,110,349 of NC_041214.2, forward strand.
CCTCTACTGAAGTATTGTATTAGATGCATTTTTTATCTTAAGCATTATTTCTGGCACGCCCACATGCTCAAGAAATTTTAGTCAATCTTCTCTTCTCCTTCTTAACATTGATTTTGTGTTTAGGCAAAAATTTAGAAATTCCATTCTTTGATAACGTGTCATTTCTATATATTAAAATTTAGTGAGCTTAAAAATAAGCTCTGTGTAGGGATAGAAGAGCTGGAATGAGCTTAGTGAAAATGATCAAATGTTACCACTTTAAGTCATTACCAGAAAATTCTGCCCAAATTAGTAATGAGGGCTAATGATAAAACATTCCAAAGTTTTTTTCAATTATATAGAGAAAATCATCAAAAATAGCTAAGCAAAGCATTACCTAGTAGGATGTTTGGGGGGAATTTCTTTAAAGAAAAAGACAAACATATCTTTTATAATATATGTCTATAACACACAAATAAAAGGAGCCTTCCAGATCTCTCGAAAAGAGTATGTCCTCTCAGGGTGTTTCAAGCACTCTTAGACTGTTTTGTGAATCACGTGAAATAAGTCAGATGGAGAAAGACAAATATCATATGATATCACTCACATGTGGAATCTAATTTTTAAAAAATGATACAAATGTAGTTATTTACAAAACAGAAAGACTCATACATTTTGAAAACAAACTTATGGTTACCAAAGGGAAAACGGCATGGGAAAGGAAATTAGGAGATTGGGATTGACATATACACATCACTATATATAAAATAGATAACCAATAAATACCTACTGTATCGCACAGGGAACTCTACTCAATATAATATAATAACCGATATGGGAAAAGAATCTGAAGAAGAATGGATATATGTATATGTATAACTGATTCACTTTTGCTGTACACCTGAAACTAACACAACATTGTAAATCAACTATACTTCAATAAAATTTTTTTTAATGCATTTTCCAAGATTAAGAGAAAAACATGTTTTGAAGGTGGCTGGCTTCCCATGAAGACACCATAAGTGCATAACTCTCCGCTCGGTGCTATAGCCCTGATTCCATGTCTATGATGTATTTCTAAAAGGATAAAGAAGACAAACACTTAGAATTACAATTTAAATGCAAAGGACACATCTTCCCATGCTGCAGCCTGGTTGCTTCTGAGCAAAATTGATATTCACACTTGGTTTCCCGAAAAACACAGCCCAATCTTAACAGTATTTTCCTAATATCTGGCTCTAAGAAGTAATTGCAGAAGTCTTTTATAGTTAAATTGACAGGGTGGGGGTGAGTGGAGGATGCAGTGGGTGGGGTGGTGATTGTGGTCTGCCCTGTGCATAGCTAGGAAGGGGGTCCTTAAAGAGAATTAGAGAACAATGATTAAATAGACTATCCAAAGGGGGTCCGCTTTCCACCAGTGCCATGATCTGGTAACTAAATAATGTCAGTGATAAGGACTCTTCCCTAAAGAATATTTCATTGGTCTATATTCTAAACAATGGAGGTGGTTACTGTTGAGATTTAGTATATACTAAATTAGCACATCATCTGCTCCATGGAAATTAGTTTGTAGAACTCTCCATTATACGGTCATCCCCAGAAACACACAAATTCGGTTACAAGCTTTAGTTTCACTAATCATTTCATAGCGGTTCGAAATCCTTTGAGCTCACAAAGGCTGCAATTCATGCCCTTGTGTTACTACCTATGTTTCATGAAAACAGTAGATTATAAAGAACAATGATAGTGCTGAGATTGTAAAGACAAAGACACAGAATTTGAGTTAATTTAGTTCTGTCATTCTATGGGATCACTTGAAGGTGTTAAGGGTAAAAGAGTGGAAGCTGGGCGGGGGACCGGCTTTGGTGGGTAGGGTCCAGTTTGCCCACATTGGTAGCTGGCTGTGCTGGCCACCTTCCCTGCCTTATCTCCTTTCCCAACTCCACTAACCTGGTCCCTTCATCTCCCTAAAAACTATTTGCCCTGACATCCTTGTCTCAGAGTCTGCTTCTCATGGAACCCAAACTAGAACCCACCACAATAATCCTAGGATGAGATTTACAAGGACCACTCCTACTCCTGACAGGAGAGGGACATATGCAGAGCTTTGCCCTCTACAATCACCCCGCAGGTTACTGACATCACACCCCGAGGGGAAGATCTCTGAAGCAGGAAGGGAAATACAGGTACCAAGAACCCCAAGCAGCACCTTGGAGGGAAGGGGAGTGGCCGCAGTCCCCCGACTGGGCTGAAGGCTTGGAGGGGACACCCTTAGAAAGGGATTCAAGTAAGGGTGACAACGAAAATCATGTCTTAAAATCCCAGGTGAGATGGTTAAATTAGTTCTCAGCTCTGCCTGCAAAACACTTGCCAGGTTTTTGTTTTGGTGTTTTTCTTTTCCCAAACACTAGCTTCCCAGACCCTGGATATATAATAAATCAGAATCCCAGAATGTAAGATATATATATATATATATATATGTGTGTGTGTGTGTGTGTATATGTATATATATCTGTATTTAAATAAATATAAATGCATTTATATATAAACATATGGATATATTTTACATTAATATAAAATATATATATATACATAAACCTCCAACGGCAATTCTTACACACGAACCAGAGATGACTATAGAACTGTAATATGGAAAATGTTGACCTGATGTGATGTGAACAAATAAGTCATCCCTTCTTTGCCTCCTAATCAGATGTTTCTGATCAGAATTCAGAAAGGACATCCAAGTTCTTTGTAAACTAACTCCAACCTCAAAGGCTATGGTTTATCTGTCAAAATAGATCCTCCCTCAAAATGAATGTGTTTCTCTGTCACTATGGGGGGATGATCAAGAATTCTGGAAAAGTAAATGGATTTCCAGTGATGCTCACGCTCTCCCAGTGATCTCACATTCAGGAAGAACGTATTCGCAGGAGTAAACAGAGGGCAAATCTGAATGGTACGGATTCTGACTTGGGGCCAGATGCTATTCTGTGTCTCCCAGCCCCTGAACTCATGAACTCTCCCTGACTACAACTCATGTTGCCTGAAGGAGGAGGATGTGTGCGGAAGGAATTGTCCTCCTTCTGCAATTATCCCCTTAGAGTCTTGAAGTCAGTACTTGAATATTACGCATGCAGCACTATGATTGGTCGATGACGCCATCAACACACAGCTGCACTATTAACTCAGGGTATGATTCACAAATGATTCTTTTTCTATTGTAATTGCTGACAGAGTCCTCGCAATGAACCTAGTCTTTTAGAGAAAAACTGATCTTGGGACAAAGGGCTGGCTAAAATCTCAGGCAGGACAAAAATAAATAAATAAACAAATAAAACAATAAAATCTTTATCTATTTAAATCAATATAGATATACTCTATATATGTATCTAGTTAGATAGGTTTACATATATATATATATAAAACATCTTTAAATATAGATATAGATATAAACATAGATGTATAGAAAGAGCAGGTAGATGGAATCAAAATATATCAGGAGAGAATTCCATGCTGGCTTACCAGTATTTTCTGTTATGCTATATGAAAGTTTAGTGTTAGTTAGAGAGACCTGGGTTTGAATAATGGCTCTGTCACCTAACTGGTCATGTGTCTTCTCTGAGCCTCAGTCAAAACAAAGGAATAGTATCTTTACGTTGTGAGAAAAAATAAATAAAATATTATATGTAGACATCATGGCTGCCTCTAAGAAGTATTTTCTTAAGTTTAATTTTCCAGCTCATATAGATTTAGCCCAAACAACATTATTTGCCATAAAAACCATAATCGGGAGGTTTTTAACCAAAAGTGAATGGAGTTATGCAACCAACTTTTGCAACTATATTATTGGTGCAACTTCAGAAAATTTCAGTTACAAGCAAATGTGTGGAAGTAACATAGCAATCTAGAAATCATATAAATGCAAAGCTGACACTTCAGAATTATATTTTACTGTCTCTCTTAATGTTTATAAAACACAAACACACATCCATACACACAAACACATATACAGCATGGCAAGGGAGCCCTGGAAACCCTTCCTTGCCCCCCTGTAAATGACACTTTGCTTGTCGTTTTTACCTTTTAATGGTTAATGAATTCCATGTAATAATTGCCAGTTTTCTGCCTCCCCCTCTGTCCCCTGCTGCAAAAGATCTAATCTATTCAGAGGAAGATAATTGCAGAGCTGTTGAGACAGAAAATAAATCGCTGCATCTCACCACTGTTGTGCGCCTCCAGCTGTGAGGTGGAGTTGACAGCAACCTTGCATAGAGAACAGTAAAGCAGCCGTTTTGCCTTTTCTTCCTCAGTCTCCGTGGAAGGACAGGAGCTATTGCCGGTGGCTGTCGTGGGGCTTTTCTCCACTTTAGAAGTGATCTCAGTTGTCATAACGCTGCTTTTGCGAATTTCCACAGTTGTCGTCGTTGATATTGCTGGTGTCCCTGTGGTACTGTCTGCAGTCAAAGTAGCACAGAAGAAAAGGCAAAAACAGTAGTATGACCTTTCCCTATTCGAAAGTGTATCACTAATATTACATTCTGCTAATAATGATAAGAACAGCTAGCAATTGCTGCTTGTCAACTATGTGTCAATCATCTCCTGAGGAAATGTACCTAGATGACCACTTATAGTTTTGTCTATTGATATAACACATTCGGACAATTCTAGAAAATATATACAAATAGGCTTTAATGTTTTTCCATGGGGTAAATAAACACATTCACAAATTTCTCTTGTTAACATATGGCCTTATTAAAATAATCTTTACAGTGCATTGTGCTTTGTATATTTCTACAAGGATGGCTTTAAAAAAAAATAAAATGGAGGATAAATGTTTTTAAGATATTTTAATTTTTCTTTACTACTTGTTTTTCTACTTTCCTTCTACATCTCTTTCTTTAATTAAAAAATAGGTAAAATAGGTACTGATCCTCCTGTGTATGCGTGTGTAAAATATAGAAAAAAAAAAGAACCTTGATATCATATCGCTTTGTCCAGATCAAAGGTTTAGAAAATCATTGCCTTATTTACAAAGAATTGTATATTGGACAGGTACAAAAATCATCCATATACAAATAAGAGGAATTCTAATCTAGCATATTTATTAAATGTATGCTCTGCACCAGGCTGTTCTCAGGGAGCTTGTGACACAAAAGTATTCAAACATCAACAGCCACTCTTTATAAGAAATTCACAGACTGGTCATACCATGTTAATGTCACAGCTTTCAAGAGCTTGAAGACCAAGAAAGTGTTGATGCACTGTAACCCTACAACGCTTCTGCCTCTGAAGTCTGATTCTAAAGCTGGAGAGGTCAACCTCCAAAGTATGACTACTTTGTTCTAACTTCACTTGGGTGTACACAGCTCCCAACCCAAACAGGCTAGTTAACACGATGTCAGCAATGTCTGCCATACCCAACAATGAATTGCAAATGAGCCCTATGCCCTGTGCTTTCTATTTTTATATTACTTTTTGCTGCCTCCCGGCTGGCTAGTTCTTAACCTCTTATTCAAACTATTCCCAGGCTGTCTCTCCAGCCACAGCTGCTCTTGGAATTGTTTCTCATTCCATATGCTGCTGTGGTCACTATCCAATGCCACAATGTAAAGTCCATGATAAATGGAGTGGACAGTGGCTGTAAAGGACAGCGGTCTACCTGCAATGAAGTGTTGTCCTCATAAACACTTACTTCTTTTTAGTTTATGTTATCAAGATGCCTTGTAACTTGGATTTGCCCTTTGATCAAGAGAGAGAGGTGGGAATACGGGTGAGGTTGCTTATGGCTTCTTTCCCAAATATGGCATCAGACACCCTAGTCAATCAGAAGAGAAATGGGCTCTTGTTTTTTTTTAATTAATTAATTAATTTTCATTTTAAAAATTTTATTGAAATATAGTTGATTTACAATGCTTCAGGTGTACTGCAAAGTGATTCAGTTATATATATATGTGTGTATATGTATACATATAATATATACTTTTATATATGTGTATATATATACATATTCTTTTTCAGATTCATGTTGAGGGCTATTGTATAAAACAATTAATCTGGCTCTTCCCTTTGCCTGACACTTCCTATACTTTTAATCACTTATTTAGCTGTTAAGACCATTAAGTAAGTCCCTTGCAGTGTCATGGAGAATATCCTCCAACCATGTTAGAAAAAAAAAAAGAAACATAGTGCCATGACTAGTCTCTCTCAGGGCTAGAGAAAAATAAATAAAATTATCCTAACACTGAATTTTGCCACCAGAATACATTTATTTCCTTGAACACTGAGAGGCCCACTTCCTGATTAGTGTTTACTTGCCTACTAAGATACCAACATTAAAATATCAGGTAATTGCCAGAAAATATTTCTGAGAATATAGATATGGCATAAAACACAACAGCCAACTTGAGATGGTCCAGCAGGCATCATTGCTCCCAGCAAACTGGAAATTATTCTTTGAAAGCATGTGCATGAGTATCTGTGAACAAATAGCAAATGGCCAGTTCATTTGCTAAGTGTTTTATATATGTAATTTCATTTAACCGTCACACATACTTTTGAAAATGAAGAAATTTCAGAAGTTAAGGAAATTTCCAAAGTTCACACAAGTAGTATATGGTGAGTCAGGACACAGTGTTTCATGGAATTAAGAAATTAGGGATTTGGGGAAAAATGTATTGTGAATGATGCTCTTGGCCATAATAATGAACCTCCATAGTAAGGTCACAAAGAGTAGTGGGCTAAAACCACTCAATTGCTTTTATGATCAGTTCTATGGGAAGTGACAACCATAAAGATAGGATAATTAAACTTATTGTGGCCACTTGCTGGAGCCAGAGTGTGATACTGTAGGTATTTATTTCATTTAAATCTAAATAAGGATATCCCTAGTAAAACCCTACTTCTAACAATTTTCCTCTGGATTGACAATGTTTATTTTATGTCTTGATCTGAAAATTTTACATTGCATAGATTATAGTAATCTTAAGCCAACTTCTCTATTTACAGTGAAGTTCATAACAAAAGTATAGAATAAACATAACCATGGATCTTCCAGTCTCTGTGACTGCTACATCAGCGTCATTCCTAATCCCAGAGAATAATGTACATTTATACCAAGGACACCAAAGATTAGAGACACCAGACTGTCTATGTCCGGGGCTTAGTGAGGTATTAATATCTATATTTCTTAAGGCAAGTCCCTTGCATGAGACAGGCTTAGGGGAATTACTATCAAAATGCTTAATTTCCGGCACTTCTTACTTTGTTGCATCTTTCAGACCCACATAGCTGAACAAAGATCTGAGAATTTTCTCAAGCTTGCGGTTAGTTTGAAAGAAATACAAACAGTTTTATGTTTGACATTAAATTTAATATGTAGATCTTGAGTCCACAAGATAAGAGTACGATTAATTTATAACAAGGCATGAATTTTTCACTTACTCTTCATTTGCCAGTAGTAAAGAGGACTTGTTTTTTTAAGTAAAGTAAATATATTTTAAGATTGTGCCACAAAAGAATCAACTATTTCATTTAGTTGGCCCTTGGTATCTGGGGGTTCTGCATCTGTGGATTCAACCAACCAAGGATCAAATATACATATTTTAAAAATCCCAGAAACTTCCAAAAAACAAAACTTGAATTTATTGTGGGTAGGCAACTATTTACATAGCATTTACATTGTATTTGCAACTAGTTACATAACATTTACATTGTATTAAGTATTGTAAGTAATTCAGAGATGATTTAAAGTAAACAGGAGGATATGTGTAGGTTATATGCAAATACTACATCATTTTATATAAAGGACTTGAGAATCCATAGATTTTGGTAACCACAGGCGTTCTGGAACCAATCTTGCGTGGATAAGGATGACTGTACTTTGTGTAGAAAATTACATATAGCAAAGATATTTTCCTTAGTATGGTACATTAAATTACCAATTATACATAACACCTATCCAGTCATTAAAATAAAATTTTATATCATTGATCATGTTAATAGCATATACTCTTGCTAGGATGTGATGAGAATTACCTCTGTGATCTTCCTCCTAAAACTCATAACCCCTGTCTAACCATGAGAAAAGCATAAACAAACCTAAATTTAAGGGTATTCTACAAAATTCCTGACCAAGAGTCCTCAAAAATATTAAGGTCATCAAAAAAGAAAAGTCTGAAAAACTGTCACAGTCCAGACAAGTCTAAGGAGACAGTAGGATCCTGGGGCAAAAAAAAAAAAAAAAGAACATAAGGAAACTAACACAACATTGTAAATCAACTAAACTGCAGTATAAAATAAGAAATTAAATTCAGAAAAAGATGTGGTACATACACACAATTGTAACAGTCAGATGAAGAAAGACAAATACCATATGATTTCACTCCTAGGTGGAATCTAAAAAACCAGAACAGAGGAACAAACAAGAGAAAACAAAACCAAACTCACAGATACAGAGATTAGATTAGCTGTTACCAGAGGGGAAGCAGGGTGGAGGTGGACAAAATGGGTAAAGGGGGTCAACTATATGGTGATGGGTGGTAACTAGACTTATGCTGGTGATCACTCTGTAGTGTATACAGATGTTGAATTGTAATGCTGTTTACCTGAAACTTACATAATTTAAACAAATAAAAAGAAAACAAAAAAAACTTTAGGTATAAACTTATGAAATCAGAATGAAGTATGGACTCCAGGTAATAATATATCAATATTTGTTCATTAGCTTTGACAAATACAGCATAGTAACGTGAGATGTTAATAATAAGGGAAACTGAGAGCATATACAGGAACCCTCTGTTGTGTTTTGTACTGTTTCTGTAGATTTAAAGCTAGACTAAAATTAGAAGTTTATTTATTGTAAGAAAAATAGAATTATAACCAGTCAACATCATTTCAGTTACTTTCTAGAATCACAGTCAAAAGGGATCTTAGTGGTTTCATGGTATAGCTTTCTAGGTTTTTAGATTAGGAAATTTCAGTAAAACTGGGACTTGACATTGCATCTCCCAATTCCAAATCCTTATTGCAATTCCAGATTGTTATTCTATGTTGCAATGACTCATGTATTTTAACTTCTCTCCATCAACATTTATTGAGCCTCTATTTTGTGCTAGGAGATGGGAAGGATAATAGATGTCCATTATGTGCTGAGTGGTTCATGAGACATCCCATAATGACTTGGAATAATAATAATAATAAACTTAACAATCCTTCATCAGTTTTGCCCATTGCTATATCCTTGCACTTATACTTGGCATAAAAAGTCAGTGGTTGAGAGTCTGCCTGCCGATGCAGGGGACACGGGTTTGAGCCCTGGTCTGGGAGGATCCCACATGCCGCGGAGCAGCTGGGCCCGTGAGCCACAACTACTGAGCCTGCGCGACTGGAGCCTGTGCTCCGAAACGAGAGGCCGTGATAGTGAGAGGCCCGTGCACTGCGATGAAGAGTGGCCCCCGCTCGCCGCAACTGGAGAAAGCCCTCGCACAGAAACGAAGACCCAACACAGCCAAAAATAAATAAATAAATAAATAAATTTTTTAAAAAAGGCAATCAATAAATATTTATTGAAAGAAAGCAATGAATGAATAAATGAATGAATGAATGAACAAAACACAATTATAGCTTATGATGGTAAAAACAATTTTGAAGCATTTATAGGTATTAACTCATTCAATCCTCCTAAAAAACTAAGAAGATAAATTAGGAGTTTGGGATTAATAGATACACACTACTATATATAAAGAAGATAAACAAGGACCTACTGTATAGCACAGGGAACTACACTCAATATCTTGTAATAACATATAATGGAAAAAAAATCTTAAAAATAATATATATATAATAATATATAATATA
>NC_041214.2:44120280-44221972 GCF_002837175.3 Physeter macrocephalus
TTATATATTATATATAATATATTATATATTATATATAATATATTATATATTATATATAATATAATATATAAAATATATAATATACAAAGTAATATAGAATATATAAATATATGTACATATATATGTATATATATATGACTGAATCACTTTGTTGAACACATGAAACTAACACAACACTGTAAATCAACTATACGTCAATTAAAAAAAACAAAGATGGGCTTACCATTTTTATCCTCATCTTAGAGAAGAAATTGAGGTATGGAGAGATGTGGGAACTTGCACAATGCCAGAGCTGCCAGCTGAAGTACAATGATTTGAATTCAGACAGTCTGGCTCAGAAGCACAAGCTCTTCATTTATTTTTCATTGCTAAAATTTTGATTTTGTTCATAAAAGAACTGACTATATCCCTTTCAGTTAATTCCAATTAGTCGTGATTTATTACGAGTGTTGGAAGATAGAATCTTAAACATTTGACTTAAAAAAAACTGAACTTGGCCCGAGCTAGAGTCAATCATGTATGTTCAATCATCCATTTATGCTGATGTATTAAGTTGCTGGAGTCCATTTAGGAGGAGAGGAGAAAAAAAACCCTACAGCTCTCAAACAACCTCTTCTGCAAAATGATAAGAGTAACTCACAAGCCTTCCTTATTGCACAAGCCTTCCTTATTGCACATTTTTCTTTTGTCTTTTCCAAAAGATGCAAAACTAGAATAACGATTCACTTTTCTTAATGTTTCCCAGATTCAGATTTTTTTGCACTATTCAGCCAATGACCCAATGGGAACAATCTATGTGACTGGGAGTCGAAAAGAATGGGTGCATTCCAGTGGGAAGGAGCGGTTTGAGATGGCTGGGGTTTGCATTTCTGTGCCATTTTTCCGCCAGTGCCCTCTAGCAAACATTCATTATTGTAACTGTCACTATTTGGCTTTGACATCCAAACAGATTGTTAATACTTTGTGGAATGGGGCTTTAGTGGAGAATGAAAGGAAACTTGTCAGTATTCAGAGTGGCCCATTTTGGCCCTCATTCTTATATAAAAACACTGTAAATACTTTTTTTAAAAATTCAAAAAGCATAAGAAAAGATTCCAGAAAATAATCAACAACTTGAATTCTAGGTAATAAAATGAAACGGCCAAGTTACATGGTCCAGGTAAGAAATTTATTCTCCTAGTTACAGACCTCATAAGCCAACTGACAGAACCAGATGTGAGTTATTTAAGTTTCCTCCCAGGTAACAGAAATTAATAGTATGTCCCAAAGATAATCATCATGTTTTCTTCTAGACTGAAGACTCAGAATGATACACAATTTATTTCCTTCTTCTCTGTGTGAAATAAAGTCTCAACCAGGCTTGCTAGCAAGTGAGAACAGCTGCTTCCTCTTAAATATGCTGACATTCTGAAGTATAAAAAGGTGCTTCGTTACAAAAAAAAAAAAATCGCAAGTTTTTAGAAATTGTTACTGGTGGTTTCCTTCCTCTGGATGTCATCCAATTTGATCAACATTGACTGGGCATAATACAAGCCTCTTAGACACAGGCAGGAATGGCCCCTGCACTGGCCTCCACGTATCACAAGCTACTGAAACAAAAGTCTATTTTTGCATTTTTTTTGATCTTATAAAAACACTTTTTAGACAGTTTGATAACCAGCTGAGCAAATGGAAATTTTAATTAGAAAGGGAAGTGAGAGCTGGAGTGGGTGCCCCAAAGGCCAGAGTATCGAGTATGAAAGTTCACAGGTTTGTGTGTGGTTGTGTGCATAGATGTTTATGATTTGTACATCTATGTGTGTGCATGTGTGGTTATGTGTGTGTATGTGTGTCTATGTGTGTGCATGTGTGGCTATGTGTGCGCATGTGTGGCTATGTATGTTGAGAGGTAAAAGGAGATCACAGCCTCTATCTGGAAACCAGAGAAAAAGGTTTGTTTTCAAATCACCAATCACCTCAAGTCACGGAAAGGTATGTCTAGGCAAAGTCCCCCCAAAACATTCCCTCCCTCTTTCTGCTATGGTGATACAGGAAATGCTTAAAATTGTTTGGGAATCCTGAGTCCACAAAATGAGGTTGGGGAGGAAGGATGCTTCCCCAGTGGGCTACCTGATTGGGGTGGGTCCAGTCACCACCCAGAGGGCTGGCTTGGGGCACAGCTTCTGCCCTGTTCCTGCAGAGCTGTGTTATCATTTGGTAGGGCTCAGGGCTGACTAAGGCAGGGAGATTCTTTGACCTTCAGGTCACAAAGGCAATCCCTGGGTAAAGGCTGGGGGGCTGCCAGGGAAGCTTGAGGTACAGCTTGTAAACATTTAGCTATACAGTGCATGATCTCCATTTGAACTCTTGTCTTGGACCTGAAACATTTGGGGTGGACCTGACTGAACGCTCATGTTGTCAGACCCTATGTTAATCACTGGAGGTTAAAAAGTAAACATGATGTACTCAGCCATAAAAAAGAACGAAATAATGCCATTTGCAGCAACATGGATGCAACTAGAGATTATCATATAAGTGAAGTAAGTCAGACAAAGACAAATATATGATATCACTCATATGTGGAATCTAATTTTTAAAAATATGACACAAATGAACTTATTTACAAAACAGAAACAGACTTACAGATATCAAAAACAAACTTATGGTTACCAAAGGGAAACGTGGGGCAGGGGAGGGATAAATCAGGAGCTTGGGATGAATGTACACACACTACTATATATAAGATAGATAACCAACAAGGACCTATTGTATAGCACAGGGAGAAAAGAATCTGAAAAACAATGAATATATGTATTTGTGCAACTAATCACTTTGCTGTACACCTGAAACTAACACAACATTGTAAATCAACTCTATTTCAATAAAATTTTTCAGGAGCTTGGGATGAATGTACACACACTACTATATATAAGATAGATAACCAACAAGGACCTATTGTATAGCACAGGGAGAAAAGAATCTGAAAAACAATGAATATATGTATTTGTGCAACTAATCACTTTGCTGTACACCTGAAACTAACACAACATTGTAAATCAACTCTACTTCAATAAAATTTTTTAAAAAAGTAAACACAATGTAATTTGTGTACTAGTGACAGGGCTCCAATACCACAAGAGGGGAGGGAACAATGGATTTGCTCTCTTTGAGGAAGTAGAGCTGGAAGAGGCATCGCCAGAAAATAACAGAAAAATACCTGTACTTTAAACTCTAACTTTATCACACCTCCAAAGTTCTGTTATTTGGAAGTGCCATGCAAAAAGTGATCCACTGATTAAAACTCTTAATGTCCTAAGGGATCAGGTGAGTAATTCTCTCTACCTTTACATCCTTTGAACTAGAGTTCCCATGTCTTTTGTGCATCAGAAATTATAGGAAGGCAAGCGATTTCAAAAACTTACATAACAAAAATATCTAACTGCAACTTCTGAGATGTGTCCCAAAGCTGCCCAATCTACCATCTGTTTGAGGCAATTACATCAAGAGTAGATTCAGACTCAGGGATCCTGGTGATTGATCTGTTGAACTCACTTTGGGCCGTGTACACCAGGTGCAGCTTAGAACATAAATTATTCTGCTGAAAACTATTTTCAGAGCCTGTTGAAAGAAAGAGCTGATTCAACTTCTGGATTTTCCTCTTGAAGCCAGGACTCATTAGTTTCATGGGGATCGGCCATTTTTTTAAGAGGATCATGTGATTTGAGAGGGTAACATGAGATTACTTTCATTTTATAGGAACATTTATCAGGAATTTAGGTTATTCCTCTCGATTCCTAAAACTGGGGGAGGGGGTAAGAAGGCTAGAGAATCAGGTTGTCAGGTTAGTGAAAGATGCAGAAGCCCTCAGAAGGTGGTGGTGGTCAGAACCTTATCAAAGAATGCTTGACTTGGGACAGGAAGCAGAGAGTGGGGCTAATGTGAAGGAAAGAAGGCAAGAGGACCAGGCCAAGCAGGAGGGAGATCAGAGGCTCTGGAAGCACCAAGGGCTCAGCAGGAATTACCCAGGTCCTGGGGAGTTAGGCAGGATCCAACAGTTGGCCAACGGAAGCTGAGACCTACTTTGTGTCTTCTAACCTTAAATGTCCTTAACCTCAGAATGGAGGTCTCTAGTTTGTTTGTTTATGTATTTATTTATTTATTTTAAACTTCTAATTTTATATTGGAATATAGTTGATTAACAATGCTGTGTTAGTTTCAGGTGGACAGCAAAGCGAATCAGGCATACATATACATGTATCTATTCTTTTTCAAATTCTTTTCCCATTTAGGCTGTTACATAATAGTAGTTTAAACTGGGATTTCACCAAGTAAAAGCAGCATAAATCTAGGCAGTAGTCAGCCCTCCCCAACCCTCCCCCCCGCCCTACACACACACCCAACAGGAAAAGGCAGACAATGTAAAGGAGTGAAGCTGGGCAATTGACACTGATAGAATTACTCACTGTGGTAAACTGGAGAGCACATAACTCCCCAAAAATGGGGGAGTTCATTGTACACTTCTAGTCAGCCATCTTAGAAATTCATGCCCCGTTTTACCAGATGCTTTGATTATTATTTTGGTGAAAGCCAGAAAGTTTCATGTACAATTTCCAAATTTTAAGTGTTAGCAGCTGTGTGTGCGTGTGTGTGTGTGAGAACTCTTGTGGACCACAGTCTTCTCTGTGGGCTGTGGGCTGCCAGTTTGAAAGGTGCTCTCGTGACACTGTGTCTGTGCCCCAAACCCTGCTCATTTCCACAGTGGTTCTGAGACGCTGGGCTTATGACTGGCCTGAGGCTGTCCCTCAGAAGGCAAGGTCTCTATTCCAAGGAGAGAAAGCTGGTTAGAGTTAGTCTTATTTTTTTCTTTACCAGATAGTTTGCCCTCATTTCTTTCTTTCAAGTTCACAAGGAGAGACTCATTCTGGGGCAGGAGCCTGACATGTCTTGTCAGCTGTGTGTAAAGGATTATGACTTAATATCCCAGTGTCACCTCAACATGACATCTCAATCAATATCTTATCACATTGCCACCTTAGTTTCTCAAAGTCAATGGGGATTGTATTCCCGACTCCTACAGCTTATATTTAATATACTCCATATGCAACTATAACAAAGCTTGCTAGATATTTGGTAATTGATAAATACAGAGGCTGCTGTCAACAAATTTGTTCTGTTAGGTATTTGCCTTTCTTTCAGAAGTTGAGGTCATACCCCCATAAGGCACTAGACTGAACATCGGCACAGTGATATAAATAGCAAATCTCTGACCTGCTAACCTAAGTTTTCATCCTAAATCATTTTCACCTTATAATTTTCTTTCACTCTGTTTTCTCTGTGCTCTTTTGGTTGTCACAGCATCTAACAACGATGCAGCCAAGATGTTGGAAACTTTTGTGAATCAAAAACCATCCTGTTCCTGTAAACTAGTGGTTCCGAAACTTTACTATACATTGAACCACCTGGAGGTTTAATCAAACACAGTTTGTTGATTACCACCCTTAGAGTTTATGGTTCCTAGGTCTGGGCTGCGGCCTGTATATCTTTATTTCTAACAAATACCCCATGTTTTTGCTGCTGCTGGGCTGAGGATGACACTTCAGGAACCACCACTGACAGACCTGTCAATTACTTTCTTGTTTAGCTTAATTGGTCTCAGCTTTAGAGCTAGAATGACAATTAAATAGAAAGTCATGAATGTAAAAAAAGGGAAATAGAGATTGGGTGACCAAGGCCTTATTTTGCCTGTGACTAAGGGAGTTTCTGAGACATGGGACTTTTAGTACTTTAAGGGAAAGTCCCTTGCAAGTCAGGACAGGTTAACCACCCTAAGAGGGAATTCAGAATAAATTAGAGAACAACTCTTAAAAAATATTTTAGATACCTGAACAAGCAATGACTATCTCTGCTGAAAGATGCAGTTTTGGAGATAGATGTGATTATAAATGAGGGGGGATGGAGACAATTCAGATCCTTGAAACAGAGAAGAATAACTATGGGGCTTAATTAACCTTCCATTTAGCCTTTAAACCAGGGGTTCTTTTGTAAGATACAGTCTTATCTTCCTGACTTAGAATCTGTGTGTTTCCAAGAAAATTTGTTTCCTACACCACTCACACACAGAATGTATACTTCATCCTTTCCAAACATAAATTAATCCAAAGTAAATTAATTCAAAACTAAGTTACTTGAACAAGTATCATATGATTTCACTTATATGTGATAAGTGAAAAATAAAAATGATACAAATGAACAGAAACAGACTCACAGACTTAGAAAACAAACTTATGGTTACCAAAGGGGAAACATGGGGGGAGGAAGGATAAATTAGGAGTTTCGGATTAACATATACACACTACTATATATAAAACAGATAATCATCAAGGACCTACTGTATAGCACAGGGAACTCTATGCAATTATTTTGCAATAAACTATAATGGAAAATAATCTGAAAAGGAATTGATACATGTATATGTATAACTGAATCACTTTGCTGTACACCTGAAACTAACACAACATTGTATATCAACTATACTCCAATATAAAATAAAAAGTAAATTTTTTTAAAAAAGCAAAAAACAAACAAACAAAAAACCCAGGTTACTTGGAAGGCAGGACCGCGAGGCCTTGGGAGAGTTGACTGAGTGGGTTCAACCACTATACATACAACTGATAAGCACCAAGAAGAAGGGATGAGTTTTGTCAGAATCTGTAAACTTTCTGATAAACATTAAAAAAGCGAAAGAAAGAGGAAGACAAAAAGAAAATCCATTTATTCCAAAGCTATTTTAAGTGACTCAGATGCCACTAAAAGGCATAGGAAGCTGCCTTTTTGGGTTTCTAATAGAGGTTTTTTTTTCCTCAGTAAGGCAGAAGGAAAAAGAAAATCTTTCCAAATCTACGAATGGTAGTTCCCCTCTTTCACGAGTTTTCTGCAAGGAAAAAAAATTGCTGCATGCCACAGCGACACTTCCCATTTCATTAACGAGGAGACTCGTGTATTGAAAAATTTCCAATCTGGCAAAAAGTCAAGGCAGAGTTTTACAACAATTGCCTTTGGTAGTTTATCTGTTATATTTGTAAAGCAATAATCTTCCTTCTGGCTGTGTGCTTTAGGTTAAAACTGAGGGTTTGCCTTGTGTGCTTAAATCTATAATATCTATTTTGAATTAGGACATGATAAATCATGAATTTGGAAAGCTTTTACTAATTGAAATTGAACACAGAGTGAGGGAGAGCCTGCTTTCTGACTAGTGAAGAGCATGTGGAGAATTGAGAATGTGGAGACAGTCACTCCAAGCCATCTAGCTCACAAATCCTTGCTGTACAATCCTGTTAGGAAGCCCAGATAATTAAAAGGAAGTAGTAACTGTCAGCTCTTCAAATTTTGTTGTACCGCAGAGCTGTCCTGAAGATAAGAAAACAAGCTCTCATCATGGATGGCACAATGATAAAATATTTAGTGTGGATATATTTTAGAACATTAACCCATCTGATCTGGGGCATTTTATAGTATGTCTAAGAGTTACTTAGTAGTTTTCAGTACAATGTTAGCATTTCATAGATTGACTATGAAGAAAACATTTTAACCAGCAGAAAGATACCATGATGTAGCTGTTATATGTTTGCCACACTCAGACATCTAGAATAAATATTTTTTTTTAATTTCAGAGGACTAGGAAAGAAGTTTTCAGAGAGTAAGTTCTATTGGACAAATTATGGGAAATGTTGGCAAACATGAGAGAAATTAGAGAAAGAGAGGACCTTTAAAAAATCAAGAAAACATATTATATATACATATATTTTTAATAACAAGTTTTCAACAACTGCTAGGCATTCCATTTAAACTATAAACTGTTTTGTCTCAAGACTCAAACTACCTAAATTATTTCACCCAAAACAGCAATTTATTATTATTTTGCCCTCGTCAGGAAGGGCAAGAAGATGGGAGGTCATCACATAATACAATCACTTTTTGATAAAATGTCTCTCCTTGAAGAAGCTGTTTCCATGTAATGTTAATATACCTCAGCCAAGAAGATTTTTAAGAGTTGGAGGACACATAAAAATTAAGAAAACTGTGCACATCAAAACGAACAGGAGAAATCAGAATTCTATTCATTATTTCTTTAAAAGTTGGCTGCTGAAAAATTAATAGAACTGCTTGGAAATCATAAAATTCTGGAGCAAATGCCTCTCTTCACAGTAAAGCCAACAGACTTATTTCCAATATTCGTTTTTTTAGCTACAGAAACCATATAAACTAGATTTTCATGAAATTCCAGATATAGAATTTTCTCTCCTATTATAATCTCATAAACTATCACACAGTTCCAGAAATTCCAAGCTACAGCAGACTGCCTCTTGCACAGAAACTCATCATATCATGAAATCTTCTTTTTGTTTTTGAGAATACGTTGATTGTAATTGTATCACCATTTCACCAAAACACTAAAAAACATATGTCAATCTCTCTTTTGTCTAAATGATGCAGAATAACCATTTGGATTTTCCTTAGGCCTTATTGAAGAGACTAGTTATTTTGGCGTTATTTCAACAGCTTCAAATCTAATTATTTATTTTGAGAATATATTTAAGAAAAAAAAAAGACTTATTCTTGGTTAGCTCTATCAACTAAAATTTAATTCAACACTTTAAGATAAATATATTTTTAAAGTGGAGCTGTGTTAATAAAGAACACACTGTAGAAAAATTAATTTAACAATAAATTTTTATTATCTCTGACGGTTAGTCCGTATGGTAATTCTGATCCTGCAGAATGTTAAATATTTTTACAGCTACAAAGGGATAGAAATCTAGTCTCAAGCAACCTGACCTCTCAAAGGATGATGGCATTTCTATTCCATTTTGCCCTTTGGGAACTCATTTCATGAGTCAAATCAGAACAGTATATTAGAGACAATTTGATATGAATAGAAGTTCTGAGATTTCATCATTAATTTAGATAAGATACTTTAAAAATATAATTCTTAAGCCTCAGGAAAGGGTCATTATTTTATTTAGAATATATACTTCTATAACTGTTTTTTTAATTTAATTTTTATTTTATATCAGAGTATAGTTGATTTACAATGTTGTGTTAGTTTCAGGTATACAGCAAAGTGATTCAGTTGCACAAATACATATATTCATTCTTTTTCAGATTCTTCTCCCATATAGGTTATTACAGAATATTGAGTAGAGTTCCCTGTGCTATACAATAGGTTCTTGTTGATTATTTATTTTATATATAGTAGTGTGTATATTTTAATCCCAAACTCCTAATTTATCTTTTTTAATGATCACTATTTCTAGTGATCACTATTAGATCACTAATAGATCACTATTTCTATTTCTATCACTTTGAACTCAAACCCAACTGTGAAAATTAAAATTAAAAGCCAGTACACTGGGTAAACCACTTTGTTTTATAGATCACTTTTTTAAAGTTAATTTTCTTGGGAGAGAAGATTTTCATCTTATGTATCCTGTTTTCTGTAAACCTGTTTTAAATCAACACTCGGTTCTTTTGAAAAAGTTTCCCTAGAAGCGGAAAAGCCTACTGCAACATGTGACTGGCTCCATTCACATCCTTCCTGGCAGCCTCCTCTTGCTTGGGAGGGAAGCCAGGCCAAGAATGCGAGTAGTCCAGGGCTGGATGTGTGGAGTCAAAAGTCTGGGTGGGCAGAAAGTATGCAATGCAGGTACCACATTGACGCCTGGCACTGGGAAGTCTGTTGTCAGTCAAGATCACAGCCAGGTCCCGACAGCCAATTCACAGGGCTGGAGAGAGGAGTCGGAGCCAGAAGGCAAGCTGGGTGAGAAGAAGCAGCTCTGGGGTATTTGAGGACACGACTTAAGACCATGGCAGGCAGATGATGTGGTGACCTTGTCGGGTTATTTTTAGCATAATGGCTTTACCTCTTGGACAGCCTTGTCATGGTTTTACTGAGGAAAGAGTACTCATGGCTACCACCTGCAGGAGAGGCAGAGGAAGAGATGGGTGTGTGGGTCTGGTCTTTGGGTCTCATGCCCCTGGATCAAACTGGGATGAACAGCAGGTAGAACAAGGCTAGGCTCAAGCTCCTTTATTTTTTCCTCTTTTGTTCAACCTGGCTACATCCAACCCCATCAAAAATAACAATGTAAATAATTAAAATAACACATGTATGTATGCATGTCTCCCTTTGAGATTTTCATTTGCTCCTGTAAGCTATCACTCATTGAAGGCATTTCTAGAGAAAGCAAAACTTTAAACTTTAAAAACTTTCCAGGTCAGCTGGGTGGTGCGGGAAGTGACCAAGGATTGGGCATGTCGACACACAGAGTTAAGTTGTATGATCTGGTTCATCTTTTCTCAGAAGATCATCCAAAGAACATCACTGATTAGGTCTAGCTTTGTAAAAATACAATGCTCTTTACCAAAATTGAAGCCCCATATAAATTCACCTAGGTATTTTAAGGGGACAGATAATCCTAAGAGTTGGGGGAATTCTTGAAGAATGTGCTTAGATATTGAAAAAAATAACGTATTGAGTTTCACTTTATTTTTACTCAACACACGATTTATGTGCTTTTAGCATTGCCATGCCATAATATCAGTAATCATTTGCTTTTTACTTAACACTTCAGAAAATCTCCACTGTGACCTAACCTTCAAAACACAATTCCAAAGCCAGTAGAAGTCTCTTCACTGCTTGACTTGTCAATCTGGGTTGATAAATGTTTCCTCAGACTGGAAGTTTAATTAACTTAAGTTGAATAGATCTGAATGAGATAGAAATTATTTGTATTTCCTTATTAACTCTGTTTTTGGCAAGATAAGAGAGAACTAGAAAGAAAAGAAGCAAGAGAGAAAAGCAAGAGAGCCGTGTCTTATTTGCCCTTCTAAATTACAGATTTTATAAGGAAGGAACTTTTGTGAGTTTCTCCTCTTACAGGATATTTTTATCAGTCAGTCCAGATGGATCGATATGATGAACCAACCCATAGAATTTGGATGAAATTCTTCTCTTTCGATCTTTGAAGGTCCCATCATCACAGATGTTCCATTTCTATTGAAGGATAAATCCTGTTAAGATTTCTGAGATGCTAACAGAAAAGGTGCCACCAGATATGTTGATTTATGAATTCTGATGTGAATATCACTGAAACACGCAAATGAATGGTAAATGCCAAAGAAGTCTACAGATGATTTTGCAAGATATATGTTATACAATACACCCAAAATGACAGATAATGCATCACTCAAAATGAGATAAAGACTGCTTCTTCAACTACTTTTATGTCTCATTATTTTTTGCTATTTTAAATTTTGCATGATACAGAGTGGCTCTCTCTAGTTAATCCAACAATCTAGCTGCCTCTATCTATAGGTCCTTACCCTAAATGTCATTACTGTTACAGGAATCAGCTATCTGGTATAAAAGTACACTTTCTCAAATGTAAACCTAAATTATTACAAAATTAAACAAATGTGTTATAAAGAAACCTTAAAAGATCAAAATAATAGTAATGTCCTTCATTTGTTTGGTCTTTATGAATTTTCAAACATATTTTGTAGACCCTTCTTTTTTTATACTCAGGAAAATACTGTGAGATAGACATTGGAATTCTTATTTTATAAAAGAGAAAACTGGCTTACTGATATAACATCACTTGTTAGAACCATATAGCTATTAATTAGGAAAGCCATTATCAGCGCCAAGATTTTTTTTGGGTTTATTGCCGCCACCTGGTTAAAAGAAAAATCTTTAACATCAAGAGCTAAGTGTAAAAAAAATTACATAATATCAGTAGGACATTGCAGAATCATATAGAAGTAATTTTTTATTTCTACAAAAATATTATTGCTAAGAAAATGTGTATGACTAGGACACACTATATATTTAATTTAGAACTAATTTTATAGCATTTAGAATAGAGGCATATATTAACATTTTTGTGTGGTAATATTACTATATTATTTAAATGTAATGAACCATGTTAGATTTTAATACCGGCTTAACATAGTTACTAAGGTTTCTAGCCTTACTTTTAGAAATTATAATCATTTAAAACATAAAAAAAAAGTATCATTTTAAAATAGGGGTTAGATACCATCACTCTTCTCCTCAAACTATCACAATGATGCCTTATTTCACCCCAAGTCAAAGCCAGTGTCCAGCTAAAAGCTTTCTCCCTTACATCAGGGGCAAGACAAGGATGTCGCTCTTGATATTGCTATTTAAGGCTGTACTGAAAGTTCTAGCCAGGACTATTAAGCAAGAATAAGAAATAAAAGATATCCAGATTGTAAAGGAAGAAATAAAACTCTTTTTTCAGGAGGCATTATCTTATATATAGAAAATCCCAAGGAATCTACCACACACACACAAAAAAATAGGTCTAATAAACTAGTTCAGCAAAGTTGCAGAATACAAGATCAATGTACAAAAATCAGTTGTATTTTTATACACTAGCAATGAACAGTCTGAAAACAAAATTAAAAAAAAATTATTTACCATGACATGTAAAGAATAAAATACTTAGGAATAAATGTAACCAATGAAGTGCAAGACTTGTACACTGACAACTATAAAACATTACTGAAGGAAATTTTAAAAACCTAAACATAGAAAGACACTTTTTTTTTTTTTTTTTTTTGTGGTACGCGGGCCTCTCACTATTGTGGCCCCACCTGTCGCGGAGCACAGGCTCTGGACGCGCAGGCTCAGCGGCCATGGTTCACAGGTCCAGCCACTCCGCGGCATGTGGGATCCTCCCGGACCAGGGCACAAACCCATGTCCCCTGCATTGGCAGGCGGACTCTCAACCACTGCACCACCAGGGAAGCCCCCAAGACATTTTTTTTATTCATGGATTGGAAATCTTAATATTGCTAAGATGGTAATACTCCCAGAACAGATCTACAGCTTAAATGCAAAATCTATTAAATTCCCATTGGCTTTTTTTTTTTTGCAGAAATTGACAAGTTGAATGAAAGTTCATATAGAAATGAAGGATCCTAATAATGCTTTTCAATACTGAAAAAGAAGAATATGTAGGAGTACTCATATCTTCTGATTTGAAAACTTACTAAAAACCTACAGTAATCAAAACAGTGTGGCATAAGGATGGACAGATATATAGATCAATGAAATAAAGCTGAGAAATAAACCCATATGTCTGTGGACAAGTAATTTTGACAAGGGTGGTAAGACCATTCAAAGAGGAAATAATAGTCTCTTCAACAAATGGTCCTGAGACAAATAGATATCCACATGCAAAAGAACAAAGTTGGACCCCTGCCTCATACCAAATGCATCTCAAAATGGATTAACAACATAAATGTAGGAGCTCCTATAAGGAAACATACTTGTAAAGATTTGTGACCTTGGATTAAGTAATGATTTCTTAAAATGATATTAAAAGCACAAGGATAAAAAAATAGATAAGTTGGACTTCATCAAAATAAAAAACTTTTATACACAGAATGGCAGAAAATATTGGCAAATCAATTATCTCATAAGAGTCTATCATTCAGAACATATAAAGAACTACAACTCAACAATAAAGACACAAACAGCCCAACTAAAAGGGGGAAAAGTGATTTGAATAGAAATGTCCCCAAATAAGATGCAAATGGCCAATAAAGACTTGAAAAGATAGTCCACATCATTAGTCATTAGAGAAATGCAGATCAAAACCACAATGAGAAATCATTTCACACCCTCCAGAATGGCTATAATAATGATGAAAAGTTAAATTTAAAAAACAGAAAATAACAAGTGTTAATAAGGCTGTGGAGAGATTGGAATCCTCATACATTGCTGGTAGGAATATAAAATCATGCAGGGGCTGTGAAAAAGATCAGTAGTTTCTCAAAAAGTTAAACATAGAGTTGACATATGACTCAGCAATTCCACTTCTTTTTTGTTTTGCTTTGTTTTGGCCATGCCACGTGGCATGTGGGATCTTAGTTCCCCAAACCGGGATTGAACCCACACCCCCTGCAGTGGAAGCACAGGGTCTTAACCACTGGACCACCAGGTAAGTCCCAGCATTTCCACTTCTAAGTATAGACCCAAGATAAGTAAAATATAGTTTTATGCCCAAACTTGTATATGAGTGCTCATAGCAGCACTTCATAATGACCAAAATATGGAAACAACCCAAATATGCATCAACTAATGAGTGGATACACAAATGTAGTATGTCCATACAATGGAATGTTATTCAGCCATGTAAAAAAATGAAGTAATGATACATGTTACAATATGGGTGAATCCTGAAAGTATTATTCTAAGTGAAAGAAGTTAGCCACAAAAGACCACATATTGTATTATTCCATTTACCAGAACAGTCAAATCCACACAGGCAGAAAGTAGATTAGAGATGGCCAGGGAACAGGGGAAAAGTGGAATTAGGAGCTCCAGGGTTTCTTTTGGTGGTGATGGAAATATTCTGAAATTTGATAGCTGTAACGGTTGCACAAAACTTTGAATATACAAATTGTATGGTATGTGAATTATATCTTAGTAAAGCAGTTATTTTTAAAAATAACTAATAAGGACCTACCGTATAGCACAGGGAACTCTTCTCAATACTCTCTAATGATCTATATGGGAAAAGACTCTAAAAAAGAGGGGATATATGTATAACTGATTCACTCTGCTGTACAGCAGAAACTAACACACCATCTTAAATCAACTATACTCAAATAAAAATTTTAAAAATAAAAACATTTAAAAAATTTAAAAAGTAATAAGCTGTGAAAATTCTGGCTTCATTTCTGGTTTACTATGAGGAAGCATGACCAAATGCTAACTCCTGCCAGCTGGGAGGATGAGAGGGGATGGCAGGTTACACCAGCTCTTGTGTGGGTGTAGTAGTAGATTTCAGAAGTATCAAGAGGGGCAGGGCCCCATGTTGCTTCTGTCTTCAGGTTGCTCTTTGGGGAGGCTGAGCCTTATAAATTAAAGCATGCAAATGGGATGGTAGTTATCATGTATCTCAAGCCAAAAAGATCCTCCTAAGATTACGATAAGATAATCATGCCTCTGCTAAAAGCCTTGTAGAGAAAAGTCTAAATTCTGTAAAAAACGCAGTCTGACCCTTGAAAGCTTTTGAGCTACAACTCTAGCTCCTCACCCACAGACTACCCTGTCGAGCTATCCTAATGCCCCAAGTGCTATGATTTTTCCTAGCTTTGTGTGCACCCTTTGGCCAAGGCTCAGTACAAATGTCACCGTAGAAATCGTTGATTCCTTCTCCATATACTTTCAACACTTTGTCCATATTCCTATTTTGGTACTCATGTTACTATAATTATTTTTTAAATTATGGTTACCAGGGCAGAAAAATGGGGAAGGGATAAACTGGGAGATTGAGATTGGCATATACACACTACTATATATAAAATAGATAACTAATAAGGACCTACTGTATAGGACAGGGAACTCTACTCAATACTCTGTAATGACCTATATGGGAAAAGAATCTAAAAAAGAGTGAAGATATATATATATATACATATATATATATATAACTGATTCACTTTGCTGAACAGCAAGAAACTAACACAATATTGTAAATCAACTGAACTCCCAATAAAAATTTAACAAAATAAATAAATTAGTAATCTTTTCCCCAGACTGTGTCTTCCAAGGGCACATGGGAAGTGCTTAAATTAAGTATGTCTTATTTGGCTGTATGGATGAATGAATCTAGTAATGAATCTAGTATTGAATCTAGTATTGCATTTAACTATCTGCTTGACCTCCCTGCTCTACAGGGAAGGAGGGGGAGGGTGGAGTGACACAATGCTTTAGAAATGAAATGTAAGTTTAAAAATTATTGAAGTGGTGTGGGCCATCACAAAATCAATGAGTGGACAATGGTGTGGAAAAAGCACACAGCTGATGGTTAGGATGTGTTTTCCTTTCAATGAGTTCTCAATCCCTGTCCAAACAGCATTCCACCATGCAAGTATATTTTATGTTCAAACAATACAGCCCATAAGCACAAACCAACTATCTCATCTAGCAGTCACCCAGCATTCCATAATCTATTGTATTGTTTCATGAAAATGGAACAGGTTGGACATACAAGAAAGATGGAATGTCTATACCAAACTGCCTCCTTTTTAAGGTATGTTCCAGGGTAATTGATAATACCAGATTTTCACCTTAGGTGAGGACTTTAGCACCCAGCTCCCATGGAAGATGGGACTCCACTCTGTAAGTCTGCGGACTCAGGATTCTGCTCCAGGTCTCAGGGTGACCACTTACAACATCCCCTAGTGAAATGGAGCAGGACCCTATGGCCCTTGCCCGCCATGTCCTCCGCCTGCCTTTTGTCTGTGGAAAAACTTTAGCCAAAGAATAAGTTTAATCAGAGAAGTGAGAAAATGCAGAAACAAAGGAAAACAGTCCAACAAGTCTAAATAATGATAGTTTAGTCATTAAGCATAGTTAAGGACCTCTAGTCCCTCCTCAAGGGCTATAGATAATATTCTGAGCCCTATCGTGTCAGCTGTGTTATAGATACTAAAACCCCCATCAGGTGGAAGAAGTGAACTACATGATGATCAGGCTGTAACCATGACATAAGCTGCCACAATTCCGAGAGCTGGCCTCAAAGAAATGGGAACAAACCAACCCTGGAAATGAAGATTACCTGTACTTAAAACAATCAAGATGACACTGATCACACCACCCCGTGACATATTTCAAGATGACCGTCAGAGGGTGGTGTTTCTGCATGTAGCACGCTCCCTCTGTCTATAAAAGCTCTTGACCCCTGGTTGCCAGTGGTGGGGGGAGTCAGCCCTTGGACAGGAGTCCACCTTCACCCCTACCCCCCGGTCACTGGCATCCGAAATAAAGCAAACTTTCCTTTTCACCAGGCTTGCCTCTTAATTGGCTTTTGAGCAGCGAGAAGCCAGACTCCACTTTCAGTAACACTAGTGTTGCTTCATAAGCTAGGCTGCAACAAGCACCAGCCACATCACTAAGATTATTGGCGGCTGCTAAATCACCTGTTAAATTCTCTAAAGTTTCAGTCGATTTACTCTGAATGTTAACCTTGCCCTTTGCATCCATGTTTCTGCTGATGCTGTTTCATGAAGATTCCTGAGAGACTCAGGCCTGACCTCAAGTTCATGCTCAGATGCTTTTTCAGTAACACCATCTTTTTCCCTTCCAGCGCTGGACAAAATAAAATTCAAATGTAGTTTAGTGTCGCATGTCCTAGTTTGCATGAATGACTGAACTAGATTTGGAGGTGTTGGTTTCCATCTGTCTGAAATTCAGATGTTTCAGCCTAATACTCTGTGTAACTATTATGTAGATATGAGATCATGTGAGAAATAGTGTACGGAGCCAGAAAGCAGTTGGTGGATATTGGGTATTTAGCATTTAACTTGGTTTATACCAGATTATATTCAGTATAAAGCTTTAACAACAAGCTTTTCAATTGTGTACTTCAGTGGGGACAAAAGAAGTAAAGAAACTGATTCTTCTCGAAAATACGACATTCCCTGGCAGTCCAGTGGTTAGGACTTGGTGCGCTCACTGCCAAGGGCCTGGGTTCACTCCCTGGTCTGGGAGCTAGGAGCCCACAAGCCTTGCAGTGCAGAAAAAAAAAAAAAAAAAAACCAGTCATATTTTAAGGAAAGAAGATGCAACAAAGGTACCTATTAGAGCAGTTGTCATCTCTAAAATTGATGGTCTTCTAATTCGATATAGAGTCATGATGTAGACTTCTCTAAAGAAAAGGGCAATTAAAAAGGGTAACTAGATTTGTAAGCCAATTACTGGAAGACTCAAGACTCATCCATCTGCCATGAAAAAATACATTAAATTGATTGCCTTAAAAATATCTAAGACTTGTTTATCACTGTACACTTTGCCAAATGATTTACCCCCCCTTCATTCTTGAAAAATTCTTTTAAATCAGAACAGCACTATTTTTGCTTCTTCTAAAATGTGGTAACAAAACTTCGAAGACTTGCCCTAGCTCACCTAGGTCAGAGCTGCTCTGACCGGCAGCTCAAGACCACGGTGGACCTCCCATCACATATGGTATCTTAGGAAATTGAGGTGAGGAAAGGATGTAAAATGGAAGGAGACTCTCTGCCTTTCATCTTTTAAAATCATCTTCAAGTTGTAGTTTTTTCTCTTTGGTCTTCACACTTTAAATGATATATGAATTTTTAAAATTTAAAACTCGTTTTTGAAGTTTTAATTTTGTTAAGTTTTGAAGAAGAGAATTTTGAAGAAGAAAATTTTAGAAAGTGACTCTGGTAAAAATGTTATAAATTTAAAATATTCATGTTGGGCCAAATGTTAAATAGTAACTTAACTGCCTTCAAATTTGCACAGCAACTAATTAGGACTCTAGCCAGTTGCAATCACACACTAACAACTTGTACATTTCAAATGTTCATGGAAAGAAATGGGATGCTCTTCTGAGAGCATGCTCCCTGGTCAGTTGCAAATGTCCAGTAAGTTGCTCACTGGTGCAAACTGGGACACAAATTCATCTGCAGCCCTATTAGAGTATTTTTAACCTCTGAACACTTAGCATTGGGCTTAGAGACTCCCTGACTTTGTAATTCTTAGTAAACTAGATAAAAATAGGAACCTGGTGTATAGTAGTTGCTTAATAAATATTTTATGAGTGAGCTTATTTTTGGTCCTTTAAAACATTTCTAACCCTAACCCAAACCCAACAACAACAAAAACAATAAATCCCTTCGACTAGAAATTCTAGATCATCCCATAGTGGCTTGGTGGTTGGAATTGTTATATTCAAATCTAAACACAACTTTATACTTTGAATTTAATCTCTTATTTTTTTCCTAGGCTATCATTTTGTGAGTCATGATTTAGTCTGCAGGGGAAAAGAGGTACAATAAGTACCTAGAGCAGTTGTCATGAAATTAACTGGAAGAGAGAGATTTACTTCACAGCTGATCCTTACCCCTACAATGCTTGTTTGCAATTAAGTCAAGAGAAGAAACATAAATTCAAAGAATAGATAGACATATAGGTAGAGAGCAAGTAGATAAGTAGCACTTATTGTTTTAAGGGTAAAAGTAGACATTAAAATACATGTAACCTTATGCTAGAAGGAAACAGCAATTTTTAGGAGGCTAAGGATAAAAACATAATAGAGGCAAGAGACAAAATAAGTTAAAATGAATTTTAAATGCCATAAAGTTTGAATTAGATAAGACTACCTTATAATCATATATTAAATTATAATAATTATATATTATAAATAATTACATACTTATAATATATTAAAACTATATATGATGTATGATGATTATATGTAATGTATTATATATTATGTATCAATATATGATATATAATTACATATATTTATATATAACATATTTGTATATAATAATAATATAATATGCTTTATATGGTAAGCTAAAAAGATAGGCAGGCAACACCAAGTAAAACAATTTTTAAAATAATTGTTTGACAACAAATAAACACACAGACTTGAAAGACAAAATAAGTAGACGAAGCTATAATGATATTAATAGTCATACATACAATTTTATTAGTCTAGGTAATTAAAATAATAAATATGCAAGAAAAAAAAAAGGAAAAGTAGAGCAGAAAATATTCAATAACCTACCACAATTGTAAAACATTACATGTAACGTGATCCCATTTTTATAAAAAGTACATCCCATATACTTTCAAAGGGAGACTAGAGGGAAATAGAAGTGATTGATAGAATCTTTTTTTTCTGTATTGAAATACATATCCACGTTACTGCTTTCACAATTAGAAAAAATACAAATTAGTTAGAATAACGATGATTCAAGGAGTGCAAGCCTTGGCAATGGCAAGGCAGGCACAGGAAGCGCTGCCTCTGAGATGCGCACAGAGCATGCGCACTAGAGCCCGGGCAGTCCCGAGGGTCCTCTGAACTTGGATCCCCAGGATGTGAGGAACAGCCAGGCGCCTTGACCCTGGCCTTGAAGACTAGGCTCCACAGCAGCTGCCTAGTGTTCTCACCAGGCCTCCAAGCTAACTGACTTCTCCACAGATGCTGACAGATATGAAAAGACGCCCATTTCCAGGTGGGGACCCTACAGCCCAGACATCTGGGGGTCAGAAGAAGCCTCTGCAGATCTAAGCTCCCTCACTTTTCAGTGACAGGCCCTGCTAAATGAAACCCCAAATTACTGATACGGCTAAACGTTGACAGTTTTCTTCCCAGATTGCTACCATCATATAGCATACTCTTGGGAGAGCCACTTAGCTCCTGTTGTTTCACAGCCAACAAGAATCTGAGAATACGTCCCACACTGTCTTATGTCAAGGGGGCCTCAGCACACAGGTACATGAAACAAAGGAAACAAAGCAGCGGACTGGGGTGTGTTCCGCTGACGTAAATTCTATATACAACTCTCGCCTTAACCCCAAGTAAGCAAAGGTCGCGGTAAGTGTTCAATCCACTTAAATCTCTTCTGAAAGCAAATAGTTTAGATTATAGTATTCTCAGGGTATTTGATAAAGTAATGCTTCAAACACATAAAGCAGACTTTTGAGAAAGTAATAGCAGAGATTTTCGAAATAACTTCATAATCACTGATGGGAAGGTTAAGATAGAATAACACATTATACACATATACTGTGTTTGTTAACTATGTAATCTTATATTCTCAAATGGAAAACCAAAAGCCTCCTTGTAAATGGGGCTACTAACCTGAAGCAAATACATCTTAAGGCTAATAAATACATTGTATGTATAAAAAATATATATATATATTCCCATGCTGTCTCTTTCTGTATTTCTGTCTGTTTCCCTTTCCTTGTAAGCACAAGCACACACATACACATGTATGTGAGCCCAGGGTACCTCAAACATTCAAATGCTTATTGCTTTTTTCTCTCTGAAACATCGTATCGGCTTCAGAAACAACAGCAGTTAACTCTTCTCATAGAATCTGCTCTAGAATAGCAGTTTTAAAACCACAGCTGTTAGAAATAGCAGTCCAAAGTTAATATGTTTATGCCATGTTTTCAACTCATCATCTCCAAAAACCCTTGTCTGTGAAAAACACAGACACATATACTCAATTCTTTACAGCCACCTTAAAGTAAACAAACACACATACACACTCACATACCATTTCTGCATGAACACTATTTCTGCAATCATTTCTGGATTAAGAGGAAAAAAAATCGCAGCAGATGTATTGCACATTACAATGTTTGCAGAAATGTAACCCATGAGAAAATGAGACAGCACCCGTGCTTACCACACATCACTCGGCCACTTGGCTGCTCCAGCGCTGTGCAAAAGCAAAGGGACCCAAGAAAATTTATGAGGCTGTCATGTGACCCTACTGCCGGCCAAAGGCTGCTACAAAGTAAGAAGCTATAAATTTCTTTCTCATTAAATACTTGGTCATCGTCACAGAAAGACTTTATCCCCCAGCACTCCACATCCTGTGTTTTAACAGACTTCCAGCCATCTCTCTTTATAGGGGACATTTTCTATTAAATATTTTTGGCATCTATGTTTTCACTGTCCCCTTGCCTGCCTGGAAAACCTAAATTGTCTTTCCATGTAGGCAACTACATTTATATCTAGAGCCTTCCCAATTTCTTTTGCTTTCAGCTTATATTTTTATATCACCCATTGTGTTGAATGAAAAACACATGAATTCTCAAAGATTTTCTCTTCACTGAATATTTTTTATTCAGAACCGTGGTGATGTAAGGTGCTGTGGATTGGTCTACCAACAGCCTATGTAATCTGTTAGTTAGAAGTACTTCCTCTTTTCCAAATGGGAAGACTTGTGTATGGAAATATTTCGTGCAGAGCATAGATCTAATGGGCCTCTCTCTTCCTATCCACACTTTTGCAAGCCCCTCCCCACTCCCGAGAGGGCCCCAGCCTTCCATCATCTGGCAAGGGTAGCTAACACAAGACAAAACATCTTAAAGTCCAGGAAAAGCTGTAAGAGAATGAATGAATCAGAAGCCAAAACTGCCAATTACCACCAGGGCTTAAGCCTGAGTTCTCAAATAATTCCCCCAAGAATGTGCTGGAGTTACTTATTGTACTCGGCACTCTTGTCTCACATCTGTGTGAGTCTCAGGGTGTCTGGTTTTCTATCCCGACCCAGCTTCTTCCTTTCCTGTGAAAAGTAAGCCATGTAGAGTCCACCTGCGTGGATTTTGTAACATTTCTACAATCTGTTTCTTGATCATCCATTTTATGTTTGTGATGAGTAGATGACTAGCCCTAAGGTGGGGACGGGAGGTCGGATCTGGCACAGAAGCAGACTCACTGTCTGCAGGCTGACCCTTCTCTCAGGCTACAGCACACTCCTTCCCCATCTCACTTCAGGCTCCAGAGACTGCTGTGACCATGAAGAGAGATGTTCTTCTGCATAAATTCCTGCCAGGAACCTCCTCCACATTTGCAAGGATCTTGAAATGTTGTTATCTCCATCTATTTTTTTAATGATTATTTTTTATTATTAAATTAGTAACAACTTCAAATGTACAGAGATTTGTGAAATTTTGTTAAATTTTATTATCTCCATCTATTTTAATAGCAAAGTTCGGAGTACTGTTATTTCTCACCCACACCACTGAAATCGCCCTGTAAATGCTGTAAATGATGTCTGCCTATCTTCTATGACACCATTCTACTCCATTCTAACATGCAAATCCATTCTCAATTTATAGCTTATAATATGTTCATTCACGCACTATTTGGATGACCAAATCCAATGACCTTGACATGGCTTATAAGGTCCTTAAGGGTCTGGTCCCTGCTGACCTTCCTAGACTCAGCTCTCCCCCCTTGACACCTCCTCCGTACATTCACTTGGCTCTAGTTATTGAACTTCTCTCATTTCCTTGAAAATCATTCTTATCTCAAAATCATTCTCATCTCTTATCTCAAACATTATGTCACCTTTGCCTTTAACATCATTCTTCCTCCACATCCAGGTAATATTTCTCAGCTAAGAGAATTATTTTTCCAGGAAGTCTTCAGGGATCCCCTAAAATGGGCTGTCAACACCTCCTGTGTGCTGGGACTAACAGTCATGGATTTCAACATCTGTATCTCAATTTCCTGCCTACCAGTTAGCTGTGTTCCTCGGGAGTCTGAAAGCCCTATAAAAAATAGTAACATATTCATCTTCTTCTCCATGATGTCCTGTGATTCCTGCTCAAGGCATTCATTCGGCACAAAAATGAGTTAAATTAATGAAAAGCTGGTTCCATCTCCTATAACTCCACGTTCTCTCCCAATGATACACGTCTTCTTTCCCCCTGCCTTAGGTCCCCATGAGTTATTGGCCTTGGTAAGCAACTACAGAAAAGTTCCGAGGACTGGAAACTTGGGAAAGTATCTATTACTGTCTCACCATTTGACAAATGAGAGCACACTCACCCAAAGAGACAAGACAACTTGCCCAGGACACTGGGGTGGTGGTGGCTCTGGACCTGAACCCAGTTCTCCTAAATCCTGGTCTAGTTCACTCTACTACACCAAGCTACTTACTAATGACCAGGAATTTCTCACCAACTCCTTAGGTTCTTGTGTCACTGGCCCTAACATTCATACCCTTATCCATGCCAGATACTGATGGGGGTAGGCAGCTTATTTCATCATCACTGCTTCATCAATGTGTTCATTAATAAATTGAAAGCAAAACTAAGAAGGAAACTTAAGTCAGTAAAATTCTGTGTCGAATCTTGAATACACTTCCTTTCCTGATGCATGAACTTGACAGCTTTTTCAAAATGTGAAAATTAAGAACCGTTTTGTTTTTGTGGGTGCTGTAGTTGTCGTTGTGATGTTTTTGTTTTAAGGGCTTACATACTTTTGTGGATATTAAGTATATTTTTTTGCGAAGGCAAAAAACTGTTCTGATTCTAAGTGCACCTAAGTTGAAAGACTCAATGAGATGTTTCTTTGAGACACTATTACTAATGCATACAGATTGTATAGTACTGGGGGGACAAAAGAGTTTTCAAAAGTGGTAGGAGGCATTTTTTCCCAATCTTAAGCATCTCCCAGTGAGTCTAACCTGCAAACAGGAGCAAAGGCAACGCTAGCAAACATGCTGATTTCAATTCACTAAGAGAGCTTCGTCTTGGCTTTAGTGACATCTTTTTGTGGGATTTCCCTGGTAATTCATAACATCCGGGTTCTACCCGAGCAAACCTATGCTTCCTGTCAATGACGGTCTGAGAATCATTTGGGTGCCACGTTCTTCAGGACCCAGAAATTCAAACTTCTGAGAATATACATAGTAGTTCAGAGCACATTGGAAATGCTGGTCCCGCCACTTGTGTGTGGTGTGAATTTGAACAAGTGAACATTTCTAAACTACTGTTTCTGCGTCTACAGCATGAGAGTATTAACCACAATGAGAAATCCTATCACATCTCCTGAGAAAACACTAAAATTTCAAAGAATAACAATTCCACTTGTTGGCAAGAATGTGGGGAAAATGTCTACTGTCTATGGGCTGTAAAGTGATACAATCTCCTTGGAAAAAAGCTTGACAGTTTCTTATAAACTGAAATATACTCCTGTCCTAGAAGATAACAATTATGTTTTAAGTATTTATGAAGGAAAATAAAAATATGTCCATACACAAAAAATGTATACACAAATATGTAGAGCAGCTTTGTACGTAAAAGCACCACTGGGAAGCAACCCAAACAGCCATCACCAGTTAAACGAAGAGTTGGTGGTATATTCATAAAACAGGGCACTATTCAGCAATAAAAAGAAATTAACTGATATAAAAACAACATGGATGAACCCCAAATCACTGTGTTGCACAAAAAACACTAGGTGCAAGAGTACATGATTCCCTCTATATCACATTCTAGAAAATGCAAGGCTAGTCTACTGTGACAGAAAGCAGATTAGTGGTTGCCTCTGAGTGGGCAGGGCATGAGTGAGCTTGCTGGGGTGATGGAAAGGTCCTATTTTGTTTTTCATTTAATTTTTTATTTTATATTGGAATATAGTTGATTAACAATGTTGTGTTATTTTCAGGTGTACAGCAAAGTGATTCAGTTATACATATACATATATCCATTCTTTTTCAGATTCTTTTCCCATATAGGTTGTTACAGAATATTGAGTAGAGTTCCCTGTGCTATACAAGGTCATATATCTTGACTAGGGTGACGGTTATACCAGTGAACAGATTTATCTAAACTAATTTAAAATCTATGCATTTGATTATATATGAAGCATGCCTCAAAAAAAGAGTAAAGCAACTGCAATTTCTTCATTCAGACCGATCCTGATATTATAAATGCAACATGGGAGGAGGACATAGACTTTTGTGCCTTGGACTTGGAAAATAATCACGGTAGCACTGTGATTTCACCAGTTATTGCCACCTTGAGCCCTCGCACAACTGGCCCAAGTTTGAATTCACGTCCAGGTGACCCCATGCCTTGCCAAACACATTTGAGTATATGTTGCTTTCTTTTGGGGGCCAAAATATAAGCCATTAAACTATCCCTTCTTCTTAAACAGCTTTTTTTCAGAGGGAATTTAAGAAATATAGGGAGTGTCTAAGTGGCATTTTTTCCAACTATAATAATTAATATAAAATGGCCATCTATCAGATAAAAGTAGATTTAGGCCACCTGATGGGAAAAGTTTTTTTGTCTGTTTTCATTATAACTTATTCCATTGATGTTCAAGTTCCATTCTCTCTTTTTAAAATAACAATATAGGCTGATGGAAGATCAGTTACTTGAGAAAGGTTTTTACATTTTATTTTCCTTATTTTAGTGTGACAAATAATTTGGCATAAGCGTGGCCACTTAAAGCCTAAGAAAGAGTCATTAACATGGAACTCAAGGTATTAAGCAACCATACAAAGAAGACTTAAAGAGAAAAAATAGTCAGTAATTGTTTTGTGGTCTTGAAGTTTAATAGTAGAGATACAAAGCAATCTCATTTCTTGCAAAGCACTCCACAAAGCAGGTGCATTAAGAAAAAATTGATGGGTAAGAGGACTAAGAATATAGCTACTAATGGAATGCGTTGATTTTAAAGTTGGATAAAATGGAAGTCATATCAACTTAGTAGAACTGCTTTTCTCTCAGCACCTCGCTTGCTGGGTGTCATATTAGGCACTTCTGGCACTTTCTCCTTCCTTGAAAATACAAGTGCATTGCATAATCACGGTAAGGGATATTTCATGCACTTCTTTTCTATTTTCCTGCTTTGCCTAGTACAGTGCTGCGCAGACCAACTTTTCAAAAAACATGTGCTGAGAGAACTAAAGAATTAAGATCATTTTTAAAGGGCTTTATATTAAAAACATGTTTGATCCTAAGTAATTATCTAGGTAGCTTGAGGAAAGTAGGCAGCTGCCCAGATTTAGAATTCTTGGCCCAAAGTCACTAGTATTGTTTTAAAATGTGATAAGAGTAGGTGTATCTTGCCTACATTATCCTCAGATTTCTATAAAACTGTCAGAATATAAAATGACTAAGAAAACACAATAACCATTTCCAAATAAATCTTTCTAAAATGTTAAAATATTGTTTTATACAATTAGTATCAAATGGCATCATTCAAAGTAAATTGGTGGCATGAACATATACTTTTAAAAGACCAAATTGTGTGATATGTGTCTAATATGATTTCTGTCTTTAATTTTTCTGAGAGAAAAACCAAATGATTTTGCTACCATTTTATCAGGGAATGTTCTTTATTTTCAAACCACAGATCTAAACTGAGCCACACCTACGATCTGAAAACTGCTCTTGCAGACAGAAGAAATGTCATTTGGGACTGACTATGGAGGTGAAAAAATATAGGACACAGCAAAATGCTAAGAAAAGAGCCTGGAATCAACTACTTTTTTGTGTATAATTGTTTTTGCATGGTCACTCCCAACCTCCAGCCACCATTGGGCCCAAGTACACCTTTATATACGTGGGACACACTTTGGGAAGGTTTGCAATTATATTCCAACACCATGTGGCCATTAGAATCTGACAGTAGACTAAAGCATGTAGTGAAACTCCAAATCCATATTCTATATACAATTCTTAGTTAATAACAAGACAGGCTAGTGACCCATAAAATCATTAAATTTTAGAGTTAGATGGTGGGTCTCATGTTGTAACTCTCTTGCTTTCATTCTCTGGTCCACTTATACCTGGGCTTGTTTTCTTACCATTCGTTGGTAGGATCTATTCATACAAGGATATTATTTTCAAGAACAAAGTTCAAAGCCATAGTCTTCTGATACTGCAGAGGTTCAGATAAAACATAACCCCTAAAGCATCTCTGATAATGCTCACTAAAGAGCCCAGAGAAAATAAGCAAACTCAATTCTCTGCAACAAAATGTTGCCTCTTACATTTATGGTGGGAATATTTCTCTGTTCCTGAATCTACTATAGGAAATCTTCTAATGATCAAAAATTCCCAGAGGATGAAGTAGAGAGAATACTTTTCACCCTCAAGTTAAAACATCAAAATATTTTTATTATAATCAGTTTTGTCTTATTCGAAATAGACAGCAATATGTAACATTTCTCTTAAGACTCTTTGGTTTTGATACAGTTTGAAAAATGATTTCTTTCCGAGTATATTTACAGGGTCTTTCTGAATATATTTGTGCATGGAAATCTCAGAGACAAAAGAAATCAATTATTATTGACTGGTTATATTTTTTCCCTCCCTGTTACAGGGAAACATAATTCTTTCTTCCCATTTCATTACATACATAGGTTCAGAAAACAAAATGCTAAAATTTGCTAAATTACTTTGCTTAATTTAGGGAGAAATTCTGTGTTTGTGTGAGGACTGATTAGTGCTATTTTCATCTCGAAATATGTTCAAAGCTGTGTGACCTGAGTTTTGAAATTGTATCACGTTACACTCTTTGATGAATTCTCAAGTTGAAGTTTCTAGAAGCTTCTAAAGTGATAATTTCTTATGTTTATAATACAACCATGTTGCCAAAGGTCGGAACATTTAATTCTATTTTAACCTTTGCTGACATAGGGACTCTGCTAGGCACTTTAGGGGAATACAAAAGTAAATTTTTAAAAAGTATGACAAGAAATCTCTCTTCTTGAAGAGTTTACAACTAAGACAAGGAAGAAGACAAGAACTTCACCCCATTGCAATGCAAGGGGACATAAAAGGAGGGCTCTGGCACAGCAGCAAGCCATGCAGTAAGGAACCCCAAAGAGCAAGCGATGAAGGTGAGTCCTACTTAAAACCCTCCAGTGGCTTCCCATTGGTCTTAAAAGTCCAGCCGCTGATTATAGCTTACAAAACCCCAGTATGACATGCTTCCTGCCTGACTGTACATCCTCCTCTTTTTTTTTTGAAGAGGTTGTGTGATCTGGCTCAGCATCCGTGCCAGAGGCTGAGAGCTACAAGCTCTGTGGTCCCAGATTTATTCCCACACAGGTCCTGGCTACAGTTTAGTTTCTACCAATTAGACTGCAGAAGATTGGAGGAAGGGAATTAGACAGCACTTCTGTCTTGACATAAGTAGTGTCAAGGAGGGGTCTGGCGTTTCCTGAATGTGGTGTCTCCCAGATATTGGAAGTGGTCCCTTGCTGGCCCAGTTCTACAGCTTGCTTCTCAAGTTTGTTTCTTTCTTTAGCTTTCCAAATGAACCTGTAATCCATTTTATCCTTTCTACTAAAATGAGCTAAGGTGAATTCCAAATCCTGCTGTTCGACCCCGAATTTTATATATGAGTGTGTGTGTGTGTGTGTGTGTGTGTGTGTGTGTGTTTGTGTGTATTCAGTTTCTCTAAGATGTCAAACTTTTTCTTGTTTTAAGGTCTCTGCACATACTTTCTTCCTTGATTGGGTTGGCCTTCTTTGGGTATCTCCCTTCTTGACATAAATTTTAGCTCCTCAAAGATACTTTCCTTGGCTAATCAACCCAACTTAGATACTACCCAATTTTTTCCAATTAAACACTCTGCTTTTTAATTTAATAGTAGTTAACATATGCTGTAAAATATAAACATATCATAAAATATCATATACTTTTTATCCCATATGTGAGATATACCTGTATCTATATAAATTGTTTAATCATAAGTTCAGGCACTAAATTGTACATTCTGCCACTTACTCAACAGTGTGTACCTAGTACCTGGAACAGTGCCTGGCACAAATATTTAAAATGTAAATTTATGTTGTTTCTAGGAGTTGTCCAACTTTTCAACCAGCCCATTTTTCTTTCATTGCTTTTCATATGACCATGACTTAGTCGGGAAACCAAGAGGGTGCTCTCTATCCAGAGTGGCTGTGGAAGTTCCCCCTGACCACAGCACAGAGGCAAACCATAGTACAGCTGTCAGAGATGGTGAAAATCACAGAGGATGGTGACTGTGTCTCTGTACTGTCCTATCTCCCCAGCACGTGGCAAGGTCTCTGCACTTTGAGTAGATGCTCAAGAAATGAATGTATGGTAAATGAACTGATCTTATTCTATCCTTCCATCTGAGAGTAACACGATGTCCTCAGAGGCTAAATCACTCTCCCAAAGTCAATTGTGTTGTTTAGAGGTGATTCTAGGTGCAGTATAATCAGATACACAAAAAGTATCCTTTTCCTTACATCATTATTTTATAGTTCAAGCTGCCATAGTTCTGAAATTTCTCCCATTTTTAAAAAACTTTGTTATATTTTACTCTGTTTATTTTATGTTTTTAACATCTTTATTGGAGTATAATTGCTTTACAATGGTGTGTTAGTTTCTGCTTTATAACAAAGTCAATCAGCTATACATATACATATATCCCCATATCTCTTCCCTCTTGGGTCTCCCTCCCTCCCACCCTCCCTATTCCACCCCTCTAGGTGGTCACAAAGCACTGAGCTGATCTCCCTATGCTATGCAGCTGCTTCCCACTAGCTATCTATTCTACATTTGGTAGTGTATATATGTCCATACCACTCTCTCACTTTGTCACAGCCTACCCTTCCCCTCCCTGTATCCTCAACTCCATTCTCTAGTAGGTCTGTGTCTTTATTCCTGTCCTGCTCCTAGGTTCTTTATGACCTTTTTTTTTTTTTTTAGATTCCATATATATGTGTTAGCATATAGTATTTGTTTTTCTCTTTCTGACTTACTTCACTCTGTATGACAGTCTGTAGGTCCAGCCACCTCACTACAAATAACTCAATTTCATTTCTTTTTATGGCTGAGTAATATTCCATTGTATATATGTGCCACATCTTCTTTATCCATTCATCTGTCAAATGGCCATCATCAAAAAATCTACAAACAAATGCTCGAGAGGATGTGAGGAAAAGGGAACCCTCTTGCACTGTTGGTGGGAATGTAAATTGATACAGCCACTAACGAGAACAGTATGGAGGTTCCTTAAAAAACTAAAAATAGAACTACCATACAACCCAGCAATCCCACTACTGAGCATATACCCTGAGAAAACCATAATTCAAAAAAGTCATGTACCACAATGTTCATTGCAGCTCTATTTACAATAGCCAGGACATGGAAGCAAACTAAGTGTCCCATTTAATTTTTGAGGATAGAAATATATTTCATTTTTTTTAATCCTGAGAAGGAAAATTGAATAACCTTTTGGGTACTTAAACTTTAAAATATACAGAATATTTTCTAATCAAAGCTCTCTCACAAGCTATGCTGTTCTCAAAATCCAAAATGATTTTAAACAGCTTGAAACCCAGATCTAGGTCTTTACTATAAGCATTATACATAAATGATACATTTCTCATATTAATGATTACATTCCTCCTAACAAATTTTCTTAAATAGTTTAATATTTGAAGTTTGACTAAGATACATTTGATTCAAATGATAAGGACTCTTTTCCCTAGCTGCTTATATAGAAAATACAGGATGAATTAAGAAAACAATTTTGTCTTACACCTAAATTCCTGACATGTTATTTATTTTTCACAGGGTATACAGCGTGATAAAAGAAATGCTACTGGGATAAAAGAAATTTAAAAGAAAAAAAAACAAAAAATTTTGATTGAGGGGAGTTAATCATCATTTTTTGTTATTCCACTTATCATTACTAGTATTTGAATTGATATATATATTAGACAATAATATTTGAATTGATATTTATATTAGATGTTTATATTAGAGATTTCTATTAGACTTTTAATTAAAATATATAGATGTTCTGTAACAACATGTCTGAAGGCATCTATTTCAAATCTGAGAAGTCAACTCCTGTTTTTGATGTTTAGGTAAATAATGTCATGTATAAAATTAGAATATCACTTTGTTTAAAATATCTCATGGCCCTTTTGTTCAATTTTTGTCTTCAAGAAATTAGGGACTTGATACACATTTAAAAATTTTTCACAGCTACTAAAACAAAAGGTTTCTCTTTTCTTAAAATCCAAAGCCCTTATTTAGCCTGACCTCTCGAATATTAAAAAAACCCGAGAGGAAATTCCTTCCCAGTCCTACATTCTAAAATTGTGTAAATTTTCAAAACATCTTTATTTTTCTTAAGAGCCCAAGAGCTCCATTCTGCTATCAAAGACACACACATATAAAATGTCAGCCCCATTAACTCTTTCAGTCTCCTAAGGAAACAATCAGTGCTTACCTCTATTAGTGCAAATCAAATTTAAGACAGAAAGAAGATTATATTTTATAGATACTTAAATTCTGAGTTTAAAGTAGACTCCATTGGCATGCTTAGGAAAATCCATTTCTTTTCTCTTGGTTTTTAATGGCTTGATATAAAATCATTTCCAGTGTATTATGCATGGAAAAGACCCCATCTTTTATATACAGCTCCTGTGTATATGCATTTTGCATGCCTAGTAAATCATCAACAGATGCATAAGCATTGTTGCTTTCTCAGCAATGGATGGTCATATGGATTAAGAGATAGAGCACAGTTAAATATTCCTGATTATTTGAACACAGCCCTGTAAACATTCCTCAACTCTGAACTGTAGTGTTAGACGTTTAAACAACTGAAATTTGTTTGGGCAGAGAAGCTCTGAGCTATGATAATGTGTGTGGCTGCTTTATTCTTTTAAAACCTAGATTTGTAAACATAGAATTAAATCCACTTTAGTTGTGGTCTCAAGCATGATTTAAACATTGTATCCATGAAGGA
Organism: Physeter macrocephalus; assembly: GCF_002837175.3. Taxonomy (NCBI): domain Eukaryota; kingdom Metazoa; phylum Chordata; class Mammalia; order Artiodactyla; family Physeteridae; genus Physeter; species Physeter macrocephalus. Next base: position 44,152,401 of record NC_041214.2, read on the forward strand.
AGACCATTCCTTATTTCAATGTTCACTCAGCCCCTAAAACAGACGTGACAATGCATAGAATTATAAATAAATAATAAAAGGGGACTGCTTTCAATGGGATAATTGTCAAATTTATTATTTACTTAATATTCTATAAATTAGAGCCTCCACTCCTTTCACATACAAATTGAAAGGTTTTTTAATGACACTGAACTCAATTTTCTCTTTCTTACAGTAGAAGACACTCAGTGTATTTGTTTGAATCATATCTTTAGGAAACGTATGCTCAGGGTAGGTGTATGTGCTTGTGGGCATGTGTGTTGGAAGGAAGCTTATACTCTCTATTTTTTTTTTTTGAAGGTTAAGCACACTAAATTCTTTTTTTTTAAATTGAAATATAGTTGATTCACAATGTTGTGTTAGTTTCAGGTGTACAGCAAAGTGATTCAGTTATACATACATATCTATTTTTTATATGCTCTCTTTTATTTTGCATTTGTGGCATATAAAATATAACTGTTTTAGGTGAGAGTGGCTACGTTTTTTAGATTATAGAACCTGAACTTAGGTCAGAATTAAAATAGAGCATTTCTCCTCAATCGAAGAAAAAAATGCCTTCATCCAAACTCTATTTCTTATCTCCTTTCATCTTTCACTCTGGCTAAAACCTAATTCTCCCTCCAAAAACTAGTTACAGGAAGCTCCCATTCTTTCTCATCCATGGAGGAGATATTGGGGTGAGTGTATTCTTATAGGCAGAGACTCATCCACATCCACAACCTTTGATCCGGTCCCATCACTTAAAGAGTCCAGAGTTATCTCTGAATCACTGTCACCCATCACATTGCTCATTTCTGTAACTGCCCCACAGTTCTTTTAAGACACTCCAAGTCAGTCTTTAAGGCACTGCTACCTCTTCCTTTGTCTGCTAGACCAAATCAACAGACTTCAACGCCACGTCAGCTCACCCCTTCCTTTCCTGTCCTATTAACACCCACAGTTTCTGGGTAGTAATTGCATCATAATTTACAACTTCACAGAGATCTCCCTAGCATACCTTCTTCAAGTTACTGCTAGCTCCAAAATATCCTACCGATGGTCAGACTGGTCTCTGTAATGTCAAGGCCTGAGTCCTTAATCTACTGGGTCTGCCCTTTCCTGTTGGAGTTTCATCTTCCTTATTCCAACCCTGGCATTCTAACTCCCTATGAACCAACATAATGTCCATTCCTGCGTCCCCGTTTTTGTTCATGGCTACTTTCACCAGGCTGGCTTTTTCCTCTGACATCTCAAAAACCTGTGCCCAAGCAAATAGTTCCTTTAAATTTTACATCTCTTATGGAACCTCATGCTCAGAAGCTATATAAAACCAGTCAGTATAAATGCATGGCCACCCATTTTCTGCCCTATAATGCAAAGACCCCACATTTTTAAAAGACACAAATCTACACTTGACAGTGACTTTCTCTGCTATATTTCAGTGGAGCTGGAGGAGGCATCTTCCAGAATTGATCAGAATCGCCAGGGATGCATATGAAAACATCAGGCTCATTTCCTGCTCCCTCTCCCTGATGAGAATCTTTTTCAGAAAGAAGTATTTGTAGTCTCTATGAAAGTAACATAAAATTTCAAGCAATGTCATATCAATGAAAGAAGAAAGTATGTCTATGCTATTCACTATTCAAGCCGAAACCCTAACCCAGATCTTAGCACATATAAGATGTTCCAAAATATGCATTATATAGACAAACATTGACTGCATGGTTGATAGCATCACTGTTGACAATATCCAAACCCTTTCTCCAAAGACCCCTTCCCTACCAGAGGATTGTACATGCGTGTGCCCTACTGACATTAGAACTCACCACGTGGCTGACTTTGGCCCTTCCCCCAAAACATGAGTGAAAGTGACCCATGCCACCGCCGAGCAGATGATTTAACAGATAATGCATGCCTACCTTTTCTTTCTTTCTCCCTGCACATAAGACAAGCAATGCCCAGATACACCTGCTGCATCAAACTATGTCCAGAAATGAAGGCATGTTCAGCAGAGTCATAGCAGAGAACAAATCTTTGTTTCGTGAGCCCTTGAGATTTGGGGGCCATCTATTATCATTACATAACTTAGCCTAAGCTGTCTGATACAGAGAGAACCAAATATTTGCAGTAGGATTATTCTCTCTTGGTAGTGGATATTGTTTCTGAAAGAAAGAAAGGGCATTTCCTTTTATTTAGGTTTGTGAATATCTTTAGTACAAAAACATTGTCCCAGGAAAAACAGAAAACAGACTGACTAAAGGGACAGAAAGAGAGGGACTTTATTTTTTCTCTTTACCTTTATTAAAATTTGGCAGAAGGAAAATTTTGAGGAAAAATCTCCTTTTGAGGAAAAGGGGATTATAGGAAGTTTTTTAGCTTTTAGGTCATATAAATCTTATAAAATGTGTATAATGAGATTGTACTATGTATAATTAAAATAGTAGTAATAATAAAAAGTATATGATAGGATAAAGTGACAGCCATACATTTCTTATAAACATTGGGTGAAGATATTAACTATTTCAGATCAAAACACACATTATCAAGTTAATGTTTTTATACTTAAACTGGTAGCCTAAAATGTTGGTATTATTCCCTCTATGGAAAACTTTAGCAGATTCTAGAGCTGTAAATTAATTTAGTTCAATATTCAGGCAGGAAATGCATCTCTCTCTGTATAATTTCATCTAGGATACCACTTGAAAAATTTCCCTTGGCTTTATGTAACTTTTGTGGAAATTTTCCTTCTCAGATCTGATCCATAATTTAGCATGTGTAATTAACACATGTAATGATGTGTTAATGATCTCTTATTTATACAGCATGTAGCTTCAATGAACACAAAGTACTCTATTTACTTAATTTATCCTCTAAACATATGCATCTGGAACTAACTTTGGACTAAAAAATTAACTCCACTAAAGAGTAGATTTCTGTAAAAGATTTTTTTTAAGGGCAAGAATAAAAAATTAAGATATGCACATATTCTTTTGCATGACGAACTGATTTAAGGCTTCTGACTTATAATTAAGAGGACTAGAATAGTATTAACAAACTCCTATCAGTGTTCAGCAGGCTTCTGATGAAGTTTCTCTAGGTAGAACCTTCCATTTTTATTAATATCAGAAGAACTTAATTTGTAATGAAAGGCTACTTTGCAGCTGCAGCTAATTCTACATTTACCTGCCTCTATAATTTGCTTTACTTACGGCTATCTCTCACATTAATATTCATTACAAAAGCTCCCTTCTAATATTACTTGATTTGACAGAAATGCATTAGCTATGACAAATGCTTCATAATGTACTCAGACAGTATTAATGCAAGCAGAATCTGTGGTAATTATTGCTATTTAAACACACAGATTATTCCTCTGGTCTTCTATTTAAAAATGCAAATAAAATCTCCAGCCACCAGAGATTAGAAATATCTGCTTTTTAATCACACTTTATATTACTATCATTTCCCCATATTAAAACAGCCATTATACAGAGGTAGTGGCATATGATAAACATAGTGGACTCATATTTATTCGGAGAAAAGAAGAAAATTTTAAAAAAGGATAAACTCCTCATTCGTACGAGAAGAAAGGTGATGTCAGGCGGATGAGTTACTTGTTATCACAACAAGGTTAAGGCTCACTCTCAGTTCATCCTCCAAAGCTGCTTTCTAAGGCTACTCCCCTGTCCTCATCATGCAGTCAGACCACCAGCTCCTTTCAATAAGGAAAGATCCAGAAGATGAAGAGGGATTTATTTTTCACTTTCAGGATCACTAAACAGCATAACATATACAGCCTGATTCACTAGTAAATTGTGTGATTGGCAATATTTGTTATCTGACTTGTTCAATTTTGTAAGCACAGCGCAGGAACATAGTCATCTCCCAATAATCCATTTTAAAAAAGGGGGTAGAGATCATTTCAAAGTAGCACATAGTGTAAAGCTGTGCTATGATTCAAATATATTCAGATGGATATATGGATCTGGTATTCTCAGTCCAGTGGTTAGGACTCTGCACTTCTACTGCAGGGGGAATGGGTTCGATCCCTGGTCTGGGAAGTAAGATCCTGCAGGCCGTATGTCATGGCTAATAAATAAATTAATTAATTAAAAATAAAAAAGGTTCCTACTGTCATAAAAATGAAGACCTAGACAGAAGTTTGTTGAATTGTAGGAACAGAAGGAAGATATTATATATCAAAATGTACAGACTGTAAAAATTGAACACAGGGACTTCCCTGGTGGTCGAGTGCAGGGGGCACAGGGTCCAACCCTGGTTGGGGAGCTAAGATCCCACATGCAGCTGGGCATGGCCGAAAAAAAAGAAAATTGAACACAAAAGGGATGTGATGCAATAAATGAGATAAAATATAAACCACTGATATAGAACTAAAAGGCAGGGTCCAAGGAAAAGTAAAAATAAGACACTATTCAAACTCCAAAAGTAAGTATTATTCCTTACAGCGAATGTAACATTTTGGATTCCTATAAATTGTCTCTTCAAATCTACAGATTTCTGATCAGGTATTCTAATTTTGAAGGGTTCCATTTGCTACTCCCTACTTTGATAAAATAATAGAATCTCAAAGTTAGAAGGGAACTATCTCACAGGGTATTTGATGGCAATTATTATCTCAGTGGTTTTAAAATATATTTTTAGCCAGGGGACTCTTTCTTCAGAAATAGATCATGCAGAAGTCCAACTGTTAATAGATGAGCCCGGAATGAGCAATCTGGAGTTCTGAACTCCCCCCCACCCACAGTCTTTTATGGAGCCCACTGAGAGTCCTGTGTCCACAGAGGAGACTGCTACCCCCTGGCCCACATATACTCCCCACTGAAATGCCCGGGGCCAGCTTACCCTATGTGTTAGATTGTTTTTGTGTGACTCCAAAGACCAAGAAATCACCTCCCAAAGTAGCTGGGTCCACTTGCAGATAGCTTTACATTTTTAGAGAAGCCTGTCTTACAGAATTGAAATTCATCTTTCTTCAGTTTCCTTCCACTGTCTGGTTAGTCAGTATAGTAGTTCCCCCTTATCTGCAGTTTTACTTTCTGCAGCTTCAGTTACCTACAGTCAACCATGGTCTGAAAATATTAAATAGAAAATTCCAGAAATAAACAATTCAATAAGTTTTAAACTGCACATTAACCTGAGTAGCATAATAAAATGTGCCATCCTGCTCTGTCCCTCCCGGGACTTGAACCATCCCTATGTCCAGCACTAGTCACTTAGCAGCTTCTCAGTTGTCAGATGGACTGTCACAGTATTACACTGCTTGTGTTCAAATAACCCTTATTTTACTTAATAATGACCCACAAAGTGCAGAAGTAATGATGTTAGCAATTCGAATATGCCACCGAGAAGCCATAAAGTTACTCCTTTAAGTGAAAAGGTAAAAGTTCTTGACTTAATAAGAAAAGAAACAAAAATCCTATCCTGAGGTTGCTAAGATCTACGATAAGAATAAATCTTCTACCTGTGAAATTGGGAGGAAGGAAAAAGACACTCCTGCTAGTTGTGCTGTTGCACCGCAAACGGCAAAAAGTTATGGCCACAGTGCATGATAAATGCTTAGTAAAGGAGGAAAAGGCATGAAATTTGTACACTAAGATGTTTTGAGAGACAGCATATTCACACAACTTTTATTATAGTATATTATTATAATTGTTCTATTTTATTATTAGTTGTTGCTGTTAATCACCTGATGTGCCTAATTTATAAACTAAACTTTATCATAGGTATGAATGTACAAGAAGAAATATAGTATATAGAGGGTTTGCTACTATCTGCAGTCTCAGGCATCCATCGAGTGTCTGGTACCCCCATGGATAAGGAACAACTACTATATATCTCTTGGGCCCAAAACAGCATATGAATGTAGTAAGTGTTCACATATATATTCGTTGGATAAGTGAATAAACAACCTTAATTCTATTTTTTTTTAAGTCATAAACTTCATAATCTCTCTTCCAAACAGCAAAGTGTTCAGACATGGTATCATTCTCAACATTTTCCTCTGGTCCGGTTGCTTCAAGTACTTCACCCATGTGTGCTTCACCCTCCTGGGTGATCTGTTCTGGCTTTGCAAAGTTTCATACACTTTCTTTGAAGTGAGGAGACCAGAACTAAGTGAATGCACTAAGCATGGTTGGACGAGAGCAGAGTACATAGAGCCAATGGTTCTTTAAGTCTGGACTCATTTTTTCAGAGCAGGATTCAAAAACTCATGGGCTAGGACCATCCCATGGTTGATTCTTACTAAGTGAGTCATCCACCCAATCCTCTAAATCAGCATCTACCTCTGGTCTACTGTCTGCTTTTGTAAATAAAGTTTTATTGGAACACAGGCATAACCATTCTTTTCTGTATTATCTATGACTGCTTTCCTGACAATGGCAGAATTGAGTAGGCAGGAGAGGGATAACATGGCCTGCAAAGCCTAAAATATTTCTACCTGATCCTTTAGAGAAAAAGTTTGTGCATCCTTGCCCAGGACCAGTTAAAGTTCACGGTATGAGATCACTTATATGTGGAATCTAAAAAATACAACAAACTAGTGAATAAAACAGAAGCAGACCCACTGATATAGAGAACAAACTAGTGGTTACCAGTGGGGGGAGGGAAGGGCAGAGAGACAATATAGGGGGAGGGGAGTAAGCAGTACAAACTATTAGGTATAAAATAAGCTACAAGGATACACTGTACAACATAGGGAATCTAGCCAATATTTTATAATTAAATGGAGTATAGCCTTGAAAAATTGTGAACCATTATTTTGTACACCTAAAACTTATTGTACAGCAAGTATACATCAATTTTTAAAAAGCTAAAAAAAAGTTCAGGCCAACATAAGCAGTACCACCAAATACTACAAACCCAGGGAACCAAGGAAACTACTCCTTCCTAGGCAGAGCTAACTTTTGCCTTAGAATTCCTTTTCTTTTTTTTTTTTTTTGTGGTACGCGGGCCTCTCACTGCTGTGGCCTCTCCCGCTGCGGAGCACAGGCTCCGGACGCACAGGCCCAGCAGCCACGGCTCACGGGCCCAGCCGCTCCGCGGCACGCGGGATCCTCCCGGACCGGGGCATGAACCCGCGCCCCCTGCATCGGCAGGCGGACCCTCAACCGCTGCGCCACCAGGGAAGCCCCTTAGAGTTCCTTTGAAGCAGCATTTCCTCCACGTCTGTACTCAGTAGAATTATCTGTGAAAATTTTTTAAAGTGCCAATTCCGGGGCCTCAAACTAGGTTAACTAACTCAGAAACTCAAGAGTATGGCTTAGAATAATCCCTGGCCTCAGCACCCCCTGTCTTAGCCCTATCCTTCTACCATTGTACCTTCTGCTTATTTCTGGCTTTGCTGTTATTGTTGTGGTTGTTTGTTTACTTCATTTTTACTTTGACAAGTTTTTAGACCAACAGAGAAGTTGCAAAATTAGTCTAGAGAGAGCTCCTGTGTAGTCTTCATCTGGATTCCTCCAATGATAACATTTTAGATAACCATAGCAAATGTACCAAAATCAGAAAATTGACCTTGGATCATGCTATTAAGTGAACTACAGATCTTATTCAGATTTTACCAGTTTTAACAGGTGACCTTTTTTAGTGTATATGTCTTTGAAATTTTATCACATGTATATATTCTGGTAACCACCATCACAATCAGGAAATAGACTGTTATATCACTCCAAAGAAACTTCCTCATGTTACCCCATTGCAGTCACAGAGTCTCTCCAACTCTAAATCCTCAAAACTACTGCAGAGTCTAATTTGGAGAATGCTACATACATGGAACAACAAAGTATGGAATTTTTCGAGGTTGGTTTTGTTCACTCACCGTGATGCCCTTGAGATCCACCCAAGCTGCAACACACATCAATAGTTTATTCTTTCTCATTGTTGAGTAATATTCCATCATACTGATGTACCATAGTTGGTTAATCCATTTGCCCAGTGAAGGACATTGGGTTATTTTCAGTATTTGGTGAGCATTAATAGAACTTCTATAAAGATTTGTATCCAGGTTTTCATGTGAGCAGAAGTTTTCAGTTCTGGGAGATAAATACCCAGGAATAAGACTGCTGGGTCAAGTGGCCAGTATATATTTACCTTTATAAGAAACCACCAACTGTGCTCCCCGATGGCTGGACCAGTCTGCATTTCCCCCAGCAATAAGTTCCAGTTGCTCTGCATCTTCACTGGTATGTGTGATTGTCAGATTTTGTTATTTGTTTCACTGTAGCCATTCTAGTAAGTGCACAGTGATATATTACCATGGCTTTAATTTGCATTTCCCTAATAGTTAATGATGTTGAATATTTTCTCATGTGCTTATTTACCATCCGTGCAGTCTTTGGTGAAGTATCTGCTCAAGCATTTGCCCATTGTCTAATTGGGATGTTTGCCTTCTTACTGTTGAGTCTAACGTGTTCTTGTATATTCTGGATACAGGGTCTTTGTCAGATGTGTGAAGTGAAAATATTTTCTCCCAGACAGAGGTTTGTCTGCCACAGAACAAAGGTTTTAATATTGATGAAAGATATTTTATCCATTTTTGTGTTAATGGATCATGCACTGGTGTCAGTCTTTATTAGTCAGGGTCCAATCAGGAGAGGGAAACTACACAGTACTTTGAACATGCAAAGCAGATATAGAGACACAGACATGGAGAACAACTGTATGGACCCCAAGGAGGGAAAGGGGTGGGTGGTATGAACTGGGAGATTGGGATTGACATATATACAGTACTATGTATAAAACAGGTAACTAGTGAGAACCTACTGTATAGCGCAGGGAAAGAAAAACTGAGAAAAAAAAAGTTTACTATTAACCGTAACAGGCTCTTGCTTAATGACGATTGCCTAGTACGAAGTAAAGAGATCTCTAAACAATACAGGACTAGCAGATATAAGGAGCAGCTACCACCTCTAGGGCTGAGGTCCCATGCCTAAGGAATAGCCCCCCTCCCGCAGGCCTGAGCTCCAGACCTTGCTGGAGAGGGTGTGGCCATGGTTCACTGAAAGGTTGAGAGGTTGCTCTGGGGCCTCCCCAGTGGTACTCGCTGGAAATCCGCCCTCTAGGCATCAGAGAAAGCTATTCATGGAGCAGAACTTAACTAGAGATACAAATGTACACAACTGCCATTTTGTGTGTTGGGAGACGTTGCTGGCCCGAGTGTACTGCAGGAGCTGGGTGTCTATGGAGATACAGTCCATACTGCCAGAGTCTGGCCAGTGAGTACCCAAGACCAGGAAGAAAGACCCTTTCCTCCTGCAATGTCTCTCCTGTGCCCTCTACTGACAAAGCTTACCATCCTGCCAGCTGGTAAAGAAAGAAAATTTAAAGGGTCCACCCAGATCTGTCTTCATGGGGTGGGGCTGGCCGAGTATCTCATACAGAGGATACTGCTTGTAACAGTGCTGAGCACAGATGGTCAGTAGTACTCTCCCTGCCAGTTTCTGAAAGGTCTCGGGGGAGGGGGAGAGGCTGGGCTCTTTGTCCTGCTTGCCTGGAGTACAGTGTGTATAGCCAGAAGGGCTCCATCCTACAGGGCTGCTGTCTTCCAAGCCTACAAAGAGGGCTAGAAAGAGCAGGCTGTCCTTCAGATGTTGTGTCTGCACCCATTGGCAGTTCCAGGTTGCAGGCTGCTCTAGTGCCCAGACTGGCATATATAGAAGGAAAACAAAAAACAAAAACCAAAACACCCAGAACAAAAGAAACTAACAAAAACCAAAAAACCAGGGAACTTCCCCCTGGGTCATCCCTCAAGTCCTGAGGTCCTTGGTCAGTCCTACACTTTTCCACTTGTCAGACTCTTCTGAAGAGTCTGACAGGAAGAGAGGAAGATAGGAAGATAGGAAGATAGAATGGAATCTGCTTACTCCGTTTTCTTTGGAATGGGAAACTCTCTCTGTTTAAATTATTTCCTGAGGCTTGTTCCAAGTGTAGGTGTTTCTGAGCCATGGTCTTGCTGTAAGCAGCTGGTTCAGGGAGATTCCTTCTAAAACAACATTGATCCTGATCTAAAAGTCTTCCTTATTTGCTAAAGCTGGACACAGGCCATAATGTGGGCATTAAAGAGATACTTACCTGTGTTACCATGAAGGGCAATCTTTACTAAATACTGGAGCAGACATGAGGAAAGAACTTGAACTGTCCTGAACTGCCAGCTGGTGGAAGAAAATGTACATTTGCCATCACCGATGTGCACTCACCTTTGTGACAAATCAAAGGTCCCAGATGCCTCGGCACTCTTGGCTATACTTTCATTTCTGATCTTGTTAGCTATCAGCTTTCTCCAGGAGGTTTCCTTTTAATACCCCATTTGTGAGGCTCACAGAGGAGTGGGTCCATGATAGTAATAATGATCACAACAGTAAACAGTAACCATGGTAATCTTCTTACCATTTCAGAGTACCTACATGTGCCAGGCATTATGATAGGTGTCTTAACTGCATCATTGATCATCCTCACTACAACATATTATTTGATAGATGAAGAAAATTAAATGAGGCAGCAGAGCTTAGAAACCTAGAGTCTGGTTCCAAACGCCATATACTTTTCCCGATGCAACCCCTTGCCTTCACTCCTTCTACCGCATGTCTGTACCACCCTTTTTATTTGGACCTTTAGGCAAACATCGTAGTATTTCCATTTTGGTTTTATCTACTAAACAAGATTGAAGTTTCCTTGAAGGCAGTGAATCTTCTTAGGTCCTAAGAAATAGGTCCTAACACAGTACCATGTGTTAGGCATTGAGTGGCTGCTGATTTTCATAGCTGCCAATCCAGGGGCTGTCCTCTCTGGAAACTGATTTAACAGAAAGATTCAAAAACTTTATCTAGAGAGTCACAAATCCAGCCAGTGATCGCTGAGTAGAAGGGATGCTCGGTGAGTAATGAGGCTACTCCGACCAGTGATCAAAGTCTGGCCATGCATGTATATGAACACCCAACTTAAGATGAGGTGGTACGGGTGCATTAGTTTACAGCTCCATAAGGAGAAATGGACCTAAGTGTCATAAATGCAAGCACAGCCTTCCAAACACACACTTTTCAGAGACACCTAGTTGATGATGATCCCTGATAAAGTCTCACATCAGTCACGCCACAGCCTCCCGTCCTGATGACGAAGAACAGGCTGCCCGTTTCTCTGAAGATGATATGTTATCAAAACATGATAAATGTGCTCACAAACAGGTAGGGCTAAAAAAATGTATGCAATATTTCTCTGTGGTTTTGCAACAACAAGAACCTTGACTGGATTTCCTATCTGCTAAGGATTAAAATGCAAAAGCCTTTAAATATCAAGAAAGCTCAAAAGTAAAGAGATAAACATCAGAGGATCTGGGCATTGGAATACTGCTTCACATCTAGTAGAACCACAACGCAAAGCTTACTCCAAAATATTCCTAACTACTAGTCAGTCACATGGCCTGTAGCAGAATTACACCATGGTCAGTAAAATATCTGGAATGTTCTATCCAATAGAAAGCTCCTTTGTTCATTCAATCATTCCTCCATTCATTTGTTGGCTGACTATTTACACTGTGCTTTTTCGTAATGAGCCAAGACTATGCAAGGCGCTAGGAAAACAGCCATGAACAAGACAGACTTCTTCCTGCTCTTAAGGAACGTCTATTCTGTTGGAGGTGGCAGACAATAAACAAAACCGCACAACAAATAAATTACTGACAAGTGGGATGGAGAGTCCATAACGGGATATCAAAATGAATTTCTTTTTTAATTGAACCTAGGGAGTTCCTCTGTATTTTTCTTAAAGACTTTTTGTTTTTGATGTGGACCATTTTTAAAGTCTTTATTGAATCTGTTACAACGCTGCTTCTGTTTTATGTTTTGGTTTTTTGGCCGTGAGGCATGTGGGATCTCAGCTCCTCGATCAGGGATCGAAACTGCACCCCCTGCATTGGAAGGCGAAGTCTTAACCACTGGACCATCAGGGAAGACCCTGTAGATTTTACTAAGTGGCCCTGGTTGTATAGCTTCATGCCATACAGAACAACGCTGTTTTCATACTTCTACATGGTGACACACCAGATATTTGAGGACAGCTAGCATCTTACCGTCAAAACTTTTCCAGAACAAATATATCTCCGGAATTTTTTTTAACTCTTTCGCCTTTGACAAAACATGTGGCCCTTCCAACACCACTCTGGTCCTACATGCTAGGTTTTTTTCTCTGTAAATGCAGTTCACAATCTAAGCTTTTGTTCATAATCACATTAGCTACAATGAATTATATGGTCCCAACATAAATGCAAGAGGGACTTGAACATGAGGGGAAGACATGGGTATTTAGTAAGTGATGCCTCTACTGCAAATTCCAAATTTCACCTAACATCACAGCAGAAGATCTAACATTATCACCTTCCTCACTGTCAATCCTATACCTTTACTGATACTTCCAAGCATAATCACGGACACATATACACTATATAATATGCATACAGAGAACAATATTAATATAGTAATAATATGGAGAAAACTTGATAGAGGAAAAATTATCAAATAATATGCCTTCTGAAATACAGCTGAATCACAACCTTACATTGCAGGGGGAACATGCCTTGTGCTCAGGACCAAGGCTCTGGAGAAGATCTGCTGGATTCCAATACTGGTTCTATCATTACCAGCTGTGTGACTCTGGGTAAGTACTTAACCTCTCTGATCCTGAGTGTCATCATTCACAAAATGGGAATAAGATCAGAACCTTTCTGTGTGAATTAAATAAGCCAATCTATGTAAAATATTAGAGTATTTGACTCATTGTTAGTGCTACAGATGTCTACGCTAATCGTTATTACAATTAAATGTGCCATGAAAATGCAATTTCATTATTTGCTAAAACCAAGTCAGTCTTCCTTTAAACCTTCCTCCATGCTAAGTTAAAAAGGGGAGGGAAAATGTACTTTTAACATTGAATTTACATATTCACGTCATCACAATCTCTCCAGGCTGATTAGTCTCTTTAGGATTTTTTTAAGCTCTATTGCACAGAGTTAAAATTTTGTGTCTTTTTCTCTTCTCGTGCTTGATTGACCTCTTCCTCTTCCCTTCCGTTAAATTCAGGAAGATTACAGTTGTTCATCAAGTTAGTTCTAATCTTCCTAGCAGTCAAGGCAAAAAGGGAAACACGACTCATTATGAAAAAAGGAGGAAGCATGCCAGTGCCACAGGGAGCTAACATTGATTTAGCTTTGCTCCTGCCTGTATGTGTCTGTATACATAGAATGGAATCTTCTACCCTATTAGCACCAAGGCAAAACTCCCAATCTTGTTCTTGTGCATCGGACTTTCTCTAGAAGAATTCAGATGTATCCCTTCCATTACCCTGATTCTCAGCCTTCTGTCCATCCAATATCACAGCCCTTTAGAAACAGGATAATAAGGAGACTGCCATTGGGCCCACTGGGCAGTTTGCTACTTCAGTCCTGGCTGTTATCTTAGGCCAGGGTTTTTAGAGCATGAATAAATCCAGTCAGCTTCAGCTCTCTGGAAGGAAAGTTGTGCCATTTATTTGTTTAATCTCTCCAAAGCAGTCCAAAAGTATTACCTGGAGGTAGAACCTGGAATTAGATTTCTAGTCCCAAAGGACGATTGCTGCTAGAGTCGGCCTAAAGCCCTAGCATGGAACAGCCACATTTGTAGTTAGAATCTATTAATAAACTGATGAAAGCTCACTGGTTAAAAGCCAAAGAATGCTATTTAATGCTCTCTTTTGCTTTTAATGGACTGAAACCCGTTAAGACACTGCTAAATAATATGGCAATTTTCTTCTTGCTGCTAATAGAGGGACAGTAACACACACACACACACACACACACACACACACACACACACAGTAGGTTAATTTCAATAGGCTCTACACCTAAAGCAGCTGGAATGGAGCAGAACCTAGAATCCAGAGGGTCCAAGGAGTCCCAGAGAAAGGCTAGAGATGAAACTTGAGACATTCCCCTCAGACAGAACTTCCATGATAGCATTATCAACTTTTCCTGGGGCTATTAAACCAATAGAGCAAAAAATAGGCACATCTGGTCCACAAACAGAGACAGCCAGGGACAGGGGAGGGAGGCTCCAAATGGCACAACAGATGTCTCGGGGCTCGCATACCAAGGTGCAGGCTTGGAAGGGCCCTTCCGGGGGTTCTAATGCTGAGAACAGCTGATTGAGCGCAAAAATGAGAGAAGTTAGTGGCTGGAGTTGGAAAGCCTTGCCTCATTCTTGAACTTCCCAGATGGGCTGTTTCATCTATTTTTGGAATCGTGATGTCAAAGCAACCAGCTGATGCAGTCATTTTGGTGAGATTTTTGCTTTGGGGACAAGTGCCAGGATTCCGCTTCACTATCTAAACCTGGTTCTCTCTTCCCACCTAGGAGCAGCCGTCTGTCTGCCCCACTCTACGCTACGGGCTGTCCTGGGTTGCAATGGCTTCCAGACGGTCACAGGTTATGGAGCTCCTAGTCCACTTGGACTGTGGCCTCCAAGTCAAGGGCATCTCTTGCTTCTGGTCATGGAGGTCTCTCCCTGATGGCCTTCCCTGTCGGTCTAGATTGGATGCACAACCTTCCTCTGAAAACAGAAGGCTATGCATTCATCTTTTATATACATTCCTAAAATTCTTTCACTTCAACACACGGCTCTGGTGTTTCGAGTCTTATACTAACTTGGGTTTAGGTCCTGCTTGCCTTCATCACCATGATCAACGTGTTCTTCCTATTACGGTCCCAATTTCTCCCTTGATCTCCAAATCCTGTCCTGCCTTTTCTAGGGCTGCTGTTCAAATACCACAGAGCAGAACAGACTACAATAAAATACCACTGTGGCAGTTTCATTTAACAAAGATGGCCAGAGCAAGAACTCCCATCTCACATGATTGGCTGACATTGTGACTCTGCCACTCTGCCATCGTTGGGTACCATCTTGGCCATCTCTGGTGCCCATCTCAACCAACAGAGTAAGTTCAGTGAAAGGATATTGGGAAATTAGAGGCTAGGTCGTAAAAGGAATTAGAGCTTCAGCTTAGCTATCTTCTCAGAACCCAGATGCCATGCTGTGAGGAGGCCAGGACATGTGGAAAGGCCACCAGTAGATGCTCTGGCAGACAGCTGCCACTGAGGTTCCCACCAAAAGGCAGCATCACTAACAGCCTGATCTGTGAGTGAGGACGGTCTGGGGATGACTGCGTCACAAGCTGCCGTTTGACTGTAACTACATGGGAGACAGCCCTCCACCCAAGCAAAAACTGCCTACTTAACCTCAGAATCATGAGAGATCTCATAACATGATACTAATAATACTACTAGTAAGATGCTCATCGTCATGACAGATACTGATGATAAATGACAATTTTTTTTTCTCTCCACCAAGTTTTGAGAGGTTTGTTTTGCATGCACAGATAATTGGAAAAAATATCAAACAGCTGAATATTTGGGGGCCACTAGGCCAGGGATATGCAAAGTATGGCCCGTGGGCCAAATCCAGCCTGCCGTGTGTTTTAGTAAATAAGTTTTATTGGAACACAGCTCATGCGTTTACATATTGGCAATGGCTGCTTTCATGTGACAGGGTCAGAGCTGAGTAGCTGCGACAGAGACTGCATGACCCACAAAGGCTGAAATACTTAATATCTGGACCCTGTACAGAAAAGGTTTGTTGAACTCTCATAGACAAATGGCTGACTTTTCCATTTTTGTTTTGTTTTGTTTTTTTTTTTACTTTTGACAGTGGGTATTCACCATTTTGCAACCTAATATACTTGTATCCTATCCAGCTATGTAAATTTGCACTCTGCAGGCAAAGCTACACATATACACTCAAGCATTTGGGAAAAGCTTTCATTAAATTAAAACACACCACAGAGATTCTAAACAGCCATGCATGTGATTTTCATGATGCTAATGTTGGATTGAGTATGAATGAGGTACCCAAAAGTAAATTTGCACATTGACCAAACCAGGGAGTAGGGCACATTATAGTAAATGTTTTATTTTTCTTTCTGGAATAAGAAGACAACTGATAAAACTGGCAACTCCTGGCTGTGCAGAGATTTACACTGGGTGGAATTTTGATGAAGCTAAAAAACAAAGACTTTCTGAGATTTTTAAGTAAAGGCAAATAATTTTAACAGCACCTAAATTAATCTGATGACAAAGTACCCGCAAATTGAATGGGCCTTCTTGATGGATTCTAGATGTGCTCTACGTGAAAAAAGTACTTTGTTAAACAAGTCCCACTTGGTTTCTTTCCTTCATTCCTCTTTGCATTATAAAAAATTAAATTTCTGCAAGATACAACTCAAAAAAACTATCTTGCCTTCCCCCGTTAATTGCAAGTTTAGATGGAAGATGTCACCTTTACCCTTTTGAAAAAAGGGAATAATAGATGACAGAAATACGCAATGAATTTGACAGCCATGCCAAGTAAAGTATTCTATGGCTATTCCAACCACAGCTATTAGATTTGTGTTTTTTTAACACAAAGGCATATAATCGGGTTAGAATCCTGGATTACTTTGAAGTAAGAAATTGGTTTTCACCTACTGTTTCAAAAACCTTTTTAAGATCCATTCATCTTTCAGGGTGACGATTAGCCACCCCCTCTTCCTAGGGCACAAAAGTTAACACATACTGGTACCTCAAAATAACTAAGAGACAAATCCAACATCACTAACGTGTTTTTCCAAATATTTGGCAAATGAGAGATTTATGAAATATTTCTACTAATGGGAGATAAATATGATTTCTGTCTCATTTCTGATACAGTCTTCTGCAAAGAGAATTCCTTAAAATGGGGATGTCAGTAATTTACAAATTAATATGATGACCTATTGAAATTTTAAAAGCTATATAAATAACAACTACACTGTTTCTCCTGTTTGGGAAATCACCAACTTTATAGAGCAAACTATTTATGCCCCTGAACTTTAGACTACATTACCTTATTTTTAAATACCACTATATACTGATCTAAAATGTCTTAGTAACACAGGAAGAAGCTTGCATTTATGGGCCCTGAATCAATCCTTTCTAAGTGACTGGATTTTCAATTACCAAAATTACTGCACTAAATATCACCTTAGTTGCCTGAAAGAATTAAAGCACTTTCCAAACGGGAAATTCCTAGAAGATAACACATGTCCTGCCAGACTCTAATCCCTTCCACTGTAGGCAGTCTCGTGGTATCTTTGATAATTTTGTATATTCATTTAGAAAAATCAACATTTGACTGCCAAAAAACCCCAGTGGGGTAGCGCTAAAAGGACTAGGAGAGGACCAAGGGGTTTGCTGCCTACGAGGAGATCGCAAGGCTGTAGGGATCAGAATTCGGTTCAAATCCTAACTCTGCCTCTTACAAACGTGTTGACATCAGTGAAGTTATTTCACTCAGAATCTGGTTTCTTTAACTGCAAATTAAGAGTTAGCTTCTCGAGCTTCCCTGGTGGCGCAGTGGGTGAGAGCCCACCTGCCGATGCAAGGGACGCGGGTTCGTGCCCCTGTCCGGGAGGATCCCATATGCCGCGGAGCGGCTGGGCCCGTGAGCCATGGCCGCTGAGCCTGCGCGTCCGGAGCCTGTGCTCCGCAGCGGGAGAGGCCACAGCGGTGAGAGGCCCGCATACAAAAAAAAAAAAAAAAAGAGTTAGATTCTCCTATAAAACCTTCACTAGCCTCTAACATCGAATATGTCTAAATCTCTTTGTTTTAGCCTTTTCTTCTTGCTCCTTCACTAAAGTGAACCACGAGAGGACAGGAAGAAATACTGAATATGCCCTAAATGTTTAAGTGAAACACTTCATCTAAGGAGTTGTTTTAGGGATTGCCACCCTTGACATTATGTTTAGCACATGTGGCTAGTAGTATTTGTGAACCCTCTACCTCCCTCCTATGAAAGGATCATTCCAATTGCTCTGGACTTTCATGGCAGTATATCTGCTGTTTTCCCCTGACAAATCATTTCCTACTCTGGATTATATTTTAGGTTTATTTCTTGTTTTCCAACCAGACTGGAGTCACCCTGGGAGTAGAACACCTATTCTGTACCTTACTTTGCAGCCCTGCAGTATCTTAAAATATTGCAAAATTATTTGAATAGCAAGGAATGGGTGTGAATGAATCGGTGGATAAAAGAACAAATAAATACCCTAGAGTTCAAGAGTCAGATGCTCAAATCTCTGACCAGTTCAGAGAAGGATGGGAAAGGTTTTCTTTTCCACAGGCTTTTCTACTTCCTGAGCAGCATGAAAGAAATGCACTATTCTTTTCTGGTTTTACTTAATTCTACCAGAGAGCTGGCAAGGAAACAGAAAGCCAGGCAAAAAATAAGATAAGGTCCAAATGGGTAAGTATCCTGACTGCTACACACTCTGCATCTTGACCTTCACCTTGGAGTTTGGCCAGGCACCAGCTGTTAGTCTGAGGGTAATTGACTTGACCAATCATGTAAGTATAAAATGCTGTCAAGGCTGCCTGCAAACTGAGTCATACAGCAAAAGCAAAGCAAAGGCTGTGTACTGGCCGCATGGCGCAGACTCTACCCACTGAGTTAAATATGCTCTCTGCCCTCAAATTTAACCCGATACCAATGACACAACTTGGTTAGTACATAGTCAATCTAACTCAATAGAGCTTTTTAAAATGTTCTTCACTCTCATTAGAAACTGAAGTAGCAGGGTAATTTAATGATGAATCTGAATGTAATTAAGGTAATTAAAATAGCAACTTAATTTTATGCTGTCTCTGGGAAATGTTCAACCCAAGGGTTGCACATTCAAATTCTGAGTTACACTGCTTAATATCTTTGATGTGTATTATAAAGTAGTTAACTGTAATAGAGTTCAATTAGTAAAATGTATTGACTCTAGGCGTTGAAATTCGTACTATATATTTTGGGAGTGTGCTAGTTTTCACTGTTAAAAGAATTCTTAGGATGATATTCCTGAAAATAAAATTAATACATCACTTTATTGACAGTTTTAATGTAAAACTGCTAGTGGCTGGGATAAAGACGTATGGGATAAAGGTGTATGCTCCATCAAGGAGGTGAAAATTTGATGGGGTTGACAAGTAGGAAGGTACACAATTTCAATAGGTGCTAGGACGGAACTTACACAGAAGCCTGGAAATGGGAATCAGCCAGGCAAAGAACGTGATTCTATCTGTACCTGTTTGTGCGCACCCATACACCTATCACTGGCACGCAACGTGTGCATCCTCTGTGCCTCGGTAGGTGATACATGGGATGAGGTGAGGTATAAGGGAGGATTTTTCGAAGCAAAAGAACATATGCACCTTGCCCTGGATTCTCAAGTAATTTTGTTGCGCTGGAGTTCAACAGAGATGTGAAGGACTGCCAGAAATGGTAGGCAAAGGTCAGACCACAAAAAAGTTCTGATGCCATGTTTAAGAGTCTGGACTTCATTGAACATAAATGCAAGTATAATTTTTAATTTAAATATCTGTTTCAGTTTGTGTTTTACTAAGAATTCAGTAGACGCTTTATGGCTCCTGACTGTAAGAAATGTGCTGCTAACATGTTTTGTTTCACATTCGTTTCATGCCTATTACTATTAGATATTAAACCCTACACTCTTCCACTTTGGAGACAAAGCTCTCGCATGGTACACATGTTTTTTACAGGTGCTCACTTCATGTTCTGTCATATTTGATCATTGTTAAACTTTTCTGTTATAGTTAAGAGTCTAACGTTAAGAATTATTATTTTGCAGTTGAAATATTTTATCATTATATAAGCTTATGTCCACTTGATTCCTAAGAAGAACATAAAAATGGGGGAAAAAAAACCCTCCATTAATTAAAAAACACACACAAGTGCACACATAGATACAGATGTTTCCAGAAGTGTAACAGCTGTAGACAAAGACACTGGGAGCTTTAATTTAGTTTTGAAAATTCATCCAGATGTCTGTTATTTCATAGATACTGGTTAGGTGCTTAGCTTATCATTTAGTTTATTCAATTTGGTATTTCTTAAAGAAAGACAGTCACATACGCGAAGTGTGTACAGGTACATACACACACACACACACACACACACACACACGTCAGGGACCCTGTTGCTTTGAACCATAACATAAATTATGTCTAGCTTGTCAGTTTAGTTTTAATTCCCCTCCTATCATGCACACCATACCCCAGCCCTTGACCATGGATAGATGACAGGTTCTTTAGGAAATGTAGGTCCTCACTGCTTCACTCATTCCTTACATTTAGGAAGACAACATGTTCCTGCCCAGATGAAGAATTTTTTGTGAAATTCTTCTGCGATTCAAGGATTGGGTTTGTGTAATGTATCTGGGTCAAAGCTTTTATCAGCACAATACCATTCATCTTGATTTCCTCAGGCACAAAAAGAACGGGATAGAATATTGTTTGTGATTTCCACATCACCCCTAATGTATGATCTGTCATCACTGATTCATACACAAGGATCCTGGAACCACAATATTCAAATAAGCATCCAGAGTTTGTGTGTGTGTGTGTGTGTGTGTGTGTGTGTGTGTGTGTTTCCTTTCTGAATTTCCCTTCTCTTTTTTAATCTCTCTAGAGAACTGCTACCAGCACACTCTGCTGGTACTTATCACACATCTTGAGCAGGGAACACTTGGTAAAGGCTCTTTCTCTGACCAGTCAGAAGCATGTCACGAGCCAGCGCTAAGAAAAGAAAAACCACTTAAGGCATCAGTGGTCTCGCAGCAGTGCTTCAAGTCCTGTGCCAAGATGCTGGCAATGGGGTCCTTAATTGTATTAGTGACTGTTCCAGGGGGTCTTTGTTTGGGAGAATGGGTGAGAAAAGAAAGACGCCAGGAGCCAGCACAATTTCCACTCCGCCAAGAGGGGCATTTTTACGTCACTACACCAGATCTGTAAGTGCTGATAGAAATGTGTCCCTTTTCAAATGACTTCGTATTGCCTCTGAAAGGTCAAAAGAGCTATGGCTTCATAAGCCACAAAAGCATGTGTTCCTCTTCTTAAAGAAAGTGGGCAATGCTGATTATGAAGACCTGTTGTAGTGGGGTATTTCAGGAACAGGTATTAAAGACAGAATCTTGCATATCAATAAATATGTATGTAAAATATTTATATAATAAAATACCATCTGATATATTCCATACTATATCATACATACAAATGTATAACACAATTTCAAAGATGCATGGCTTTCTGATGTCAAACCCAGCCTGTATTCTGTTATAATTTTCAACACTTGGGACCTTTGTCTGAAGCCTTTGTCAAGAAAAGCAAACTTTTCCCAACTTCCTTATGAAAACAGAAACAAAGCTAATTCTCTCCTGTCCTCTGCTGAAAACTATGTGTCTGTTTTCTAAATGGCATTGGACTGGCTTTTCCTTACAAACTACTCATCTACCACTTTTATTTCCAGGTCACCATTCTCATGATTTAGCTTCTACTTAAATGGAAAGGAAAAAATAGTGTGTGCCTAGTGCTGCCTGGCACTGGGCCTGATGTAAACAGCTGGCTTGAGAGGATAAGGCTCAGGAAAGGAAAGACCCCAGACTCTGTGACCTTATAAAACTGACTGACATTCACAAAGAGGCTTTGTTTTCTAATGTATTTATTTGTAGTCATTGGATATCACTTTCCACTGGATACCTTCTTTATCATTAGAAAAGTCTCCATCACTCTAAGTATAAATAATTTGAATTCCAATAAACACTTAGAATCAATTATTAATTCAGAGTAAATAAATGTTCCTTTGCATTCATAGGCCTTTTCAAAAATAGATTCAAAAGTATTTCACTCTTGGCACCTTGGGTCAGGTGAGTACAACATCCCTGGATGATAATTTTGAATTGCCAAAAAGAAAAAGAGAGGGGAAAATTGATACAAAGAAGACTGAATCATAAGAGAGAAAAGTGCAAATTTAACTTGTAACATAGTAGCTTTATCTAATGACTATATATGTAATTCGCTGAGACTTGAGAGAATTATGTAATGGAACCAGGGAGAAATGTTCTCATATCTTACCAAGGAGATGACTATCGTAAATCTAAAACTCAATAGGCTAATAAACTCCTGATTGATAGTCACTGAAGGAACATTAGAAATGTCAAGTCTTCTTTACCTCTGTAACCAGGGAATCTCAAAAGAAGCAAACAAACGACAAACAAACTTTAGGAGTTAGACTTGATGACCTTTAAGAAAACCTGCAACTCTTGAAATTTGATGAGCAATGTCTCAGAATTCTTTGGTTTAACGAGAACCATTGTTCTTTCATGCAATCACGTATTCACAAATAAAGAAGTCTAGAGGTTTGCTTTTAATTTAAGAACAAGAGCGCAAAACTGATTGTTTCAGGTTTTAAAACTACTTATTATCTTTTACACAAAAAGTACTCTTTAAAGAAAAAAAGATGAATAAAAGGATTATGCAAGTATGTACTCTAAATGAGCATATAATCTGGCCATAGGAAAAGGTAAAGACATAAAAATTATATTGGAACAAGAATAAGATAGGGCAGTTAGGAAGATACAGATTCTTATGGGACTTCATAGGCAGAACGAAGGAGAGAAAAGTGACACACTTTAAGGGAGAAATTTAGAAGAACAGTATAAGAAACAAAGATGCAGGGGGATCATGTCTCTAGTGGAGAATATTGCAGGTGAACAACAGAAGAAAAGTTTGGAAAGGCAGGTTGTGATCAAACCATGGGGGACCATGAGGTCCACCATAAAGGCACAATGAAGGTTTCTGAGTGGGTTAGTACTGTGCCTTATATACTGTCTACTATAAATGGGCACTAGAATGAAGGATATGGTTGTCAAGGGGCCAGAATGGAGGCAGTTGGACTTGCGTGGAGGCTAGGGCAATGGTAGGAGTAAAACTGAGACCCATGAGGCCAGGATATGGGTAGAAACCATGTGTGAAAGAGTGAAGGACGTCTTCTGGGAATGTGAGGGGAGTAGGTTCCAACCACTGAACGGATGTGTGGACTGAGATAGGAAGAAGAGGCTAAGACAGATAGAAGGTTTCAGGTCTATGAGCTCCAGGACCAAAAATAAAACTCGGGAAGACAGGATGGAGAGAAAGTTAGGGAGGATGGTCAAAGTTAGGCTTATTTTTTTTGTGTGTGAACCTGCAAAATAGAGGTGCTAACAAACCATCCAAGTGAGTGACCAATAAGCCTTAGAAATCAGGTCAGGGATTTCCCTAGTGGCTCAGTATCCTCCTGCCAATGCAGGGGACATGGGTTCAAGCCCTGGTGCGGGAAGATCCCACATGCCGTGGATCAACTAAGCCCATGCACCACAACTACTAAGCCCGTGTGCCACAACTACTGAGCCTGCGCACCTAGAACCCGTGCTCCGCAACAAGAGAAGCCACCGCAATGAGAAGCCCGTGCACCACAACAAAGAATAGCCCCTGCTCGCCGCAACTAGAGAAAGCCCACATGCAGCAACAAAGACCCAATGCAGCTGGGTTTTAAAAATAAATAAATAAATAAAATGTATTAAAAAAAAAAAAGAAATCAGGTCAGATTTTAGGAGAACAAGGATGGAGATGTGGAATGCTGAGACTCCAACACAGGGATGGCGGAAGCCATGGTGGGATGTGGTGCTTTATTGCTCACTAATATCTGTCCCCTTCCCTGAAGATTATTCTTCCCTGCCCTTTATAATCAGGCTTGATCATGTGACTCGCCAAGGAAAGGGAGAGGAAAGTTAAGTCACTTGCATTGAAAAGCTTTAAAAGCCTATTGATTCACACCCTTCTTTTTTCTTCTTCCATAGAACTGGTAATGCCAGCTAGTGACTGCTTCATTAGCCTGGCTCTAGAATTAAATTAACAAAGGAAAAAAACAAAACAAAACCAAACCCATAGCTGCTCTGTAGGGTGTGAGAGAAATAATTAGTGGCTGTAAAAGCCCCCAGGAGTTGGCAGTTGTTTATTACTGCAGATTCACCTAGCCTAACCTAATGGATAGGTCATAGGAATGAATAAAATTGTCGCGAAAGGGAAAGTAAAGAAAGACCAGAGGATGACTTCTCACAAGACTTAATCCAACAATTGCGAATGTGTCATTTCACAGGAAAAAATGTCAATTGAGCTATATTTGCCAAGTTACTTTAAGCATAATTTCTTAAGTTTTGTCATTACTTTTTCTGTATAGAAAACTTGCATTAAAAAAAAAACGAGGGGAGGGATAAATTAGGAGTTTGGGATTAACAGATACTACTATATACTACAGTATATAAAATAGATAAACGACAGGACCTACTGTGTAGCACAGGGAACTATATTCAGTATCTTGTAATAACCTATAATGGAAAAGAATCCAAAAATAATATATATGTATGTATATATGTATATGTGTGTATATATATAAACCAAATCACTTTGCTGTGCACCTAAAACTAACACAACATTGTAAAGCAACTATACTTCAATTTAAAAAAAAACCTTGCTAAGTCAGACAAAGTTATTCTGGTCACTTTTGGAAATGTTTGCTCCATGAAATATTCTGTGAATGAATAGCAATCACCCTCCCATACCAACAATTTTGAGTGTTTGAAATATTTTTTTAAATATTACTTTTGCCTGTAAATTTTTCTTTGTGTAAATTCACCAAACACTCTTCATTAGATTGTAAGAACTAAAATTATGTATTAACGTTAGGGAGTGTCTTCTTGCCTAGCAGTAGGGGAACGAGGCTATCTGGGAGCAGCTGGTGGTTGATCACTGAATTGCTCACCACTCCAGCCTGCAGACTGATAGAAGGAGGGGAAAAGAATCCCAAGATCACGAAGTTAGTGACTGAGACCTTAGCCCTCATGTAAGCCCAAATATGTAGACATATTTATTAGCCTAAGGCACCATTTTAAGCCCATAATACATGATTTAGGAATTTAGAAGGAATTGTTTGTCTACATTCTCTTTTTGTAAGTAGATTTGGAATGAGAATTTGGTTTTTATGAGTATTCTATTTCTTGTGTTTTAAAGAATCCCAGGAAAACCTCCAAAGCAATTTTTAAATTCAAGTCTATACCACTTCTTGCTTTCTTTTTTTTTTTTTACTCTTGTTGCCCAACCTTCTCTTAAGATTCTTGTCTATCACATCACTGTATACTCAAGCATTTTTAAAGGCAATTGGCCTACATATATATTAAGTTCTTGTTAAGAACAATTTGGTAAAATTAGTGAAAGTGATTTAATGTCTCTATACCTTTTATGCATGGATAAGTCCACAAACCACAAAACAACTTTTTACATTAAGTAGAAAGGTTACAATTTTTTATTATTAAAAAATATGTGGTCTTTGATTTCAGAGTCTTCTCTCTTTCCCCTTCTGCCTCCGAGTATTTAACTGTTGTAAGAAACTAGCTCAGAGACCCATCCTGTTTTCAGAGCTGTGCTCCTTCCCAATCAGTATGAGGACACAGGCAGGAATAAAAAGGACAAGTAATAGCTTTAAGAAAACTCCAATTTGTCAGCATAGGTGCCTCAGATTCATACTGCAATACGAATGGGCTAAGAGTCTATGAAATTCCAGGAGCTTTCTTGGGCTACTTCTCATAGGTAGTTTTGCAGAAATCCCAGATAAGGATAGAGTTTGGCTTAAAACGTCTAGTGAGTGTGCTGGAATCGTTAGTCTTTCAACCTGTATGACCTGTTTCTTTGTGGGTAGAGGTTCCCTTGGATCAGAAAGCCAATCCCTTCTAGATGCCCATCACTTCCTTACTTTGGCTTTAAGATATTTGTACTAACTTTGCAGATTTTATTATCCCTCTGTCCTTCTGGAATTTTCTCTAGCTCCAGCTAGAAAGGGCACTTCACCATTTCAACACCATTCCAACCACTAGGTGAATCTGGCATTCCCACTAGGATTCTGTCTATCTTATGTAGGCTCTGTCCCACAACCCAGTCCAAACTAGTTTCCATTCATCCTCCAAGAGGACAGAGCCTTTCCAATCTAGTCTCTCAGGTGAGGGATGGAGGTATGTATTCATAACTCATTTATGTAATGGTGATGACACACAAGGGAGCATTTCTTAAGCCCAGTCAGCAGCTCTACCCACCATATACATACATATATATATATATATATATTTTTTTTTTTTTTTTTTGCAGTACGCGGGCCTCTCACTGCTGTGGCCTCTCCCGTTGCAGAGCACAGGCTCTGGGCACGCAGGCTCAGCGGCCACGGCTCACGGGCCCAGCCGCTCCATGGCATGTGGGATCTTCCCGGACCGGGGCACGAACCCGCGTCCCTTGCATCGGCAGGCGGACTCTCAACCACTGCGCCACCAGGGAAGCCCCATATATATATATTTTGAAATGGCATGCATCTCAGTGTAACAGGGATTTTTTGCATTTTAAAGAGAAATCAAGGTAATCCAAACAGCCATTATTGATAAAAATGTCTAGGAGTAGAAGAGTCTGGCAACGAGCAAAAACTTTACATCAAACTCATCTCTTTATATCAAACCTTTTACATCAAATTTACATATTTATTCTTCATACCTACTGTCTTTTTGCCAATGAAATATATGTCTCTATGGCGAGTATGGCTTCAGGGATCCCATCCCAGATGCCAATATCTGGGAGCAGAAATTACACTCACCTGCTTCAAAACTGCTCATTTCCCCTACAGCCCCCATAATAGGGCGGTGACTTTTCAATTAATGGAGAAAAGAGTAATGTGTTCCCTACAAGGTTTTACATCTAAATTAATAAGATGGTATAATTCAGCTCTTGCTCTGGATACCAAAGAAATTAACATGACAAGTTTTTTTTTTCTTCCCCCTTTATATGTTGTGACACAAAACCGGATGAATCAGAGAATCAAAGGGATGAAAGAAAATGCAGCCAACAGACATTTTACTCAGCACCTACCCCGCGTCAGACAGGTGTAGGGGTACAAAGATGACGAGAGGTCACTCAGCCTCAGAGAGTATACAGGGTACTCAGGAAGGAGGCATGATGCATGCACCAATAATATTCAGATGAAGTATATAAAATGTGTTGTGGGAACTCACAGAGGACACTGTTGTCCCTTACAGATTCACACAGGAGCAAGCATCTCTCCAGATCCTTTGAGGACTATGTATTATATGTCTCATGGGTGTACCGCATATAATAACGTTGCTTTAATCTGTTGCATTGGTTCACTGTTGATTTTACATTTTCATCAGCCAGGGCCAGAAGATCTCTTCTAGTTAAGACATTACCATCAATGACAATATAAATGCTTCCTGACCACTGCTATTTGTAGGGGCTGGAAAGCAACTGGCACATACCAGCCCTTGTATTCTTAGAAAGTGATTTATTAAATCTATGTGTGTACATCCATGAATCACGCGGGATCTGTTTTTATGTAAGTTTCGAGGACCAGTGGTCTTATATTTTTAAATGCCAGCTTATGGAAACCCCACTGGCTTCCCCTGCTGTGAATAAACTGGTTGCTTGAGGAGCTATCCCAAGGGACCATTCAGAGGCCGTTATTTCACTGTGAAGACTGTTAAAAGGAATAATTGGTATCAATAACACTTACCTGTGTATGCAGAGGGAAGTTTACCCAGCCATAACAAGCCCAGATTCACACAGCCACTACTTAAAACAATGCAATGTTTGGTATTTATGAGAATAAACCCTGTCAGTAATAATGCCCTTATGGGGGCCTTCTTGATTCATTTGGCATATTCTGCTGTGTACTCACAGTTAAATCAAATCTGCCATGCAGTTATAGGCTAACGTGCTTGCATACAAGATGCAAACGATACACACTGGAAAGGTTCACTTCTCAAAAAGAGGTAGGGCTTTAAATGCCCTTTTGACTCTTGTGTTCCTCTAAAACAGCCATAGGACTGTTTCCAATGCAAAATCTGCAACGTTACTAGTGATTATAGTCAACGCTCAAGGGTACTGGAAAAATGAGGGGGAAGCATTACCATTACATAGAAAGATGGATCAAGCATGAATCAAGGTGGAAGGAACATCAGCAACAGATACGGTCAGGCAAGGGAAGGAGCCCCCGAACATTAAGGATGAGGACGACAATAACACAACAAAGAGCATCGCTTAACCTGTTTTGTCAGAGCTGGTATTGATGGTATTGGTAGTGATGGAGGTGAAGGTAGTCTTTGCGCTGTCCTTGGCAGTTACAGATTTCTGCTTATTTTTCATGGCTTCCAGTGCTTTGAGCTTCTTGGCATGTTTCGTGCCTTTGTAGTGGGCCGCAGCCTGGCTCTACAAAGGAGAACAAAATGAACCATGCAATCAGGCTCATTTCTAAACTGGCATTCTCTGTATTACTGCAAATACAGGCTCCCTTTCAATAATAGGTACCATTCACGCTAGTTCTGACTGTGGTCAAATGGTGGGGTTCTATTTAGAATGATGCTACGAAGCAACGGGAATCAAGTTCTAAAACCTCTGGATGGAAGGAAGAAATATTCTATTGCTTCTCTTCAGAGAAACGTAGATGAACACTAACATATCAACAACATTTTCTTTGTGGAGTGGGAGAAAAAAATAAGAATTTACAACTGTATTGCCTTTGTTCTGTCACAGAAGATGCCGGGCTCCCAAAGATGAACAAGGGTCCTAGAAAGAGTAGCTCTCACCTTCTTGGCTCAGGAAATGTGTTTCTCCTTCTACAATGTGTCTTATTAATACAGGACCCAACAGGTGTCTACCGGGAAAAATTCACTGATAACAAGGGAAATAGGCACCCTGGAGGCTGAGATGGGAGCGTGAGAGTTCAAAATCAAATGCACTGCCGAAGTCCAAATGGAGTATACGGAAGCTGGGCAATTTTACGATTCTTTCTTTCTCTTTGCTTCCCACAGGGGGTAGTCTGAGAAGTTCAAGGTATTCTTTCAACACTTGTGTCCTTTGTGCCCTGGCCCACTGCCAGGAGGATCCAGTGTGTTTTGAGCACTTCATGGGGCCAATGCAATACTTTTGCCTTTGCTTTCTGAGATTTCGATAAATAGTAATATATATTTTCCCAAGTTTATATTTTCTTAACCTTATCTTTCGGTATTGGAGAGACATTGAGATAGAAAATCATCTTAAAGAAATATATATTTATTAATGTTAATTTTTTGGTGGTGAAGGGGAAGCCTTTGTGGCTTAGGGTGAGGTGGAAGTGGGCAGGGAGATTCTTAGATTAGAAGGTTTTCCAGCTTAAAACCTTTAAAACTATCACCTCACAAGGAAGAAATCTCGGTGCAGGACTAATTCTGTACAGTATCTACGCATCACTTCCCATGACTTATTTAAACTCAATGTTCCATTTTGCCAGAAAAATGCACATTGTCCTCTTCATCACAGCAACTGTGGTAGGTAGGGTGTTGCAGTATAATATCTTTTTATAAGTAGATAAATATATAATCCACACCTTCATTTGCATCATTCTGACAAGTATCCTCAAAGGACTAGGTACCCTTATTGAAAGAACACTGGACAAGGAAATTGTGTATTAGAAACAGTTTGAACAGAGAGGACACTCATGCATCAGTTTTCCAACAACACGTAACATCAAAAGACATAGTGTGAGTCAAAATATGAAGTTAAGACTTACTATAGTTAATTGAGGAACCAGTGATAGATTGGATTGGTTTGATTCTACATGGAAACTGCTATTTTGATGGACAGAGTGGTGTCCCTTTTTTCTCCTTCCTGATTTATTTCCAATAATTCAAATCCTTTGGGTATATCTTTTGAGGGCATGATGCTATATGCAATTAATTCCACAATATATAGTTGGTCATCTTCTCTAGACAGCTGATGATGTACTTTCCCTTAAAGCAAG
The DNA here is from genome assembly GCF_002837175.3 of Physeter macrocephalus. Classification (NCBI taxonomy): domain Eukaryota; kingdom Metazoa; phylum Chordata; class Mammalia; order Artiodactyla; family Physeteridae; genus Physeter; species Physeter macrocephalus. The sequence goes on from NC_041214.2 coordinate 44,182,235, forward strand.
GTTCATCTCCTACTCCTGGTAGAGAAGTGAATGCTTTATATATAATGCATATTAAAATATAAGGTTGAGATGAACAGTGCTGTCCCCACATATACCTTCAAAATATACATTTTGTACATATACTTTCATTCTAAGGTTCCTGGCAAATCTATATTCTCGGTGGTTTTTCAAATCAGATATGACTTTGTTTTAATACACCTTAGGACCAGGTGAATGTCACTATTCTAGATATTAAGAAAGTTACTCCAAAAGAATCCTGACAGTTAAGAGTGTACTTATATCCCATGCCCCCCGGCTGAAAGAAAAAAACCTCTTCACAGATACAGCTAAGCCAATGCTTCCAACAAGTGAAATGGCTCAGGGAGTTGTGGGGAAAAGAGAGTGATCAAATTACCAATAGTTGGTAGGCTCCCAGTTGAGACCCCTGATATATTAAAAAGCAAAACAAAAGAAGACAATATGCACACTCACTTGTTAATTGAATAATAGTCTCAAAGCACCCTGATAATAATTAAAAATATCTGCTATTAAAAAAAAAAAAAAAGCAAGTGAGCCTCCCACAAATTTGAAAAGAAAAAGTTGAATGGTATGAAGGTCCAAAATGCTATGGAGAGACCAAGGCATGTAGAATTTCGGAGGAAATGTTGGATATAGTGGAGGCTGATCAGGGTAGCCTCAATGTGATTGTGGTGGTGTAGGGTGTGTGTGTGCTAGGGGTAGAAGTCGATATACAAGTTGGAAACAGAATGTAGATGGATAACCCTTCTGGATACTGTAAATTTTCTTTGTCATTGATCTTGATGTTTGTATAATTTATTGGACTGCTCTTGGGTTCTACTGGTATTAATTTTTCCATCTATGTATACTGCCCCCTGAACTCTTTTTTTTGTATTCTTTTCCACTATGGTTTATCATAGGATGTTGAATATAATTCTCTGTGCTATACAGTAGGACATTGTTGTTTATCCATTCTCTATATAATAGTTTGCATCTGCTAATCCCAAACTCCCAATCCTTCCTTCCCCCACCCCTCTTCCCCCTTGGCAACCACCAGTCTGTTCTTTATGTCTGTGAGTCTGTTTCTGTTATAGGTAAGTTAATGTGTGTCATATTTTAGATTCCACATATAAGTGATATCATATGGTATTTGTCTTTCTCTGTCTGACTTCACTTAGTATGAGAATCTCTAGTTTCATCCATGTTGCTGCAAGCCCCCTTAACTCTTCTTGGTCCACCTTGATACAGGTGTGTTGCATAAAGACGTGTTCCTTGTGTAAACGAAGAAAGCCCAGACAGCTCTCCTTACCCTGTTAGCCCACTTCACTGGACTGGATAGATTTTTCAGCCACATCTAACCTTTCCGTGACTGTAGACAAAGCTGCAGGCTAAGAAGGAATTGTGCTGAGAGATTTTTAAAAAAGCAGTAGTTGGACAGAGATGTGTCTTTGGGCCTCATCTGCTTTGCCTTTGGGCAGAGAGGTGCTGGGTGTATGTAGCATGCCATTTTCCCTCCAAGGTTGTCTCCTATTATTTATTAGCCAGTCTCTGAGTCAAGTCATCCTCAGAAACCCGGGAACCATCGAACACAAACAGACTATTATTTTTCACAGGAATGATTTCAAAGTTAAGTAAGCATACTACTTCATCACAGCACATGTCAGAATTCTGTATTTTAAAACTCAGAGAGAATTAGGTGATCAAAATACACAGAGAACAAGAAAACATTGCTTTCAACAAGTTCCTTTTAGATCATAAATGGAATATTCGGGTATTGTGTAATAAAAATCACTATTGCCGACCTTGAACTAGCACATGACACCATGAAATCTAACAAGTGTCATCCCAGAGGCAAGTGGTGACATTAAAGATATGCACACACGTTCCTGCAGAATAGTGATGCCACTTTAAATGTCATCACCAATCCTAGCCATCAGTAGCCAGTCAGACTTTTCAATCTTCAAATTTTGCCTTCAGTATTTCAAAAAGGCTTCAGGTTTAAATGCAACTGAAGTTCCAAAGTAGATAAAAATAACCGTTAAATGGCTAACACTTGGAAGAGTTTCATCATTTTGAAACACATGCACACATATACACACATCTATTTTGCTTATGTATGAGGCTTTGTTATAAATCACTATTATTCTATGAAACTCACTGCAAAATTAATGTTCATGTATCCTTTTATTCCATTAGCTCCAATACCTTGTACAATTTTAATCTGCATGTCTTTGGCATAAAGTGTCTCAATATGCTTTTTAAGAACTAGGAAGTTTACTATAAGCATACATATATGGTAATGATAATCAATTCATTTTCATGAACACGTGATTTCAAAAAGAACAAGGTGGTCTTTGTTAGTTTCTGATGTCATTTCATTTTATCACATTAAATTTTTATTAAAATAAAATGAACATTATCCTATTAAAGTGTAACATCAGAAAAATAAAGAGTGGTTATGAAAGAAGTTACCATCCTCTTTGGGGATACAAGAGGTAATACTCGAACAGAGGAATTCTTTATTTTTTAAGAAAATTATCTGATTTCAAAACTTTAACTTAGATTGTTGTTTTGGATATGAAAAAAATGAAATGATAAAAAGATATAGTATCCTAAACTCTAAAACACGTACTTTAGATTTTTATTTTGAAAACTATTGAAAAACTACTCCTGGAAAAAAGTTTAAAATTTGTATTTATCTCTGAACAGTTGTTTTTATGTTGCATACACTCACTCAAATCTAATATTGAGGCCATTTGCATAGGTTCAGCCATGTGGATTAAGACCAGTCTGCATTCTAACTGTTCAGTGGCTTGTTAAATATTTTGAATATCACTTTTGTACATATCAATAGAAAGTTTCTAATGATTCTATCTTAATTTGTTTATTATCAACTCTCGGTTTCATTTGATACTCATATAAAGCATTAGTTCTTTTTTTTTTAACATCTTTATTGGAGTATAATTGCTTTACAATGGTGCGTTAGGAAAGCATTAGTTCTTAAAGTGTGGTCCCCAGATGAGTAGCAGCAGTGGCAGCTGGGAGCTTGTTAGAAATGCAGGGAATTGTACCCAACATCTTATAATAACCTATAATGGAATACAATCTGGAAAAAAGATTGAATCACTACGTTGTACACGTGAAACTAACATAATACTGCAAATCAATTATACTTCAATTTAAAAAAGCAATAAGAGGATATTCAGTGAACTTGAAAAAAAAAAGGAATGCAAATTTTCAACTTCTTTCCCAGACCCACTGAATCAGAGACTATGGCTATGAAGCTCAGCAATCCATGTTTTACAACCTTTCCAGGTGCTCCTGAAGCATACTAAAGTTTTAGAAACACTCATCCTGAATATTCGTACATTTTCTCCAAAGATGGCCCCTTCCTGTATAAGTGGCCAATGTCTAGGTTTTAAAAGATCAATATCTAGTCATTTGAAGATTGAACCTTCCCATATGTCTGTGAGTAATGTGTATTACTCAAGAAAAATAATCAAAAGTTTCTTTCCTTAAAAACAAGCGGGCTTCCCTGGTGCCGCGGTGGTTGAGAGTCCGCCTGCCGATGCAGGGGACACGGGTTCGTGCCCCGGTCCGGGAAGATCCCACGTGCCGCGGAGCGGCTGGGCCCGTGAGCCATGGCCGCTGAGCCTGCGCGTCCGGAGCCTGTGCTCCGCAAAGGGAGAGGCCACGGCAGCGAGAGGCCCGCGTACCGCAAAAAAAAAAAAAAAAAAAAAAAAAAAAAACAAGCCGTAAAAAGAAGTAAAAAATAATTCAGATAACATAGGGAATGGGGGAACTTCTATTCAAGAGGGATGAATTCAAAACAGCAGATCAATCTTGGAAATCTTGTAACTCTCAAACCCCATATAAGCGCTTTCCAAGCCCTTGTGATTCTCTCTGTACGTTTTACCTTTTCTCTCCAAGCTAATTATTGTTGCAGCATGACCTCTGCCCCCATTGTTTGTACCTCTATGTTGAAAGCTTTGCTGTGATCCATTTGTGCGGGGCTGGGGTGGGGGCGGTGGTGCTGGGGGAATCGCTAGCTCTGTAAAAAAATAAGCGAAAGCGAAGCCCTGTGTCATGTCTCTTAAAACCTCACTGTAACAAGCATCTAACTCACTATTATATTTGCATTAACTGATTCAGTGTTAGCCATGGCTAAGTTCTTGCTTTATGTACTTAAGGCTGTTTTAATTGAAGGAAACTCCCAGCCAGCAGGCAAATAAAAACCACGCTAGTAAGCCAAGAGACTGCCTTCCCTGCTACTCCACTTAACAAAATATTTGAAGAAGAAATTTCAAGATAGAATAGTTTATGGTTATACATTTTCCTTACTGATGTGAAGACATGTACTTTTCAAATTCTCTTACTCAATGGGGAAAATGACATGAGAAATATATTGTTATTCCTTAATTACATGTCCCATAAAGAATATTTAACAACTTATTTTAATCAGTGATTGTGCAGCTAACATTTAGTTAGATGACTACAATATGAATAAAAGTGAAAATTCACTTGCATTGAGTCCCAAAGTGAAAAACATGATTCAATTAAGAGTGTTCTCTCTGAGCTCAAATGATTGATGCCTTACTTTAAATGTGTTCCTGTCTTCTGTACTCTTCAATACAGAAATGAATAGTACCTGCCTCAGGAATAGAAAAATAGATAAAAAAAAAAAGATAATACCACAAGAGTAGGGTCATTTTTATACACTACCAGTAGTCACTGAAAACACAAATTCAAAATAAACATAGAGAAAAAGAAGAGAGGCATGTCACAATTTCTCAAATATATTAGGTAACTAACTTTTATAAGCAACAAAAATACCTTGTCACTAAGTGGTTGTGAAAAAAATCTCGATGGACTCACTTATCTTTTTCAAAGCTTCTCAACTCATCTAGAAACTTCATGATTTTTAAATATTAAGTACTTAATGTTTTCAAGTATCTAATGTGGATGATAAAAATAGCACTTATTTGAGTAAGAGAGGCTAATTTGAGAGTTTTTGCCTGGCTCCTGTTGTGAAACCACTGTTCTTGTATGTCTGGGGTACAAACAGTTGCCTCCGTGACCTCTAATGGTTAGGTCTTAATTAGGAGACACTGGCTGACGGTGGGCTTTGGAAGCCGGTGCTCATGATCTGATACCCACCAGGGTTCTTGGCCTTCTCCGATCAATAGAAATTGATAAGAGGACAGACAAGAAATTCAGGCAAGGCTCATGATCTGATACCCACCAGGGTTCTCGGCCTTCTCCGATCAATAGAAATTGATAAGAGGACAGACAAGAAATTCAGACAGACAAGAAATTCAGGTTCCCTTGCTCACTACCCAAGTGGGTCGAGCTGGTTCCTTACATGGGGGTGAGGGAGGGGCGTGTCCAGGGCTCAGGCCAGAGGTGTGGCTTAGGTGGTCTGCCCACCCCTTTGGTGGTGCTGAGTGCAGGGGGCTGAGTGCAGGGGGCATGCGCAGTGCCCTGCTTTTGCTCCTAGCTCTTCAGAAGTGGCAGTTGGGTTTTTGGTCTTTTTGTACCTTGTTGTCCATAATTTGCCCCAACTGTGCATGCACGCAGTTATTTTTAGTCCCTTATAGTTTCTTTGTATTTTCTTGCTGGAGGAGACGTTTGTCCAGGTGCAAGCCCTGCAGCAGAGGGGCCCAGGTCCCGGCCTGTCTCAGATCTAATTGAGCCAAAAGGAACATTTGGTTCTGGTGAAGTTTGCTCAGTCTTTTGGGGATCTTTTTGTAAATGAGAGACCGCAAATGAGTTTTAACTCTACTGATATAATCACAATAATTTCTGGTAAGAAACTGAGAGAAATCAGAAAAACCACTGTGTCTAACTACTCAATCAGCGTACAATATCCCTTCACCATGTCCACAGCTGAACACTCCCCTCAGTGCGTGACTGTCACCTACCCTTGGAAAGTGTGGGGGGAATTAGACATGTTGAATCTAATCATGTCCGAGGGTCAAGCTGTCAAAGGTGTTGGTATCAGATGCAGAGAAAAACTTTATTTCCGGGTGTGACCTGCATGCTTCCCCCAAATCGTCCCAAACTCCTCCCCCAAGAAACCTACCTACCCATCACCCCAGTCATGATGTCTGCTCTCTAACAAGAATAACTGCCTGCTGTGTAGATAAATGAGGGAAAGCCCTCCCTTTTATTCTCTTAAGGAAAATACCACAAGAAGAAATCATTTTCAAAGCCTTCTCCTTCTGCCTGGAGTACCTTCACTTGCTTGGCAGATACCTGTTCATCACAGGTCACCAGCTCCACGTGGTCTTGGGTACAGGGAGTGACTCCTATAGCACTGACGTCACTGCCATAACTAGAGTTAAATATCTGTTTCTTCTGATAGAGAGTAAATTCCTCAACAGAGAGATAAAGACCTCATCATTTTGTCCCTGGGACCTAGCAGAGATCTCTAAATAGTTCCTATTAAATGCACATTGAATTAATTTCGCATTTTGATTTTAAAATGGAAATATGCATATGGTGTCTCAATGGATTCTGTATGTGAACAGGGTGCAACTTAATTCTCTGCCATTCTTTGGCACTTTGCCTTATCTGTTGAACACACTTCAGGGCATATTTATAGCACTTAATGCTGGAAAAGCATCTGGCAGAAACACAAACTATTATTTTTTCTCGGAGAGAAGCTTACCATCAACTGTAAATTGTGCTATTTATGGGAGCTCTCTTTGCATATCATGCAGCAAGGAATAATATGGAGATTGTTTCACTTTTTAAAAATTTTGATGAATAACTTTTTTTTCTTTTTTTAAATCTGGGAAGTGCCATGAATGCTTCCGGTGATGATTTTTCATTTTAAGATTTTTCTGAAAGTCCAAATTCTCTTCAATACACATAGAGAAATTTTCAGTATGTGGAGAATGCTATTTCTCTATTAACACTATTGTTAAAGTTTCCAAATGGAATATTTTCTCTATATTGCTCTAAAACAATATACAGAAATTAACTATGGCATGATTAACCCATTTTCCTCCCTACAAATCCACATAATAATCTATACCCTGCATTTGCTGAAAAAGAGCACCTTCCATTTGGGGAAAAATATTAAATTCCCTACTTCTCCGTAAATCAAGGAAGGCCTCCTCCCTCTAGTTTTATAGCATTTCTCATCTCTAATTCATCAATCTGAGAATTGTTCTGATTGTTCTTTTAATGAATTTGTTTCAAAGATCCCCTCTGAAATATGTAATTGTAAATGAGATTTGTGGAGCCCACAAAATATATGGTATATAGTTGAGCAGACATTTTGTCAGTGTTAAGTACCACAGCATTTTTCTGAAGCACTTTGGGTGCACTGGGAAGAGATGGGATTGGGACCATAAATAACCTCAAGAACCTCAACTCCGATGGGCATAGCACACCCGTGTTCCAGGCTTTTCACTGCTCATTCAGTCACAAAGGACTCACTGAACAGAGGCTAAACACTTCTGTAGTTATGGGGACGGTTGTAGTTATGGGGATAGAGTGGAGAATGAGGCACACTGATAAATTCAGCCACATTAATACATCTTCTCTATTAAAAATACCATAGGCTGAATTGGGCGATTGGGATTGACATGTATACACTGATGTGTATAAAATTGATGACTAATAAGAACCTGCAGTATAAAAAAAACAAACAAACAAACAAAAAAACAACTAATACTAAACTTTCTTTGGGTTATTTGTATGGAAATATGTTAATATAAATGTTTCAGACATTACATGAAATTTCTAAAAATCTTGTATGTTCTGTTAGAATGTTATAAGTCATAATTCTAGTTATTACTTTAAAATGTATATCTCAGAAATAACTAAATTTCCTTGCCAATTGCATTATTATGAACTTTCATCAAATCTTTAACTGTGGTCACTTTTAAGCCTTTTGTCATTTACAGACAGTTCTCGGTATACTCTGATGCTTTCGCAAAAATGTTCCTATAAAAGGGTTTCATCTTCAAGGAATTCATGGAAAAGACTCTGACAAGTACAGGTTTCTAGTAACTGACTATATTGCTGAACTGAATGAATAAGCATTTTCAGAACTCTAATGGGAAACTGATGAATTCATAAAAGTGCTAACAAAAGATCAAGGTGAAAAAAAAATTAATTAGATGGGACTGAGTGAACTGATGAGGATGATTATAATTTTTGTGACTTTCTGTTTGAATAAAAAAAAATCCTCCCCCCCCACAAAACATACCATAGGCAAACTCAAAAGATGAGAAAAAAATACAAGCCATATTTGAAAGTCCTATTGCAAAGGGGTTAAGCTCTACGTTCCATAAAAAGTATATAGAAAATTAGGAGGAAAAAAACAACAACCATTAGAAAAACTGGCAAAGCCCCAACCCAATTCAATGAAATAAATTATGGCAAAGTACCTAAGGCTTCTTGGGATAGAATATGGGCTCAATAATGAGAATAAATGCTAATTTTTGTCAAAAGAAAGGAAAACTAATGTTAATTTGTATAAATCACTTTGGTGCCTAAGTTAGAGAACTCTTGAGATGGATGCAAATTGTGAAAAAATTGTATTTTTGTGGAAATTGTGGTTCTAGGAAAAAAGGAAAAGAAAATGCTTTTAAATAAGAGAAGCTCAGCCAACCTGACCTGACTTCAGGACACCCTTTTGACCAAAGAGGTCTGAAGTGAGACATTTTACGGGCAAAATCTGGGGAAATCCACCCAGCTTCTCAAATAAGAGTTTCTTCCTGGACTTAGGAAAATATTTGGTGGGCAGAAAAAAGCATTTGTTTTCGTTGCCGTTGTTTTCAACTTTCATTTACCAAAGTTGCAGAAAGAAATGGCTTTGGCCTTGGATTAACTTTAGAAGAAGGGTGAGCAAGGAAGAGAGTGACAATGACTCCAGAAGACTGATTTAACTGGACATGTATAAATGCCTGATTTCCTATTATGTCAAAATTTCTTCCCATGGCATAAATAAAATTGTGTTTATGTTTCCCGATTGACCATGGTATAGATGAGTTGTGTTAGCAAGAAAGAGTGCCAATCCCAACAGTTTAGGGTTTAGAGAAAACTTCCACAAACAGGTGCTGAGACCACCATATCCCCCATGTTCATTCAGTAATTCTTGGGAGTATTCTGGCCAGAGGGTTTTTCCCCAGGGTGATGCTTGGAGGAAAAGACAAGTGATTCATAAATGCACTGAGGAGATCCTGCTGGTCCTTTACCCAGTGGATGTTAGTGTGAGGCTTTTATGGAATGCTTCTCTGGGCCATGTGGTGTGCTAAAGGCTATATATGAATATTCTCACTGATGCCTTACAAAGACCTACAAGGGAATTGCAGTTATCAAGGGCATCTTATACATGAGGAGACTAAGATCGTGAAACTTAGAGCAGCTCAACTGTGTAGGAAGGGCAAAAGCACTTGTACTCCAGAGACCACACTTGTAACTCCTTAATCCCAATGGGAGTGGACAATGGAAAACAATCCTATTATGTGACTTCATCGTGGCTAACCTTGCATAGAACACAGGTAAGACTAAATAGATATTAAGCTCATGAATAAAAAAAAAGTTGTCAATTTCTGTGGTCATTAATTCATTTAATTTCACTCAGAGTTTATTGCAGGACCATGTTTTAGATACTATTATTAGCATCATTCTATCTGAGGGTCTACCCTAGTTAGGTTCTTTCAATACCAGGTCCAATAAATTAATGCTGATTTACTAAACAAAGTGTTTGATTATATCCCAAAATATGAAGCCTTCGGGCATCAGGGAGTATCTTTGGGCACAAGTCAGTTCTGGCACAGAGAGGCCTGTAGGTACAGTTCAGGGTTATGTTTTTTACTCTCTGTTCAAATGGAAGTCTGCTCAAACGTCTTAAGAAACACAGAAACATAAACATGCTTGCATTTTTACGAGATCACTTGGGCAGGAACAAAGAACGTGCATGGGAGGAGAAGAGCAAGAGTGGGTAAGCAGCAGAAGGTTCTATTATTATTATTATTATTATTTTGAGGTACGCGGGCCTCTCACTGTTGTGGCCTCTCCCGTTGCGGAGCACAGGCTCCGGACGCGCAGGCTCAGCGACAATGGCTCACGGGCCCAGCCGCTCCGCGGCATGTGGGATCTTCCCGGACCGGGGCGCGAACCCTCGTCCCCTGCATCGGCAGGCGGACTCTCAACCACTGCGCCACCAGGAAAGCCCGGTTCTATTATTATTGTGAGGGTTCATGAAGAGATGGCCACACCTAAGAACTGCATGATGATGGTGAAAGTAGAGAGAGAAGAGTGCACACGTGTGATTAATATGTAAGTTGGAAATGTCAAGCATTCATGGTGAATTTTGAGGGGAGGTCGCAAAGATGCTCGGATGGCTTCTGCTTGTAAATGCGTGATTAGAGGTTCCATTTCCTAGAACTGCTGATATTCAAAGAGGCCCAGATGTCTGGGGGAAGAGCGTGGGCTGGTTTGGGACATGTTGAGTTTGAGGAGTCTTTAAAACATCTAAATAAAACATGCACTCTGCAGTTAGCTATATGGTCTGGAGATTAGAGATGAAGTCTGGGCCGTAGCTAAATTGGGGAGTTATCAGCAACAGATGGTAACTGAAGCTGTTGGGAAATGCCATTTGAAAGGCAAATAAAAGATTTTTTCCTGTTTAACCACTGAAACACAATCCTTAATCAGCTGCAACATTTGAATGAATGAACTAAGCCTCCAACTGACAGTGTATGCAATAACAGATTTCAAATTTTTCATTGAGCTAGAGTATACTTCATCACTCAGCTTTTTTTTTTTAAAGTCTTTTCTTAAAGTGCTTAAAATCTTCAATTTTCAGCATAGAGAGAATCATTCCCTTTTCATCCTCATGCCAAACTGAGTTAACTAGAAGGAAAGTGATAGAGACAGAGTAAAAGGAAAAAATAGGTGATTAAATCCCACTAAGGAATCATAAGTAAAGAAAAAAGTATGGGAGACCCCTGTAAGTTAATAATCACTCAAGAAAGCAGGTTTGCTTAGCCACAAACCAAGCAGGCTTGCTTAGCAAAAAAAACATGCAACAGAAGCATGAGACATGCCCCAAAACAATAAAACAATGATGGAATGAGACCCACATCCTGCACAGTGAGGTAAGTTAATGATTCCTAGGACATACGCCTTTGCGTGCACTAAAAACAAAATATAAGGAAAGGTTGACATTATAGTGAAACCCTGAGATGATTTACCATATTTTAGTATATGTTAGTATAGTATAGTATGTTTAGTATATGCCTTCTTGCTCATTTCCATTTCTCCATGACAGTCCCAGTTTGACCATGTAAGGACAAGAAAACTCCACCACCTGACATGAAGGAGGAGCTGATGATGGAAGCGCGACATCTACTCAACAATGAGGAAGAAGGTGGTCTTCTCCCCCTCCCCATTTTTCCTTTGATTATAAAACTGTAGCCCACTAAGTTCTCAGGGCAGCACCCTCTTACCGGCCCACTTGTAAACCTCACAGCATCCTATTTTAATAAATCACTTCGCCTCTCACTGAATTCTTTCTGCACTGAGCCATAAAGAACCGGAGCTTCTCAGAGCCCCAGAAATGCACTTCTGCAGTTTCAGCAGGATACATTTCTCTCTGTTACATGAAGTATCATACCTCAGCATTTGGTCTCTAGAAACTAGATTTATAAGGATAAAAGTTGTATCAGTAGAGCAGTAAAATGAGGATTGATAGTCTGACTACTGAAAGCTACAATGAGGTAGCCTCCAAACCTGGCAGAACCTGCTCCTTCTCTCTGAGTTAAAATTATAGTGGATGGAATTAGCCATTTACGGGAACCTTATTAAAGGGTAGGTCAAAAGCAAGAAGGCAGGATGGGAGTCCTAATCAAAGGCTGACTAAATGTAGAAGACTGTGCTTAATGAATATTATTAACATATTTGAAGTGAGGCTATGTTAGTTGAACAGGTTTCATCCTGGCTTCTAGAAAAGGGGACTTTAAAGACTAACTTCATATAGATTTTTTCTCTCTCTCACTGATAAATATAAGGAAAAAAAAAAAACTAATCTTACTTTCAAATATGCCATCTGTCTCTATTATGATCAAAGGAGAAAGGGTCTCTTCTATAATCATTTTTATTTATTAAAGTGTAATAAAAATTTTATAAATGTCATACTTAAAAATGTCTCAATAATTATAAATTTTATGCACTCTCTAGTTTCTACATGTGAAGAAACAAACTAAAAGCTGAAACATAGTGAGATTACTAAAACCATTTTTTCAACATGTTCAAATGTTAATTTTGAATTTTTAAACTGACTTTTAATTTCCATAGTTTGGGGCAGGAGGCCAAAACAGGAACTGCATTTGACATGTGTTTTTCCTATAGTATTTGTGATTAGCACTAAAAAAAAGTAAAAAAGAAAGTTTTCTCTAAATAAGGGTAATTGAAATTTTGACTTGGCAAATATTGAGAAATTTCTAGGCCACTGGATTTTCTGTGGTATTATCTGAATCTCTAAATTGTTTGAACTTCCAAGGTGAAAGTAAGTTAACAAAATTAATAAACTCTACATTTTCATGACAAGCTGGAACATTTTGGATCCAGTCCTAAATATAGAAGTTGTCTAAGTGGTGCTTGTTAATATCACTGCTTCTACTGCTTAAACTAGCAAGTGATTTTCCCCCTTGGGCATATATTAACAATTTACTTTTTGCAGACAAGTGCACAGATATGATTAGCTTTTGCAAATTGCTCTTTATTCTGTTACTGGTAAGTAATTTTTATATTATTACAGTGCAAACAGATGCTATTTTCCACTACATATTCAGCTGTAACGAACTAATTTAATGTGCTAAAACAACAAGAGAACTTCAAGAATGATTCAGTGATTCAAGCTGCATGGAAACCAAGAGAAACATCAAGTATGGAGTTTGCAAAATTATTCCAAAATTCAGTTTTCCACAAGGAATGTCTGGAGCCCCTGTTCCTTGAGGTTGTTTATTCAAAGAAGTGTTTTCACCTTTGCAGGGTGAGTCCTGCAAACAAACTTCAAAGCGATGAGCTCCTCTGCTGACTATGCTCCCATTTCCTAAAACTTGCACTATGAATGTGATGCCTTTGGGTTAAATATTAGATTTATTGATGTGCTTATTTATCTGTTCATTTAAATATTTATGTATTCAACATGTTTATGCTGTGGGGTATTCCAATATATAGATAAGCACTGCAGAAGAGGAGCAAGAAAAGGAGATGAAGATGTGGCTGTGGAAATAGGACAAAAACCTAAAGAATCTGGTATTGTGAAAGCCAAGAGAGATAAGAGCTTCTGGAAGGGAATGGTTATCACTATTGCCTGTTGCTGTCACATCAGGGAAAAGGAGAGAATAGAAGTGTCCATTGGATTTTGCAACATGCGTATTGTTGGTGATTATGATATAGGACGGGATAATTTAATGCTTAATTAATTGAAACAATGGATTTTGGAAAGGTCTGGAATAAAGGATGGATCCGAATGCTTGGTCATGGAGTTGCCAATTCAGGTGGCCTCCAGACACAAACTTCAACCTCCTGACCCTGTCACTCTGAACTGGGCACTATTATCTTATTTAATTCTACTAATATATGTTTCCTTATTTTAAGTGGATATCTGGAAGCAGACCTGCATTTCGATTCTATCATTTGTAAAAGCACAAAGATGAGTTAATAATTTAATAACATCAGTGAGTTATCTTAAAATACTTTCACTTAAAAAAAATTCCATAGAGTAGAAAATCTGAAAATCTTAAATAAAGAGAAGGAGTAATGTAGAATAACCTATAAACAAATTATCTTGTATTACTACTTTCAGGCTTTCAGGAATCTTTTTCTGTCATAGAAGGTGCTCAATATCTATTTGCTGAATGATAATTACATATTATCATGCGAAAAATGAGATCACACTCTTTACTGTTATATAACATACTTTATTCACTTATTAATCTATCTTCAACATTTCTATGTTTGATCAAGATTTTGGGGTTCACAACCTCATGAGGACTTCTGCTCTGAGGAAGAGGTGATGTAGCTGGTACAGTAAGCACAAGCTAGAAAAGTGAAAGCAAGGCTCCCGAATAGTCTCCTAACTTTATTCATACACCCAACATAAATCATTTCACCACCAGTATGAAATGTTCCCTATCCCTAAAATAGATACCTTTTGCAATGGTACAAAAGGTTATAGTCAGGTTACTGAGCAAAATGATTTATTAGTTACTGTGAAAGTATACTGTTAGATAAAGACTAAAAAAGAGTCTGATCTTAATTATCCATAGGAATATTAACTTTAGGCTTTCCTCCATAGATTAATATTTTAAATTGGCTATCCTCTGGTATTCAATATCCTCAGTGTCTGCAATGGCTATGGCTGGCTAAATCACCAAAACCACGTGGAGTAAAGCTGGTGGCAACCAGAAATGCTCACTGCAGAGATTATATAAAAGAAAAAAGAGCATCTATGTTTTCTAAGTCTGTCTAGTTTAGGGTTCATTTGTTACAGTAGCTTAGAGTTAACATAAGTCATCCAAACCCTTTCCATCGATTTTCAGGTGAGGAGCAAAGAACACATAGGTGCCCTAAAAATGATAAAAATAGCTACCAAATATTTGCCAGCTAATATATTCTATGTATGATTGAAGGGACTTTAGGTAAGGTTTGTAGTTTCCCTCAAAATTAGATTTTACTGTATCTACTTCACAGATAAGGAAACTGAGGTTCACAATGTTTAAGTGACTTGCCCAAGGTCCATAAGGAGTAAACCTCAAAGGAAAGATGTGAAACCAGGGCTTTCTGTCTCCAAGGCTCACGATCACTCCACAACACCAGACAGAATTTTTCAAATATTTCTGCCTTCGATGCAGATATTTAGCAAAGCAAAAAAAACAGATCCAGGAAGAACAGAAAAGATAAAAAAGAAGTACCCTATAGCAGGTCCCTAGAAGAGTCAGATCCATAGAGACAGAAAGTAGGAGGGTGGGTGCCAGGGGCTGGGGGAGGGGGAGTCAGTGTTTAATGGGGACAGAGTTTCAGTTTGGGAAGATGAGAAAGTTCAGGAGATGGATGGTGGGGATGGTTATACAACAATGTGAATATACTTAATGCATATTTTACAACAATAAAATTTAAAAAAAAAAAAAAAAAAAAAAGAAGTACCTATCCGATAGAGAAGATTTCCCACTTTCTTCTATGATCCTCTATCTTTTAACACAGAAACTAGACAGAATAATTTCTGTAATATTCTAGCCAGTTTCCAGGTCACAATGTCAGGGAGATTTATTCTTCTTTGGCCCGCAGCCAGACGACACTTCTCTTATACTTAAGTGGCTATGTGTCTGAGTGACAAAGGATGAGTGGAAGTCATCTGCAGTATGTCCAGCTGGGTTTACTAAACTTCCCAGACACAGTTTTCCAGGCTCCTTCCCCTTCTGCCTGTTTGATTCAGTTGAGCATAACCATTTTGGAAGCTCCACATTAAAGATGTTAAAACCACAAGATGGAAGGGCCTAGATTCCTGAATCACCGTTTGGAAGAGATGCGCCAATGGATGAAGGACACATATTTTGGATGCTGCATAAGCAACATTTAATTATCTATGATTAGAGCCACTGTATAATTTTTGATCGATTTATACAATGGCCAGAGTTAATTAAACTAATGAATGCATCTATCTTCTTATTATGCTTTAAACCTAATAAACAGAGACTTCCTGTCCAATGTAAAGAAGAAAGGGCGTGTGAGCAGATAGGCACAATTAATTAAGCCTGCAAAAATTTTTTTAGCTAATATTTGCCTAAATGAAGCACCAACATGCTCTGAAAATCTACAGTTCCTTGATTTTAAGAGACACAAGAATGTAACTTGTCTTTCTTTCAGCTTCTTTAAGTATTTCTTTGGATAGCCTGGAGTAAAGAAACATCTAGGCGATGTGCTGAGCCACAGATCTGAACAGACCCAAGTCACCATTTCCATATAATTCCTTATCAATTCTTACTAGATCACTGTTTCCCTGGCACGGTTGGCACACTCAGTCTTCCCAAATCCTCTACCTGGAACCAAAAGCAGAACCAAGACTCAAGGGTTTTCTCATCAAAGTCAGGTAATGTCTTCTTACCACGGTGCAATAGAATTTTAGTTTCTGATATCCTATTTAACTTTGACAGAATACATCAAAAGATCTCGCTCTTTCCTAAAGAGACCTGCAAATGATTGATGAAACCCCCCACGATTTTAATATCATGCACTTCAAAAATAAGTACTACTTTTTTCCCAAGAACCCTTCTAATCGACAGCCTTTTATGTTTCTTCATTTTTCCTCGCTGCCCTTTCTCATCACACACTTAGAAAGCTTAAAAATTAAAATAATTTACTCATGCCTTAAAAAAAAACTCTTTCCAGGAAACACAGCAAGATAATCTTGTGAGTCTTTTTTCAGTCTTACCTGAATTTCATCTATCGATTTTAAGTCCCTTTTGTAAACATTCATTCA
This sequence comes from Physeter macrocephalus, assembly GCF_002837175.3. NCBI lineage: Eukaryota > Metazoa > Chordata > Mammalia > Artiodactyla > Physeteridae > Physeter > Physeter macrocephalus. The sequence goes on from NC_041214.2 coordinate 44,198,739, forward strand.
TTTTTCATTAACTTCAAGTGAAGAAGATAAGAAACATTAGCTGGAAATGGGTGCGTAAATGCAAAAAATCCGTAAATCATTGTATAAATCTTAATACAACCCAGAAGATCATTACCCCAAGTCTATGAGCTAAACATTAGGCATACGTCTTATTCTAAGTAAAATGGAATGAAATTAAGTTTGCATTTAAATTTTGGCTTACCACTCATGGACTGTGTGACCTTAAGCAAGTGACTATTCTCCAAACCTCAGCTTCTTCATTTGAAAAATTATTATAGGAAAGGCTATTTTTTACTTCGTGAGAATCAAATTAAAAAAGTAAAATTTCAGTGCCTTGAACAAAGGCTAAATTTGAGCGAGACATTCTGCAATCTCCATTCCTGTCTTTCATCTACTCACTCTTTATCACACTGTAACCCTTTTGTGGAAGGGTTAGCTTTTTCTCTATGCAATCTTCAGACTCATCCCCTTTTGGGAACCTCCACTAACGGCCCCCAATCAGCTATGCTAATGGGAGGAGGATATATCAATAGTCTTAGCAACGTAGAAAAAGAGATGTTAAGAATGTTTTCATAATAACTTACAAGAGTGATGCTATTATGATAGCATAAACCCTCAGCAGGAGCACACAAAGTTTGTTTCATGGGCATTTCATTCTAAGGAACTTGAGAAATCTAAGTGCCCCCGCAGAGCCCAGGGGATGCAAGATCTGAAGTGGTCCTTTCCTGCTGTAGTTACGCCTAAGGGAAAACAGGATGGCAGGAGTTGACCAGGTGACCAGATGACCAGCTCTGACAGAAGTGCAGGGAGAAGAGCTTTCCAGGGTGTTAAAGACTGAGAACACAGGAAAAGAGGAAATGAAGAAGGTATTGGGAAGGAAGGAATTCCTGAGTCTCATCCAAAGGGACCAACATATGACTTTATGGATTGACAGATACCTAGATAGGAGAGGTAAATAAATTTGTGAGCATGCATAGCCAACTAGTCTATGATTTCCCTACTGGCAAGGAGCTAGATCTTCCAAACCTAAGATCATCAGCATAGCTGTGCTCTTAAAAGTGCTTACAAAGAAATCTTTCCTCCTTGCAGGTAACAGAGAAAAAAGAGGAGCTGCTGGGTTACAAGCTAGGAGTGGAAGGACATGGGAAAATGATCCTCAGCTTCTTGGTCTTCCTCCCCAAGATACTGGTGGATCTCTCTTCAGATGGGACTTGAGGACTTTCTTTGGGAGACTCAAGAGGAAGGGATGGAGAAAAGGGATGTAAGAGGTACCTTTCCGTTGAAAACCTTAGCTGCCATGGGCATAGTATATTTTAAGGAAACAGGGAACAAGATATGTAGTGTTTCAGAAACATTCCTTTTTCTTCCTCAAATATTCTAGCTCTGGTTAAGTTACATAAAAAGACACAATTCAGATTTACTTTTTCTTTAGAGTTTTGGTGGGAAAATAAACGATGGTTTTGTTGGGGTTTTTTTTGTTTAATTAAACGTTGGCTTGACTAACATCACACTTAGTTTCAACCCCTACTCTCTCATTTTCTTTGTAATTCAGATGCGGGTCATTTCCCTAAGACCTTTCAAGAAACAAACAGGAAACAAAATTGTAGTGCAAACTGCCAAAAGATGTATCTTCCCTTTTGTGGTGGCCGCAGGGAAGCACTATACTTAATGACATGTGTGGATTCTGTGGTCAGAAGACCTGGTTCAATCCTAGCCCCACTCCTTGAAGGTACAGGGAGTTTATAAAGCCAGAGCTTGAGCTTCTCATTAGCAAAGTCAAGGTAACAATCCTTGATTGTTTGTTCATTCATTCTTGCATCGAATGTTGTGAGAATCTGTACCATGGACTCAACTCTGGGCTAGATCTAGGGCTAGAGGTGAAAAAAACAGACTCAGTCCCTGTCCTTGGTGAGCTTGGCATCATAAGGATTAAAGGAGACTGAATTTAAAAAACATCACATTCTCAATACATGATCATTATATCTATTACTGCTCAGGACACTGTAATTATTATGACACACAGATCGACCTTGGTGCAGGTAATGAGGCTTTTAGGGGATTTCTAGATTTCCAGTTTTTAAAAAAATCAGCAAAAAAGAGCAATCTGCTTTCAGATGAAGTGTTTCTCCCATGCTGGATTGCTGTTTGAATAACCAAAGTGGATTTGCATGCACATATGTATGAATCATACGAAATTGTTAGCATTTGGCCATTTTGACCTATAAAACAGCAATTTCATATGCCCATCCTAATATGTCAGCAGTGGGAAGGTGGGCGTGAAAAGATGTACGTGGGAAGGAGAACACAGAGTGGTGAATTTTGTACATGTTGCAAAAGTTTCAGTCTATTCAACATCACATTTAACTAAATATAGATTTCTGATAATTAGATTTTAAGATAGTCTTAAAAATGGAACATTTTGGCTTCCTTCTGGCTATAGCTCTGATATAAATTCTCCAAGCCTAATGAAAAATGCTTTAAAAATTAAATCATCCATATCCCATATCTGAAACGTAGGCAGCAATTGTACAAAAGTTTCTCTCAGTGGTCCATAGTACAATATTCTGAGTAAATAGTCCAAATAAAAACACTTTCAACAACTTCCAGGATCATTTTCTTCTTTAGATTTCTGTTTATCCTTCACCAATTCATTCTAGCACATACTGAGTTCATTCACTCCTTATTGAACACCTAAGATGGCCAGAAAGTATTCTAGGTACTGTGTATTCAAAAGCACACTTAAGGTAGTAAATCATAGCATTTTACAGGGACAGAGAGCCTATACAATTCATTATCTGGCACTCCAAAATATCCCTAACCTCTGACTTCCGAGAGTTTTTGCAGCTGGCCCCTACAGGTCCAGAAATTTGAGGGTTAAATATCTTGTGACTCAAACCCGGAGTCTGTATTCTGTGAAGATGGATGTAATCACTGCCATAAACTGGCCAGTTATGCATAAAGCTACAGTGACAAACAAGGCCACAAGCCATCACACTGAAATTACTGATGAACTACCAAACCTACAGTGAGTGAGAACAGGTAGCCCTCGCCCAGGACATTGCAGCTCTAAATCTTCCCAATGGACTAAGAAATAAGCACTTCCCCATTTCACATGAGTGGAGGAAGTCACTTCATCATTGGCCTGTCACATGAATTGCTGACACAAGAAACTTTTCCCCACTTAGAAAACCATAAGTACCAGGCGATTGCTTGCCAGTTGGAAAATGCCTATTTTTTTTCACCCATGCTGTCTTGTATTTGAAAATAAAGGCTGCAGTACATTTTGGTGCACTAATCGTTTAAATTGTAGTTTGTTCCACTAATCCTCTAGCAGTAGACGTTTCATGAATCTGTCAATGGTATACACATTTATTTATAACTATAACTATAGATGTGCCTCTATTATGCATCTCTATGACTCAAAATGCCAACTGTCTGATACCTGAACAGCAATTCACTGGATACCATTTTCTAAAAATCTTAGGTCAAACCTGCATTTATTACACAAGATCTTGTGGTTTAGGATTAGAAAGTGAGAGAAAACCCAGAATCAACCTGTCATTTACTGAGTCAAGCTACAAACTGCTCCCAGAATTAATTGAGATCATCTATCTATATTTTAAAAAACAACATAATGACTATGCATGTTCAAAGCTTTACTGGAAGAAAGAACTGACCTAAAGGATAGAATATACATTGGCAGAGCCTAATCAACATCAATTATCTAATTGAGGAAGAATGACCAAAGTATTAGACACCTAGTAAGCCTTGCCTCAGACACATACCTTGTGATTTTGAAAAGGTACTGAGTATGAAAAACATTACTCCCTTTATGCCAATATCAGATATAAGAAGGAAAAAGATTAACTCTAAATACCTACTGTTAATCTGCTGCTATGCTTATAATACTCCTTTTAATCCTCAGAGACATCTTATATTGTAGTGTTAGCATCTTTACTGTACAGGTGAGAATCTGACATTCATAGATGTTAAAAAAAAATGGAGCTGGAGGAATCAGGCTCCCTGACTTCAGACTATACTATAAAGCTACAGTAATCAAGACAGTATGGTACTGGCACAAAAACAGAAATATAGATCAGTGGAACAGGATAGAAAGCCCAGAGATAAACCCAAACACATATGGTCACCTTATCTTTGATAAAGGAGGCAAGAATATACAGTGGAGAAAAGACAGCCTCTTCAATAAGCAGTGCTGGGAAAACTGGACAGCTACATGTAAAAGAATGAAATTAGAACACTCCCTAACACCACACACAAGAATAAACTCAAAATGGGTTAAAGACCTACATGTAAGGCCAGACACTATCAAACACATAGAGGAAAACATAGGCAGAACACTCTATGACATAAATCACAGCAAGATCCTTTTTGACCCATCTCCTAGAGAAATGGAAATAAAAACAAAAATAAACAAATGGGACCTAATGAAACTTAAAAGCTTTTGCACAGCAAAGGATACCATAAACAAGACCATCAAAAAGACACATGCACCCCAATGTTCATTGCAGCTCTATTTACAATAGCCAGGACTTGGAAGCAACCTAAGTGTCCATCAACAGATGAATGGATAAAGAAGATGTGGCACATATATACAATGGAATATTACTCAGCCATAAAAAGAAATGAAACTGAGTTATTTGTAATGAGGTGGATAGACCTGGAGTCTGTCATACAGAGTGAAGTAAGTCAGAAGAAGAAAAACAAACACTGTATGCTAACACATATATATGGAATCTAAGAAAAAAAAAAGTCAAGAAGAGCCTAGGGGTAGGACGGGAATAAAACACAGACCTACTAGAGCATGGACTTGAGGATATGGGGAGTGGGAAGGGTAAGCTGTGACGAAGTGAGAGAGTGCAATGGACATATATACACAACCAAACATAGGATGGATAGCTAGTGGGAAGCAGCCGCATAGCACAGGGAGATCAGCTCGGTGCTTTGTGACCATCTAGCTGTGTGGGTGTGGGTGTGGGTGTGTACGTACGTGGTGTGCCAGTGTTCTGCTTTGGTGGGGGGGGGGGGAGGGAGGGAGATGCAAGAGGGAAGAGATATGGGAACATATGTATAAGTATAACTGATTCACTTTGTTGTAAAGCAGAAATAACACACCATTGTAAAACAGTTTTACTCCAATAAAGATGTTAAAAAAAAAAAAAAACTTGCACAGAATTATACAACAAATAAGCACTGAGATAGGATTAGCCGGATCCAAGTCCCTTAGACTTTCGCTTCACAAAGTTGGAGCAGATAGTAACCTGGAAAATAACTCCTTTGTCATCTGAACTTCCACGGTGGGCCAGGTGCAAAACTGACACTTGGTTCTTGGCGATTTCTCAAGGGACCATCCAAAGACTTGAACAGATTGCTCCATCAACACCCAAAGATGTTTACATCAGCAGCTTTAATATAATCCTCCCTCCATTCTCCAACTAAAGGTGGTTCAGCTCTGTCACAGAGAAGCTGGAACTAGACTCATCTTTTCTCAGCAGCAATCCCTCACGTGCTGACCAGAGAGAGAGCTGGGGTCCAGCTTTACACATGCCACTCAGTCCAATAAGCACAGCTGTGCTGAGGAGACCTCTTTCTCTAAATTCTCTTGCCAAGCTGAATTTTATGATCTTCACTGGCAGAGGATCAAATGCAAACTCCTAACTTACAGCCAAGTTATTTTACAGCAGCTGTTGGAAGAACTAATTTAGAATGCAAATCTGGTCCTTAATCTACAGGAAAACTGTTGCAGTGATGGATGGCTTTTGAAGCAATAGTTCAGGAAAGACACCCCTAATGCCCTCTAGCATTACAGAAGAAGAAATATGTAGCTGCCATTTGTTTTTATTTGCTTTGGAGCAATTGCCCCTCTAGGGAGGACTTGGAGTCCTACGGAAAAAGGGTCCAGGTGTTTAAAATCTGCCTCAACTGTCTTTTCCACATAAGTAAAATCGAGATCAGAAGAAAGACGTGGAGACTATGTTTCAGATAATGTCTCCTTAGGATGTAGGACTCCAAGACTTTAGGCTAAATCATCTATAGGATAAGGCAACTGGATGTAACAAGAGAGTGAAAAATCAGTAGCCATCACTGATCCTGCCTATAGAATCCCGTTACTCGAGGTATCAATTAAAGTTGATACAGTCTTTTTTCTTTTTATTCATTTACTTGCCAGCTAATGGTGACCTTCTAGAACACCGAATGCATGACGTGTTCATGGAACCATTCCACAGCTTTGATCCTCATGACTTTAGTCCAACAAAATCTTAGAAAATACTCAGTCCTGGTTATGAGGAAGTTTCTTACTTTTTCCACTGAGTGACTGAAGAAACCTGAGCCTGGGCAATATCTAAGAAGATCTCATCTGATGGCAGCTGTCAGAGTAAATGCAATAGAATAATGTACATTTCTACCTGTTCCTGTTTTGTTAGGCATGGAGAATGATGACTGTGGAACTTCTAATCACTTCAAAGAACTATTAGAATAAGAGTAATGGGAAATGGCTCTGAGGAGTAGAAAAGTAGAAAAGGAAAGGTATATCCACATTGGGGTTTTCTGTGATTGGTCTTTCAGTTTGGCTTTGTATGTAACGGAGATACACTTGTCATCTAAGTAACTGAACGTTGACTAGGAGACCAGAAACTCTCGCAACCCATGATGTGCTTCTAACTAGACACTCTCTCATGTGCTTTCTGTTCCACACGAGTCAACAAACACAAAGGAAAAACGGTGGTGCTACTCATGCGTATTTGTGGTCCTGCTTTTCCCTGACCCCATCCCATCACTGTTACCCCAAGTTTACTTAGATACACAGCCGTCTGTATTACTGATCTACCTGAGTCTGTGGTAGAGAAGGTAGGGCTTAAATTGGGATCAGGAAAGTAGCCTGGATTCTCCACAGTCACGACAGGGAGCAAGCATAAGCTGGATCAACTATGGTGACAAATATACCCCTCTGTTCTCCAAGGGCACTGCCAAAGCCCCTGATCATCCTAAATTTTCCTGTGACCCAACAGTGACACCTTACCTAGAAATCCAGTGCATTTTCATTTTACTATTGCCCTAGTTGACACGTGGGAGTTTGCATAATTGGTTATTCATCTTATTTGCTTTTGCAGCACATGATGGAGGACCCCAACAATGTGTTTGGTGTCAAGATACCAAGAAAAGCCTGGATCCAGTGTGAAACTACCTAATGCCCACGGACAGACCAAATACTGTGATGTCAGAAAATGAAGTAAGCTCACAAGAGGAAAGCTATTCATTCATCAAGGATGAACTGGGGCAAAGGTATCCTCTTGCATCTCTTCTAAGAATGTCTCCATTTCTTATCATGGGATGTGGCTTTTTATGATTTGAGGAGGAAAGACAAATTGGGAGAGGGCTGAGATGTTACCAAGCCTGGGTGAAATAAAGTTCGGATATATATAACCGGTAAGCATCATGATATTCATTTAGTCTTTAATTTATGCACCCATTAAATACATATTAAGCACAATATATCAAGTACTGCTCTAAGTAAGTACCTAGATAAAACAGTGAACCAAACAGGCAAAAATCTTTGCCCCCATAGAGCTTACAGTCTAATTGGCAGTGGACAATAAACATAATAAATTAGTAAATTAGGTAGTATATTCAAGGTAATTAGTTCTTAGGAGAAAAACCACCAGGTAAGGAGAGGCGGAATGAATGACAGGTGTTGAAATCCTAAATATAGTAGTCAGAGTCAGCAATCAAGGGGTGGTGACATTGGGTCAAAGTTTGAGGAAACAGACCACGTAGAAATCTGCAGAAAGAGCGTTCCAGGCAGAAGTAAGAGCCCGTGCAAAGGCCTAGAGGTGGAAGCGAGCCTGGTGTATTTCAGACAGGGTCAGGACAAGGCTGGAATTAGTTTGGGGTGAGTGAAATATTTGCCTCAGGAGAAAAATGTAAGGGGATCTTAAAAGACTCAGTAATCAAGAAGAATGCTATTTTTCAGTAGTTGTGGCGCATGGGCTTAGTTGCTCCGAGGCATGTAGGATCTTCCTGGACCAGGGCTCGAACCGGCGTCCCCTGCATCGGCAGGTGGATTCTTAGCCTCTGCACCACCAGGGAAGCCCCTGGCCTTTAGTTTTGAACATTTTAGATTGCGGTATCTACTTGCTCATCAAGTGACCACACTTGATATGGGAGTTGATACAGGAGTATGAAGTGGAGGAAGAGATTTCAGCTGGAGATATAAATATGGACATCACCTTAAAATCTATATAGACAACTTACTCTCCTCCTTCACCTCCAGATACTGAAGCCATTATTCTGTGAACTAGAATTGAGAAAGCTTTTGTAGAGGATACATGTCTTCATGAGGTAGGACTATGTTAACTTTCATCCTTTTGAGGTTTTCCAGTGGCCTAGGAATTTGTTTAAAAACAGAAGAAACTGGATTCTCTACATGAAAGACCTATGGTCAAATATGTTTCCACGGAGTTTTAATTCTTAGCATTTTCTCAATTTAAAGATTGGCAACATGTTTCAAGTTAGAAGAAATGACAGGGTCAAAATGTTAGTAACAGGATCCCACCAAAATGTGTCACTTCCCAAAATCTGCATCACATTTTCTACCAACAGGTAAAGTCCTAACAGAAGTACAATGTAAGTAAACATCTCTACAGGGGAAAAACTGGAGAGAGAGAAAGAGAGAGAGAGAGAGAAACTCTTCCCTGAATTATTTATTTAAAATAAAGATCAGTCATTTCAAATCAGTCTGCAATAAATGGTAATACATTTTCTAGACAATCTGAGCGTTTTATGAGTATACAAACTTGGCCACTTATGTTGGGCTGATTTGCAAAGTTAGGCATTAGGTCATATACTGTGGCTACTGTTTAAAAGTATAAAAATCATATGGCTGGCTAAGATGACAATTTTCTTGTGGCAAACTATTTGACTAGACTCTCTGGGCCAAGAAGAGATGAACTATAGTATTTTGACTCTTCATGAAAATATCCAGTCTGCTGACTGCCAATAAGGAGAAGCAAGAGTGGGTGCAGCAAAATATTAGGTTAATTATTAAACCTGCATAATGACAAAGCACCCATTGACAAAACTGATCGGCTCCCATCCTGGGAAGATTTGAGACCACAGATATAGCAGAGAACCAGTTTGAGCTTTCGGCTCAGATTTTCAAAACCAAATCCCATTCAGCATTGTGTGGTTTCTATGTTTCTACATGGGTTGCTGTCTCATTAATTGATGCCATTTGCCCTTGTTTTGTTTCATAGATTAAAGTAAGAACCAATAATGTCTAAATGCTGGCATCAAATGAAAACAGCAGTCTCTCTTTGTTGTCTTATTTCACTCAGAAATAGAAATTTATACTATCTCGTAATAACCTATAATGGAATAACATGTAAAAAAGAAATATATATATGTGTAACTGAATCACTTTGCTGTACACCTGAAACTAACACAACATTGTAAATCAACTATATTTCAATAAAAATTTAAAAGAAAAACAAATGATTCCCAACAAAAAATAAAATAATATGTCAAAAAATAGAAATATATCATTATCCTAGGAAGTCCAGCCATAGAATAAATTTTAGTTTTTACTAATTCAACCTTTTGATAAAGAAGCATGATTTCTAATTAAATCCATATTATTCTGTACTTCCATATTCTATTCAGTTTTCTTTATAATTGTGTACTCTAAAAGTTAAATATCTTTTATGCTTTTCTAAATTACTGTTCTGGATTTTATAAAGTAATAAAAATACAACAAAATACAAGAAATAGAGTGTCTTTGTGGAATACACAAAGGATATATTAAATGTTTATTTAATCAGATATTTATTTTCAATACTTTATGAAATCAATAAATATTTTACCATGGAAACATTGCTCTAGTACTACTCTGAAAATGCTACTGTTTTAAGAAATATGAGTTGGATTAGAGAAATAAAAATTCCTTTTACTGCATATAACAAATATTACAATAGAGAACAGACTTGTGGTTGCCAAGGGGGAGAGGGGTTGAGGAGGGATGGACTGGGAATTAGGACTAGCAGATGCAAGTGATTACATACAGAATGGATAAACAACAAGGTCCTACTGTACAGCACAGGGAACTATATTCCATATCCTGAGATAAACCATAATGTAAAAGAATATTAAAACACACATATATATGTAATATATATATACATGAAAAACTGAAGCACTTTGCTGTAAGCACAAATTAACAGAACATTGTAAATCAACTATACTTTACTAAAAGAATATATATTACAGACACAGCTAAGAGTAATTGTGACTCTGAGCAACTGATTTAAAAACATTTACTTCTCAATGTCTTTTTAAACCATGAAGATAGCTAGTTAGTGTTACTTAAAATAAATTGAAAATTAAAGATAAATATTCTCTAGCCCAAGCCAAAACATAAAACAAAAAACTCTAACTTAGGAAACCATTGCAAATCAACAAAATTAGACTTGCAAACATTCTAGTAAAACATGTGCTAAACTATTCTTCTACAGCAGCACTGAATATTCATTGACTTATCATTCATATGATTTTAATTTCTACCATAACTGCATTAAGAATGGGAAAACGTTAATACGAAAATAAGGAAACAATAGATCATAAACTACTCTTTGGAATGAAGGAGGCAAAAGCACAATACTAAGAACAATATAGTAAAAATTATCAACCAGACTTTGAGCACTATTTTGGGAGCATCTTTTATATGATGGAGCAGATTGAGTCAAAGATAGGCATGACAACTCAATGAGACCCAAATATAAACGATAAAACCATGGACAAAAGCCTCGAAGGAAAACGCTTTTCCCTTGGAGGGATGATTTCTACTGACCTCCAGGTGTAATATTATGTGCACTGATGAGCTGATCAACAGAACAGAACTTCTAGCCAGCTGTAATCAAGAGTGATTGATGGCTGGGACAAAAAAGTTGATTACCATGACAAGTTTGCTGATGCAGAGAAAATAAGCCTCTGCTTGGGAAATGGATAAAACCTGCTCAAAGACTACCTCCTGAAACCTTATTATATAGGAATCTAAGAGAAGGCTTAAAGTTGTATGAACGGACCTGATATCCCAATAAACCTGATAAGAATAAATTTGCCATGCATCCATCTTCAGATACTTCTAAGTACAGAATTTAAAAGTACATGTAGGCCCAATAAAAAGTAAACCACATACTCTCAATGTTATGTGTGTGATTCTTTATCTCTCCGCCTCTCAAAGTATGCCTGTGAATCACACGTGGACACAGAAAATTAAACTTTCACAACCCTCCACAGCTCCCTCCGCACAAGGAATGGGGTTCCCCAAAGGACTGCAACCTTTACCACTTTCAGATTCAATTTACATCAAAACATAGATTTGGAGGGAGACAACGGATCCCACAGGCAGTGTTTTGCATTGAAAATGAGGTTTGGCAGGCTTGAAAAAGGTGAATCCGGGCCAGGATGCAGGGTGTAAGTACAGTGTTCTAAAATAGTACAGTAGCTAGATTATGCAGAGATCCATAGACTATGAATAAATGTACCCCTCTTTTCAAGTTCTGGTTTTAACGTCATACTCTAGTAATGCAACCCAAATGTAGTGTGCAATTTATAGCATGCCTGGTACAATGTCATTCTCCTTAAATCCATGATAAAACCAAACAGCCACTCCTCAACGAGTCATCCTAAGAAACATAGTGGGAAGAAGGTAAAATGAATGGGTAGGTTCATTTCACCTATAGAGAGATCTGTGACCATGGGGATACTCAAGAAAGTATATTCCATCACAATTACTCTAGCTAATTAATACAGAGAATAGGACTCAGCAGAAGAGGTAACAACAAATAGCAACTGTAAAAGGAAAGAAAGGATATAAAGACCGTAAAACCCAAAATGACTTAAGAACAAAGTCATAGGAATTACCTTTCTCTCCAATTCCTTTGCTCCTCTGCCCCTCTACTGTCCTAAATTTCCAGGGCTATGGCGAAACTGGTGATTTATGAAATGCTGAAATAAATTATAGTGAAATGTAATAAAAAGGGCAAGGGGCCTGATAAACAGTGACTACAATGAATGGAAAGGGATGAACAAATTTGATTTTTGAGACTTTCTATTAGCGGTGATGATTAATGCAGTTGCTACTTTTAGTTTCTATAAGCTAATTAGTGCCTATTAATACTTTGAGAAATATATATGGCTGTAGAAAGAGATACAAAACAATTGATGACATTTATATGAGATATGTACATCAAGTGATTTATGGGCAACTGGGCTACATCAAGGATTTTATTCCATGGCTAATAAAGACTTCATCAGTCACAAAGTGATGAAGTGGCTGGTGTGCTCCAAAATCTTCAGGGTACAATCATAAAGTTAAAATGGGGGAATTTGGACTATACTGATTTTTTTGCAAATAACCTGAAATTCAGAGGTTGCTACAAGGCAGGCTTTCCAAATCCCAAGAACCAGCTTCTAGGCTGTGCTCAAATCTAATTCCACTTATTCATTTCCTCTTCAAATCATGTGAATTTCCATTTCTCAGGTTTTAGGGAAGTAGTTGCTTAGGATACGAATCCTGCTTTGTAGAGGGATCAGGCACTGGAGAAAAGGCAACCTAAAATTCCATTTTTTTCAAAATGTATAAGTTATTCTAAATGCTCTTAATGAAGCTGCAACTTAGACCCTCTTAGAAAATCCCGTTTCTACCTTCATTTTCTTGTTAAGGCGATAAAAAAAAATGTCTCTGGTCTTAAGCACTTCATCCATTTATTTATTCAATATTTATTGAGTGATACCTAAGACTTGTAAAGCTTTCCTAACATTAATAGGTTTCTTGTCTCATCTTTGGGGACACGTGGACAATTTTAGTTGATTTAATTGGAATCATAACTCTTGCTCACCACGTTCAACCCTCCCCATCACATTCTGTCCTTTGATGCTTTGCGCATGCTTAACCCCCTTCTCAAACTCTGCATTCAATAGGTGGCATTTGATGAAACAGACTCAGCGGAGATTATCTACTGCCCCCCTGCCCCGCCCCCTTCAAAACTTACTACAATAGCGCTGCCTTTGAGGCGTTCTCAATTTTGAAATATGTTTCTAGGTTCTAGCGATCTATACTACTGGCAATCTAGCAAGGAGTTTACTACTGGTATCAACCTTAACTTCTACATTGTGTGTAGAACTTAAGTGACCAGTTGTCCTAGCTGAAAACTGTCAGCTGATACCAATGCAAGTCTTGAAATTAATTTCCCTTAGCAAAGGTCACGTGATACGTTAGGTAAAAACACTAAGTTGGGAATTAGGAGCCTGGTTTTCAGTCCTCTTATCTGTTTCAACAGCCTAGAGACCTTGAAAAAGTCAACTCAATATTCTGGCCTTTGGTTTTTCCAAGTGTACAATCTATAAAATGGACAGAATTATTTCTTATACTTCTCTAAGTCCTAACTTACAACAATTCTCTGAGGAGCTCACAGTATTCCATAGAAATACAAATATCTCTGATTATTGGAGGATATTGCACACATGTACTTGTCATAGCTAAAATCAACTTTCTCTTTTGATACTTTCAAAGTCAAATTTTCCATGCCTAGGAGAATTTAATAGAAAAGTGAATTTTATTAATTTGTTTTTCCTTGTTTATCAAGAAAAGAAGTCCAGAGAAATATGGACCCTTTTATAATGATTTCTCTTTTTTCTCAGTCCCATACCCTTCATTCCATCCACAGATGAAACTCTGGAATATCAAAGTCAATTCAGAGTCCCGAAATGACCCAATATTGAAGTTTTATTTTTAAAAGCCTGCCAAAGAAACACACTGCTTAAATAGATTCCTGTGCTCTTGACTGGCTCATTTTCTCCTGAAATCTCGAACAGCCAGACTCAATAGCTCTTGTTTGGTCTTTCTGTTCAAGTTTTGCTTTCTGAGAATTTCTGACAGAGCCTCGGGCTCTATTCAAGAAGTAGAAACCAGTGAAACTGAGGGATGAAATGGCCCAAACGCACACTCAGAGGACATGCTCCAGACCCAACTCTTCACACAGGGACGACCTGGCAGCCCAACTCAAGCTCATCAGGTCCCAGACATATCTCCTCTGGCAGGGAAGCTGAATGGCCCTGTCCTAGAACTATTTTTGAAGAAGAAAAAGCACCCAGTGGGAAAGCCATGATGCTCAGGCCAACGCTCTAAATAGCCCTGTGAGTCCTGGAGACATGGAAGGGACACACTCTTATGAAAGAGCTGTTTCAAAGCTGCCTGAAAATTTAATTTATAACTGGGTTTCTCTGAAGATCCTTTGGGGCTTAGCAGCAGCAGCAATAGGCTTAAAGAGGTTGAGAGTTTTTAATAAATGCAGCTTTGTCATGGACAAGTGGTTCCTGCCGTTTTTAAAAGGTAAAAGGTAAAGATTTACCAGGAGTGGGCACCTCAAATCTTAACACAAAGATACACTAAGATGCACAAAGATGCTTTCAACTTATAGATCCCTATAAGTACTTTTTTTTTAAAGAGAGATATTTTCAAACTTCCGTATTTCTTAAGAAGTAATTTAACATTTGAAGAATGAAACAATTGTAACTTCATTTTTAGCCAACAAAGTAAAAATGATCTTTCTGTTTCATGCACTATAGAATTTATAATCCAGTTGTTTACATGTTGTAGTTTATAATCCTTACAACGTGGCTGTAAGGAATGGCTAGTCATTTTAAATGAGATGATTGTGGAACCTGTAAGTTCAATGAAGAGCCCAAGGACACACAGTCAATTAAGAGAAGACAAATCTAGACGACAGGATGTCAAACTCCTGATCGGATGTTTTTCCTACCATTGCACTCAGCTTCTCTGGATGCTGTTTTCAGGTTTGGGGTTTGATGTGTATCCCCCATGCATAGATCTGTATTAACCTTTCTCCTAGGATATACAATAAAATGCTAAAATTTGAATGAGACAAAAATAATATCTATGAACTTTCCTGGGCGTGTCTCAGACTGAAAACACTGCCAGAAAGAGGCAAGAAATACTTAGAAAAGTGCAACTGAGATCTTCAAAATATAATTTTTAATTTGGGATAAAACATGTAGTTTGAAAACCATAATAGGATAGTAGATGCAACCATCCTTTTTCCTTTAAAAAACTTAAGCACGCTCATAAAGGAAATTTGGAGAATAAAGTAGGCAGTAAAAGAATAGTTCTTCAACTCCAATACAACCACCATTAGTTTTTGTTTTTCTCTCCATCTATGCAGCATTTCCTTTAAATATCAGCCTCCACAAATAATATTGATTTAAATATTTTAAAAATGTGTCTTAAGATATGATGTTAATGAAAGCGTAATTATCTAAGTTTGGTCATTTGGTAGGAAGAAATATTCCTGCTAGAATCTTCATCATTATATTGCCACATTTGGTAATGGAAGTTTTGACAGAGATATGAATTAAATTCAGATTTATTGCTTCGTTTCACTACATAGCTGGTTTCTAAAGTGCAGAACAATAATGATTTCTATTTTATAATACCATTGGAAAATGTAAATATCAATTATATTGGTGATGATCCCAAGGATTCCCTTTGGAGGGGTCTGAGATATGTAATTAACGTTATCTTCTTTCTCTCTTTTTGTTTTTTTATAAATTTACTTATTTTGTTTATTTATTTTTGTCTGTGTTGGGTCTTCGTTGCTCCGTGAGGGCTTTCTCTAATTGCGGCGAGCCGGGGCTACTCTTCATTGTGGTGTGCGGGCTTCTCATTGCAGTGGCTTCTCTTGTTGTGGAGCGTGGGCTCTAGGCGTGTGGGCTTCAGTAGTTGTGGCACGTGGGCTCAGTAGTTGTGCCTCGCGGGCTATAGAGCGCAGGCTCAGTAGCTGTGGCGCATGGGCTTAGTTGTTCCGTGGCATGTAGGATCTTCCCAGAACGGGGCTCGAACCCGTGTCCCCTGCATTGGCAGGTGGATTCTTAACCACTGCACCACCAAGGAAGCCCTAACGTTATCTTCTAATGAGGTTGCTTTTCCTCTGGTTCATAACAATCCCCTGAAGTATGCTTGGCCATCCTGAGTCATAAAGGATTTGTTGTTACTGTATTATAGTTCAGTAGTTTGCATTTATATTTAAATTTTCACCATGTTTATGACTGAACTGTGCAAGTGAACAGGAGTGATGCTGTTTGGGAGGACTCGTCAGTCATTGTGGCGGAGCCTAGCCCGCAGTGACGGTGACCTCCACAGCGGCTCTGACTGCCCTGGGTTAGTTCCATGGGGGAAGGAGCCCTCAGGCTTTCTCTTTGGGACAGCTGGACTGGGCAGGAAACACACAGGATGCCATCCATGCCATTGTTGTAGCAGCTGCTGGATCTCCAGATGGACTTGCTGCCCTACCTGGACCAGGTGAAGCAGAAACAGCCTGGAAATGGACATCGACCCTGTGTGTCATCTCTGGCTAGGTGGCCTGGTATAAGCCTCCTACACTCTCTCTACACTTCAGTTTCCACTGTGAAATTAGCAAAAGTTTCCTTCCATCTTTAACATATCATGAAATGTTCTTTTGGGGATATTAACCAGAGTGATGATCAGATACCGCAATTTTATGATCCCTCAGTTTTGGGGCCTGAGATCTTATTTCCCATTCTATAAACAGTCATTGAGTAATTAATCATTTTCTACCTCACTTAATAATCTTACACATGTGCTGGCCTTGCTATAAGTTGTCTTTCAAAAGCACACTTACTAACTGGTCCAGGCCAATGGTAATTTATGCTGATTTTAAGATGCTGATAAAATAATTGGACAAATTACAACCTTTCATTCTTTAATTGGAAGCTTTCTGCATAACCTCATGTGTGTTTCACATAAATGTCAAAAAGAATTTTTTTTTTTCCAAAGAAAAAGCCTGCACCAGGAGAAGGCAATCTGATTTAAAGTGCATACAATATAATGTGCCACTTAGAAAGATATCTGCAGGGCTAAAAATGGAAAAAGTACTGTACAGGAAACAGGTATGGCATAACACCAAATTACAGACTTTATAATACGAAGGGTTAAAAAAATAAATAAAGCTTAGAGGGAAAGGAAATTGAATTTTCATGATGCAGAGATGAAAAGAACTAGAAGCTATTATTTTCATTGGAAGGGGAAGAAGCTTTGAAATGTAAAAAGGTTCACAAGGCAAAAATACTTTCCTATGTGATAGAGGATTCAACCAAGCCTACAAGTGAATTACAGTGTTACTTTTCCAGATTCTAGGTTTAAGAATGGAAATAGCAAGATAAATTCCAGATTTACCTGGAAAGAGCAAATAGGCAGTTGTATTGGGATTTAAAGCTCTTTGGGAATAAAATGCTCGATATCTATATCTATACATCTATATAAATATATATATACGTATATATACACATACATATGTATGTATACATATATACACATACATATGTATGTATTTTCTTTTTTTATATATGAATGAATGAATGATAAATCCAGTTGATTTTGGCATTCAGTACTAAATATTTCATGAAATTAGTATTTATAGATATGACCAGTCAATAAATAAACAAATCTTATATTTTCAGCACATTAGTTCCCCTTTATTGACATAATAATGCTACGGAGATATTTAAAGTCTCTAAAGGAGTTTCTACTCCTGTATTTCAATTTTGCAATAATTATATTTTGTTTGTAAATCACAGTTAATATGCTGCTATGTCATTTATAAACTCAATAACATTGGGTCTTCCTATTAAAAATACTGCAATTTAAAAACCTTGCACTGCATAGTGAATTTATATTCAAGGTTCAAGGCAAGGAAAAATGTCAGGGCACTGAATTCATGTGTCCAGTTTATACAGACCAAAGATTTGGACTGGGTAATTATCTGATAAATGCAGGTGGTCATGAAATTCAGTTCAAATCTAAGTCAAACATCCACATGAGTATCTATGGTAGGCAGGATAATGATGTTTAAGTCCTAATCCCTGGAAATGATGGATATGTTGCATTACGTGGCGTGACAAAGGAGATTAAATTAGCAGCTGAAAGTAGGTTGCTAAACAGCTAATTTTAAAATAGAAAAGTTATTAGGGATTATCCAGGTGGGTCCATGGTGATCACAAAGGTCCTTCAATGTGGAAGAGGGAGGCAAAAGAGAGAGAGAGTAATTCCACATGCAAAGAACTCAACTGGCCTTGTTGTCTTGAGGATGGGAGGGGGTCGCGAGCCAAGAGGGCAGCTTCTAGAAGCTAGAAAAGAAAGGCAAGGGGACTTCCCTGGTGGTCCAGTGGTTAAGACTCCACACTCCCAATGCAGGGGGCCCGGGTTTGATCCCTGTTCAGGGAACTAAGATCCCGCATGCCGCAACTAAAGATCCCACGTGCCGCAACTAAGACCCAGCACAGCCAAATAAATAAAAAATAAATAAATATTAAAAAAAAAAAGAAGGGCAAGGAACTGAAATCTCCCCCAGAGCCCCTGAAGGAACATCACCCTGCTAACACCTTACTTTCAGCCATGTGAGACCCATTTCTGACTTCTCACCTCCAGAACTATAAACTAATAGAGCTGTGCTGTCTTAAACCACCAAAGTTGTGGTAATCTGTTACAGCAACAATAAAAGATTAACACAGTAACCATCTAATGAGTGGTCAAGCCTGCAATTGTTTAATTATGACCGAGACTGATTCTTGTCCATCCTCCAAATACCTTGGCCTTTCCTTCTAGAGAAACCTGAGAACAAAGTTGTAAGAATGAGAAGCAATTTCCCTAATAAATACATATTGATTCCTATATCACTTTGAAAATTCATTAGCAAATGAATACAAATACATTTTTATTCTCTTACTAAGAAGTAAAATAAGATTACATTTTAGAAAAGAAATATGCAAATCTTTATTTTACATTATGTTCTTTATGTTAATAATCATATATGGAAACATAGTGTGTTTCCTAAAGCATACCTGACAGTATTTCTAAAGTTTTTAAATATGACTTTGATATCCCTCTACAGGATTAGTAGAAACATCTGCCAAAAAAAAAAAGACCAACTGTGTCTTGAAGTGGTGAGTTACCCATCACTGGGGATAATCAACCCAAAGACCTAGTCTAGATATAGCAAATGGTTTTCTTACATTTCGTGGGAGAGTGGGTTCAATGAGCTTGAAGTCTCTTTCTGGCTTCCAGTTTACAGGAAGTTTTCTTAATATAGAGAAAAACATTAGAAGGGAAATTGTTGGCAGAAGGGTTGATATTTGAAACAGCCCCTATTAGATGTAAGAAGCAGGAAACAGGGCTCCTCAGAGACTTTTGCAACATTATCTGATCAGTACCAAAGTGAAATATCAATACGATTTAAGAAGAAAAGGAATAAAGGACACACTTAACAATTATGGAACTATCTGATTGTTTGCTGAGTATTTAAAAATGATCAAAATTGCAACTGTTGAGTTCAGAACTCTTATTTGCAAGACAAGAAAACTGTTTTTTTTTTTACACCAGCTGGAAGAGGTTATTATATAACATTCATCACTTGAAATATTTTTTAATAAATTAGACTATAGTAATTTTCTTAAAATTCAAATCGAATCAAGGTGCTCAGTATTCACAAACAAACAACAAAACAAAACAAAAAAAATAAAAGACAACCCTTCAAATAAAATGCTGTATGTTTACTGTATTCTTTTTACAGCAGCAAATGCCATTCAGGTGCTATGCAGGCAATCTATTCCTCTTCTTAAGCCAACAGAAGGAATGTTATAAAATTACCTGATGATTATACTAGTAGGTATGAGTTCATAAGACAGTAGCAATCCTTATACAAATGAAATGCTCTCACGGAAGGAAAAAGCCACTTTATTTATGCCACATCTATTTCCTGTGCCTGATTATCTCACATGAAACCCTTATCATCAGATCAGCTAAGGGACACACTTGCCTAGGGTGATTAAATACTGGAAGGCCTAACGTTCTCCAGAATCCAGAGCTGTTTGGTCATCTCCATACAGCATATCCATTTAGGGCAAGATCATGGCACCCTGGAAAGGCCACTTTGATAGATAGGGTCCTCTGTTTACCAAGAGTGTCAACAAGATGTTCAATTTTTATTCCTTCCAAACCAACGTTCCTTTTCTTTTCTGTATCTCAGGACCGACTCCATTCCAAAGTAGGTTGGGGACGCCAGGCAGTTTTTTTCATATTGACCACAAGCAAAATTAGCTTCTGTGATGAATCCAGAGTCCACACTGTCCCTTAGAAAAGGTATAAAAGATGAGGATCCCTCTCTGTGAATAACTTGCAAAGTGTCAGGTCTACACTGTCTTGCTCCTGTCATGTTCTCCACTTAACTTTTACTCATTAGGGGCTGGGGTCCTTTGAGGTCTTCAGAACCCCCTGTTACTATGCTAATACTTCTAGGTCAGTGACTGGAGGTCTCTAACACAAATACAAGTAAAGACACCAGAGATCTGCAATAGGGGACCATCAGGGCAGGAGAAGAGAATTTACAAAGCCAAAATCTTGGCTTTGAAATATAATCTGGGACCTACCTTATTTCACAGGTGTGATTTACTGAAAGCCTCGTTAGTCCTAAATTTTTACTATTTCCCAAAGGCAAAGTGTGTTATCTAAATTTAGCATTCCCAAGAGACTAAAAAATACCATTAAAGTGCAAGTATACCAGTTTGTTTAGGTGTGATTTTTTTATAGAAAACAACCAAACATAATATAATAAAGTCCAAAATTAAAGCACATAAGGAGTTAAAATGTTATCTTTGAATTTTGACATGCTCAGTTATCGGAGAAAAATGTTTAAGAAATCTCTTCTGCAAGATTAGAACAGCAGAATACATTTTTTTCAGTGAATACTAAATGATAAACTTACATCAGAATTAAATCTCAACTGGCAAATGTTGCATGATATGATTTGCTTTCTTCGATGAGGAAGAGGAACCCCGAAAGTATGATTTATTACAGCTTTCTGAATCGGGTCCATCTGTAATGAGAAAAAAAATACAACAAATAGAAATAAAGCTTGTCAGTTCCATTGGAATGTTGGCTATTTCATTAAAGAACCAATCTGTACAGCTTCAATCTACGGCTTACATTATAAAGAACATTTTTATTCTAAGAAATGGCATTTTTACTTTCTTGAAAAATAGACAACAATGAGCCCGAAGCACAGTATAAGGAAATGATAAATGTACCCATTAGAGTCTGCATGCTAAACCGTTTTTCTCATTTAGGATCAACAATTGTCTCAGTTTGATAATCCTCAAATATAATTAAAGGTTTATCAAAACTCAAGTTATTGTGAATGCCAGAAACCTTACACAGAAGTTAGTCTATGCCATTGCCCCAAACAGACTTCAAAATAGACTTAGTCAGAAGAGCAGCTATGAAAATAACTTAAGCCCCATTATGGATAATTAACCTTATGCTATGTTTGGTATCTTTCTGCCTTAAGAGTATAGTATAGATTTCCCCTGCTATCTGAAAGTAGAAGCCACTACCTTAGGACACATCTTGCTAATGGCTGCACAATGTAAATCTAGATAAAGCACAGATGCGCACAGACACAGTTCAAAGCCATGGCAGCTGGATGCTGAGATGCTGAGTGTAGTTGTCTGGGGATGGGATGGAGCTTAGAGACGCCAGACTTGCTGCTCAGGGTTCATGCTGCCTCTGTAAGAGCTGCTGCAAAACAAAGGCTGAACATCACTTTCTCTGTTTGCCTTTTTGTGTAAAACTGAAAATCCTCTTTGGATTTCCTTTGGTTAGCAGAAACAGGTACTAATACAGGTCTCTGGTCAAAGTGAGGTGACATAAAGAGAATTTTGGAAAAGCAAGGGTTACCTGTACACAAATGCTGCTTTCTAAGTATTCAGACATGGAGCTATGGATTCTTTCAACAATCATTTACTGATCACCTAATACATATTGCTATCCTATGGACTTACTGCTTGAGGTTCAGAGAGTTTGGGCCAGATGTCAGTTACTTCTCTTCATCCCATTCCCAGGACAGGACAAGGGACACCCAAAACATAATGTCAGCAACCTAGCTCTGATAAAATTTCATGTCTCCTCACCAAGCTTTGTCCCAGGGTCCACATCAGTGATTAACAACTGTTAGAGTCAGATACAAATTTTGATCTGCTTCTTAATACTTGTGCTACCTCTTTGCTCATCTGCATCTATCTCTTAAGGTTGTGATGAAGTTTAAACATAATGATTCTTGAAATTATTAGCACATTAAGAAGTCAATAAGTGGTGCTGGGAAAACTGGACAGCTACATGTAAAAGAATGAAATTAGAACACTCCCTAAAACCATACACAAAAATAAACTCAAAATGGATTAAAGACCTAAATGTAACTCCAGACACTATAAAACTCTTAGAGGAAAACAAAGGCAGAACACTCTTTGACATAAATCACAGCAAGATCTTTTTTGACCCACCTCCTAGAGTAATGAAAATAAAAACAAAAATAAACAAGTGGGACCTAATTAAACTTAAAAGCTTTTGCACAGCAAAGGAAACCATAAACAAGAATAAAAGACAACCCTCAGAATGGGAGAAAATATTTTCAAACGAAGCAACTGATAAAAGATTAATCTCCAAAAATATACAAACAGCTCATGCGGCTCAATATCAAAAAACCAAACAACCCAATCCAAAAATGGGTGGAAGACCTAAATAGACATTTCTCCAAAGACATACAGATGGCCAACAAACACATGAAAAGATGCTCAACATCACTAATTATTGGAGAAATGCCAATCAAAACTACAGTGAGGTATCACTTCACACCAGTCAGCATGGCCATCATCAAAAAATCTACAAACAGTAAATGCTGGAAAGGGTGCGGAGAACAGGGAACCTGCATACACTGTTGATGTGAATGTAAATTGATACAACCACTATGGAGAACAGTATGCAGCTTCCTTAGAAAACCAAAAATAGAACTACCATATGACCCAGCAATCCCACTACTGGGCATATACCCAGAGAAAACGATAATTCAAAAAGACACATGCACCCCAATGTTCATCGCAGCACTATTTACAATAGTTAGGACATGGAAGCAACCGAAATGTCCATCAACAGAGGAATGGATAAAGATGTGGTGTATGAGGGCTTCCCTGGTGGCGCAGTGGTTAAGAGTCCGTCTGCCGATGCAGGGGACGTGGGTTCATGCCCCGGTCCGGGAAGATCCCACATGCCGCGGAGCGGCTAGGCCCGTGAGCCA
>NC_041214.2:44222096-44261525 GCF_002837175.3 Physeter macrocephalus
AAAAAAAAAAAAAAAAAAAAAAAAAAAAAAAAAAAAAAAAAAAAGATGTGGTGTACATATACAATGGAATAATACTCAGCCATGAAAAGTAACAAAATTGGGTCATTTGTTGAGATGTGGATGGACCTAGAGACGGTCATACAGAGTGAAGTTAAGTCAGAAAGAGAAAAACAAATATCGTATATTAACACATATATGTGGACCCTCAAATGGTATAGATGATCTTATTTGCAAAGCAGAAGTAGAGACACAGAGGTAGAGAACAAATGTATGGATACCAAGGGGGAAGGGGGGATGGTAGGAATTGGGATTGACATATATACACTATTGATGCTATGTATAAAATAGACAGCTAATGAGAACAGACTGTATAGCACAAGAATTCTACTTACTCAGTGCTCTGTGGTGAACTAAAGGTGAAGGAAATCCAAAAAAGAGGGGATATATGTATACATATAGCTGACTCACTTTGCCATAGAATAGAAACTAACACAACATTGTAAAGCAACTATACTCCAATAAAAATTAATTTAAAAAAAAAGTCAAGGAGCTTTCCTGGTTGCACAGTGGTTAAAAATCTGCCTGCCAATGCAGGGGACACAGGTTTGAGCCCAGGTCCGGGAGGATCCCACATGCCATGGAGCAACTGGGCCCGTGCGTCACAACTACTGAGCCTGCACTCTGGAGCCCGCGAGCCACAACTACTGAGCCCGCGTGCCTAGAGCCTATGCTCTGCAACAAGAGAAGCCAGCGCAATGAGAAGCCTGCACACTTCAAGAAAGAGTAGCCCCCGCTCGCCACAACTAGAGAAAGCCCACGCACAGCAACAAAGACCCAACGCAGCCAAAAAAAAATTTAATTAATTAAATAAACCTAATAAATAAATAAATAAATAAAAATAAAAATGAGTCAATAAATGTTGTCTATTACATTTTCTCTTTTGCACACCCCATGTGATGATCAAGGTTAACAGGTGCCTCACACTCCTGTGGTCTTTGTTGGCACACCTTCTATTTCTCACATGGCCAAAAAACATTTCAAAATGATCCCAATGTTGTACATTCAGCCATCGTTTTTGTTGAATGCTTGTAGACTTTGGAACTCAACTCTCATCAGATACAAACTTCTTATGAGAGTCTTCACAATGGGTTGAGCTAGCTCAGAAAAGATTTGACATACACACAAAAGCTAAGAACGTGTCTGTGAAACAATGCTCTAATATTCAGCTTCTGGGATACATAATAGTTCATTAATTAGCCTAAACCAGTCATTGATACATTCTACCTCCTTTTGTGTATTTCAAATAATCAGAACCAGCTAACTCATAAGCCCTCTTCACCGGTAGTTAGGAGCAAGGTTCTGTCTATATTCACAACTCCTAAAAGGTTGTCTAGACACTCTTAATGCACTGTTCTAAGTAATAACAGTAACAACATCAACAAGAGAAATAATAGCACTCAGCATTTATTAAGTGCCTCCATGTGCTAAGTACTAGGCTAGGTAGTTTACATATTAAACAGTTACGATCAGGAAGAACTCATGGGTTCTCATTTTTATCTTCCATCATCACTTTAAATCTTTTCTCATGTTAATCCCAGATTCTGGATGAAGCTCAACTGCCCCATAATTTTTCTGGTCAGTTCCAGGAATTAACACATTCTAGTATCCCCTCCCTCCCCCTCCAATTCTACCATACTTTCTTTTTAACCAGTTTTATTTAAGTATAATGGATGTACAATAAAATTCACCAATGTTAAGTGTACGATTTGATGAGATTTGACAAATAGATACAGCCTTAATAATTATCATATAGAATATTTCCATTACCCAGAAAGTTCCATCCTGCCCTCTGTGGTTTATTCCTACCTCCACCCAGCCTCTGCAAGCACTGGTCTGCTTTCTGTCATGATATTTTTCCATCTTCTCAAAGTTCATACACATGGAATTTTACAGTATGTGCTCTTTTGTGTCTGGCATCTTTCATTCAGTATGATGCTTTTAAGATTCATCCATGTTGTTGAGTCTATCACTAGCTAATTCCTTTTTATTGCTGAGTAGTATTCCTTCGTACTGATATACCCCAATGTGTTTATCAATTTGTTAGTTGATGGATATTTGAATTGTTTCCAGTAAATTCTAGAACTTTTTCAAATCTTAATACATAATCTAAGCGCATTCCTAAATTCAGTTCAGCATCTTAATCCAAGCATTAAAAATGAACATAAAATTACAGTTTCGGACTTCCCTGGTGGCGCAGTGGTTGAGAGTCCACCTGCCGATGCAGGGGACGCGGGTTCGTGCCCCGGTCCGGGAAGATCCCACATGCCTCGGAGCGGCTGGGCCCCGTGAGCCATGGCCACTGAACCTGCGCGTCCGGAGCCTGTGCTCCGCAACGGGAGAGGCCACAACAGTGAGAGGCCCACGTACCACAAAAAAAAAAAAAAAAAAAAAAAAAAATTACAGTTTCTTTATCTTAGCTTGAACCTGCTCTAGAGGAATAGTGTGAAAGGTCAAAGGGCATGGTACAGAATTCTTCTCTATATACACTGCGAAGTCCCCACCCCAGGTAAGTCAAACTTCCATCAACCCCACCTCACCCCTATTTCCTCAGAACCAAATGGACAATGCACAGAACTTGAGAAACCCACTGACCACACAGATGAGTGAATCTGGGAGGCTTCGAGAGCCCACTTTCTGCTTCCCAGGATCACTCTTATACGACTCTAAAAATGCCATCACAATGCTTCTGTGACAGCACAGAGAACACTGGGGCGTAACTTCCCTTTCAGCCAACAGCTAGAGAAAAATTAAAAGCTGAAAGAGGTACTGATTTAGAGGTACCTGTCTCATCATGTTCTGTTCTGTTGTATCTGTTCTGTCTGCACAAACGGGGTCCATTTCTATTAGGGATCAGGTGAATTATGTCTATATTCCATTTAGGAATACTGAAGGCCCCTTATAATGACACTTTGAAATAAAAATGAATTACAGATTTATACTAAGGGCTCTCTGAAAATACACACTGTTTTTATCATATTTCGCAAGTAACATATTATTTTGTCTTTCATTAACACTGGACACTTGCAGTGACCACATTCAATCTGGAAAAGAGTAGGAAGTATTTTTGAAGTAGACACTTCATACAAATGTGTCATATTCTCTAGATTTAATTCTTTTGTTTGAATTGAATGTTGTTCTGATCACTGTTGCTATGAAATCAAATTTCCAAATGCTAGGTAATGTATTCTAATTCAGAGACCATTTTATTTCCCAGTATACTTTAAAAAAAGCACAACTGAATTATATTTTAATGATGGCTTCCACAAACATAGTTATACCACCAAAAGTAATTATATTTTATTATTTTAGGAACCTAGTACAACAGAATGACAAAAGTTTAATGCCTTTATTAATGAAAGTAAGTCATAATCACCTCTGTAATATATATATATCTATAAATAGATGTAAAACCACTTACAACAAGGAATTATAAAAGGGCAAAATCTAAATAATAACCAGTTCTGTTGTTAAATAGTTAATTAAATGATACCACATGGTATATAACTAAAAGTAGCATCTACTGTCACTCAGGGGAAACACACACAGCCACTTTGATCATTTTGTCCAAACACACCACTATTTACCATTATAATCAAACATTTTGTTCAGAAACAAAGTCACGTATGTTGGTTTTCTCCCCGTGAACCAACAGGTCTGATCTGTCAAAATAATCACACCTTATTGTGTGTATGCATATTATCATTAGGAATTTGTCTACAGAACCAGTCTGAAGAAGTGCCAATGTGTGTAGGAAACAGAAAAGGGATTCTTGGATCAAATAAGTTGTAGGAAATCTAGGTACCACAGCCTGGTCATTCACAGTGCACATCAAATATTAAATTCGCTGAGATGTCTCACAATAAAAATATCTGCTTTAAATAATTTCTAAAATAATATAACCAAAGCTTTTGCTGTTTTCTTTGTTTTTAAATTTAGCATCTTTGTTCAATGCATAGCTTAAAAAATAGTGATCTGGTAAAATAAAATCGTTATACGAATATGAATAAGATGTAATGCCTTCTTACAAAACGAAAGTCACTAAACTAAACATGGAATACACAGAAATCAGAGCCAGACATTTCACTGAATCCATGCAGCCCTGAATTAAAAATGAAAAGAAATGGTAAAAGCTACATGGCATTTTAAGACATTTATTTAATTTCTAAAGTGGGAAATTTTGAAAGCTAAAATTTTCTAAATACATTATCCACCCCTCCCAAAACCAACAAACAAAAGTGAAGAATGATACACTAGCTATTGATATGCTTACCCAAACTATAGAGTAAAATTCAATTTCAAACTCAGTCTATGGCCTTATTTAAAGCCAAATGAATAAGTTTTCCTTCATTTCAAGTTTAAGGATCTTTGCATTTCTCTCCCAGGCCTAGCTTTTCCCTCATCTCCCCTCAGGGCTTTCTGCTAAATTGATTTGTAAATGAGTAACCAGTGCCACAGTTCTTCCCAGGGAAGTCAGCCACAGTTCTTTCCCTAGATTCCCTTTCCTAGGATGCTGCTGTGTTTTCAGAGAGGATGCGGCTTAACCCTGAGTTTACATTTCCTGCTCCAAGAGACCTCCCCTCTTTCTGTTTCCATTAGTACTGTGGCTTTTAAATCAAAGAATAAGAACTTAAATGCCAGGAAGTTAGAAGTCCAGAAATATAAAGGTTGTCTCTTCGGGCTGGTATTTCTAGGGAACAATGGCCAGTAACAATAATGCTAAAGGTTACCTTAAGGGCACTTACTGTGTGTCTGTATTTATAAGCATTATTTCTATTCTAACAACTTACTGAGGAGCTCTCACTCCCCCTTTGCCTATGGCAGAAGCAGGAAGTGGCAGAGTCAACTAATACCCACAGCTTCCCACTCTGCACCCACCCCTACCTCCATCCAGTACCACGATAAAGCTCTGAGATATCCACTGTCGTGGATGCCTGTGACCATGAAATAATAAGTGACACTGAGTAATTTATTCCATCAACTATGAACTAGTAAAATTGGTGTTTATATGACATATCCACACCTTAGAAAACATGAATTTAAAAATTCCAATAATTGCACTCCAACAAATTTGCCCATTTGAAAAAAATTGCAACTTTTGTCCTTTAAAAAAAAAAACTTTTTAAAATGGGCATATAACTTACATACCAAAAAATTGCATACATCTGAAGTGTATTAGTTGATTTTTTAAAACATGTGCATACTCCCATGGTATCACCATCCCCACTAAGATACAGAATATTTTCAGCATTTCTCTTCTACAAGATTTGGGTTGGAAGGGAGTTTAACAAGAATACCAATCACTCAAGACCAAGACGCAGCTCTGAGTGGAGTTCGGGGGATGTGGAACAGAAGGTACACATGAAGTTTCATGGTTTCTTGGATTTTGCCAAGTAGCAAAGGACATGCATGAGTGCTTTCAACAAAGGAATTCATTCAACTAGAGGTAGGCTTTTCCCATCAATCTCATTAATCAGGTCAAGCCCAAATTTGCTATTTGGTACATTTAAGTAGGAAATACAACATGACTATGTCACATAAGTACATTAAGGGCACAGCCGGTTTTTCAATGCACCAAGCTTTCCTTTACCTTCAAGTCTTTTGCACATTCCTCTGCCTCTGCCTTGAAAACTCTTTCCCCATGCTTTCTGGTTCATCTTGCCCTGGCTAATGCCTACCTACTTTTCAGGACTCCAATCAGAACTCATCTCTTCTTCGAGAATTCTTAGCTGACCTCCTTCAAATGGGTTAGGTCCTCCAACTCATCCTGCAGGACACTCCACCGCACCATCTGAAGATCTCTCATCTCTTTCATTTCACCCAAAAGAGGGAAAAGTCAAGGCAGGGCTGAGTCCTTTTGTTGTTTGTACCCAGGAATCAGCAGAGTGTCTCCCACTTGGGCCAGGGCTCAACACATGACTGTTGAGTTGCTAAATAAATTGAATATTATTAAAGCCCAATAACAAAACTTAACATCAGTCTTGGAATGGTGTTAACAATAGCAGTGAGAAAACCTGGAATCACAAGGGAACCTTAGGCATGAGGGGTGAAGAGAGGTTATTAGAAAAAAAAGCATGTGGATAAATGACTCCATGATACATTTGGAATATAGAAGCTTGGAGTAGAATCTACAACTGGAAGCCACCAAGCAGAATTTACATGTATTCATCTATGAATTCATTTATAGACATAGTGTCATCTAAGTAATGAGGCAATGGTTGATTGGTTCTCTTTATACTTTAGTGACAATATCAGACCATTTTTCCACCAGGCATCTTCCTAGACAAAGGCTAACAGACATACTGTTCTGATCAGTTCAGAAGCTGATTTTGCTCAGAAAACCAATGCTTGAACTTAGATGAGCAAAGGCATTCAGATGCTCTCCAAGTACTCAGGACATGTCTAAATGGAAGAGACATTTCACTGTCAGTAGCTTTCTGCCATGGCTATCTTCCCTAATGTTCTATGAGAAGGCTAATAAAGTGAAACACAGTTCAAAATAAAGAATGGATGATCTTAAGGGGATCTTAAGACGTTATTTTTCTTAGAATCATTTATGTGCTCCAGCAAATTGCACTTAACCAATGTGTTGTGGCGCTGTCATGGAATGCCCACAGATAGCAGCACTCCAAGGTATTTTTTTCTTTTTTTGTCATTAAAAAAATTTTTTTTGAAATATTTTTGATTTACAATGTTGTGTTACTTTCAGGTGTACAGCAAAGTGATTCAGTTATACATATATATACCTATTCTTTTTCATATTCTTTTTCATTATAGGTCACTACAAAATATTGAATGTAATTCCCTGTGTTATATGGTAGGTCCTTGTTGTTTATCTGTTTTATATATAGTAGTGTGTATCTCCTAGTTTATCACTCCACTCCCACTTCCCCTTTGGTAACCGTAAGTTTGTTTTCTATGTCCGTGGGTCTATTTGTTTTGTAAATAAGTTCATTTGTATCATTTATTTTAAATTCATTAATGTACAGTTTTCCTCTGTACCTAATGCTGAGTGTGGACCTACCTAGAAAAGCTAACCATGACAGGAAACCAGATATATATGCATACACATATACATATACACACACACACACACACACATATATATATTCTTTTTCAGATTCTTTTCCCTTATAGATTATTACAAGATATTGAGTATAGTTCCTTGATTTTTAAGTGGATATGTGGAATCGTTACTAACACAATATCTCAGTCATGGAAATTTAATCCTGGCTCACCTTTAGACATCATCTATTTGTGGTATTTTCAGTGAGTAGGCACTATGTTTCACCCATCTTCTCATCTCCTGTGGTTCTCATTCCTTTTCTTGGAACCCAGTGGGTACTCAATATATATTGAAATTTTTCTGAAATATTTCACTTTATCAATGAGAAAAGTTATACGAGGAGAGGGGAAAAGGTCAGAGGAAAAAAAGGAAGGAAAGAAGGTGATTTCATTCTATGTATAAGCTCCCTTTTTCTGCAATGAGATTTTTTTCTCTAGCCAAAAGAATATTAAGTTTCTTTAAGGGGGATGACTGTTGCCTGATCACACTAATACCACTCTGTAGAGAAGATACCAGTACTTAATTTGGACACTTTAGAAACCTTGTTATCAGCATTACAGGCACGAAATTTGACTCAAATGCTTTGACCAGAATCCCATTTCTGGTGGACTTAAATGGCAAAACCTCTTTGGAAGACAATGAATGCCTATGGGGCCTGCCTGAGCCAGGAGACAGGTTACCCAATGGTTGGTCAGCCTTGGTCTCTGAATAATGTCTAGGTAATTAAATCCAACAACTCCAGAGCTGGGATTCCATTTACAGAAAATGCCCCAGAAAGCATGGCGTTGTAGACTGATCTGGAGGATAAATTCCAGAAATCTGTTCTATCACCAGCTGTACCAGAAGTCCACAAACACATCTGGTTCCTCAGCAGGTCACCGAAATGTGAGCCAGGTGTTGAAACCTGCTGTATTCTGAGGTGAAAAGAAAGGTGAGGACAAAATACTTATGTACATAAATCACTGATGACTGAATTGAAAGGATTTTCTCTTAATCTAAAATTATGTCCTTTCTATTTTTCTGTTGTTAAATTCCTTTCTTTTTCAAAATCATGGTGCTATTAGATAGATGGATGGATGGGTGGAAGGATGGATGGATGGATGGATGAAAAGATGGTTGGATGGATGGATAGATGGATGACTGGATGGATGGACAGATGGTTGGATGGATTATGCTCTGGCTTGAAATGATTACAAGGTGAAAGTACTATGTTGACCGGAATTTTAATGCCCCTTTTTAAGATTTGAACCATGTGTAAGTTTCCTAGGGCTACTAATCAACTTGGTGGCTTAAAGCAACAGAAATTTATTATCTCATAGTCTTGGAGGCTAGAAGTTCGAAATCAAGATGTTTGCAAACCATACTTACTTCCTCTGAAATCTGTAAGGAGAATTCTTCCTGCCTATCCCTAGCTTCTGGTATTTTTGCCAGCAATCTTTAGCAACCCTTAGCTTATAGACACATCTTTCTAATCCTCCCTCTTCACGTCGCAAGCCTCCTGTGTGTGTCTATCTCCGTGTCCAAATTTCCACTTCTTATAAGGATACCAGTCATATGGGACATATGGGATTAGGGACCATTCTACTGAACTCATTTTAAGTTGATTATCTCTGAAAAGCGACCATTTCCAAGTAAGGTCACATTCTGATGTATTGGGGGTTAGGACTATAACATACCTTTTTTGGGGGGACACAATTCAACCCATAAGAAATGGAATGGGGAATATAAAAATCTACAAACCACTGTGAAAGTTTACTCAGGCACTAATTCTAGGACTTCTTGATTAAAGGAAAAATCAAAATCAGTTTTCTTGTTTTAGTGCCTAAAAGGGAAAGTTTGAACTAGCAATGGATCACTGAGACCATTCCTTGCCTGCCTTCTCTCTAACAAGATCAATTTTAGCCTCAAAGAGTCTTTCATCCCCAAGAGCCTGGGAAGAAGAAATATGTTTAAGAAATTGAAATATACATAGAGATGAGGCTCATGAAATTGAAAGAAGCAGATCTTTACTAGTGAGCCCGCAAATAAATTTTGATGAGGTACTTTTGAAATGTCACAAAATGAAAAGTTATAATCTATAGAAAAATTAAACAATGGCACATTGGTATGAGCTATGTGAGCAATTATCCTGATTTTAATTGTTTGGTTAAATTAGAAAAAACGTACATGTTTTTCTTTGTGCCTTTTTTTCTTGCTCCTTGCTTGTTTGTCTCTGTTTTAATCAACCTTTAATGCCTTTAAGAACGTATAATGATGTGTGGGATGGTTCTTTTTAAACAAATTCCATCTCAATAGGTAATTAATATGATCTCTTCTAGCATGAAAATCCCAAGTTAACACATATATATGGAATTAGGCACATAAGAATATCCTTACTTGTCTTTATGTTTTGTTCAAAAATGCAAATACACATATATGTCTGTGCATATGTCTGTGTGTATACACATGCATACATATTATTTATGTACCAGTATTTATCCACCAATTCCCTACATAAAATCTCTCACTCTTTTGAATTTGGCAGGATTCAATTTCTTTTGTTCTGTGTTTGGGCTAGACTTGATAGTTTCTTGAATTATTCTACTTCTCCTTGCACTGAAGTATTAATTTGCTAACGTACACACACATTTCCCCCACCTCCCCATAGGTGTCCCAGATGCCTCTTTTTCTTATCCATCAATGTGGAACGCAAAGCTTGAAGGGCATTTTACGCTGGCAAACACTGCCTTCCATGAACCAGCCCGGGCCCACGTGTCTGGATTCATTTCCATTCCTCCTTGCCTCCTTGTATTTCCTCCAGTATTACAGATTTGCTGGCAACTTCTTGTATAATCTGGTATGGTTTATTGTCTCCTTCTCTTTTGTAAGGTTCTTTCCTTTATCCAATCTTTATTACTTATTACATGTGTAATTCCTGCCTATCCCTCCTAATGTTCTTTTTCCAAGAGTAATCCCTGTGGTCTCTTAGTAGGTGGGGCTAAATACCCCTCCTCCCAGTCTTCACAACACCCTGTACATTCCAATGTCATGTCATATACTATCCACCACCCAGATATTCTGCTTACAGTTCTCCCTTCCCGAAACTGCAAAAGATACAGTCAGTTTTATTCATCTTTGAAAAACAAGTGCCTGAACACAGAAAATACTCAGGAAAGGTTTATTGTCGAAGAAAGTCATTAGCTATGTGAAAGCAGGCACCCCAGCTGCTGTCAATCATTTTAAGGAGAAAAAGGTGGCCCAATATATAATTCTTGGTTGAAGCCATGCAGTTCAATTTCATAGAAAATTTGCATTGTCATCTAAGGCCAACTGTGTTTGGAGGTCTTGATGGAAATATTCAAAATAAACTGCATGTTTCAAAATAAATAATAATCTCTCTTAAAAATGCATGCCATGTGTTTAAAGCAATAATTCTCAACCTCAGCTGTACACCAGGAATCATTTGGGAGCTTGTTAAAGGTATAGATTGAGAGCCCCAACCCAAGGCAAATTAGTTCAAAGTTTAAAAGGCTCCATGGGGGATGGCTAAGAAGTATTGGTCAAAACCTTGGCAACAGACTCAACTTCCTGTAATTAAAATGTTTTCCCTAGATGTTTCCAGGAAACCAATGTCTTCTTTGCCACCAATAAATAACTTTTAGCTAAAGAATTCTATAAAACATATGGTAATATCCTTGTTTAAAGAAATGAAAACTGAAGAATAGCCAAGATAAATGATTTGCAGCTCCAAGATTTAAACCCAGGTTTATTAAAAACCAGTGTTCTTCCTACATATCACACTGACTCTCAAACGTGTAGGAGCTCAACAAACTTCTGAAATCAACTTAAAAACTGGGTCTGAATTTGGGGTTCTTGGGAATTGGCAACCCATGGGCAGAAACACATACACATTAAAAAAAAAAAGAAATGATGAAGAAAACTAAGCCAGAACAACTTGAAATAAACAAGGGATATTTTAAAGTACTTCTAACAATTGACTTGCTTGTTAATAAATGACACTGTAGGTTATTTTTAATCTCCAGAGTGCTGTTAAACTGTTTCACTTCTCTCTACATCTTTCTGGACTCTGCCTGTTTTTCACTTCCTGACCTTTTTAAGGACCTAAAGGAACCACTGTAAAGTTGAACTGTAGTTAAAAGCTTGAATCAGATACAGTGATAGACAAATGGTCAGCAAAGATGTTCTCAACTGTGAAGGTCAAGGAAGAATGAAGCTGAGGCTATCATGTCCTTCCAGAAATCCTTCAGATCAAATCTGTCTGAACCAAAAGTAAAGGTAACCCAGTACCCTAAGGACCTCTTTTGACCATAAAGGCATAGTTGCATTTGGTTGTAGTTTAAACACTTCTGGTGTCTACCATACAGAAACATTTGTATAAATTTTTGAAAAACCACAAATACAATGTTGTTGGATGATTGGTGGCTTACTGCATAAACTGTAAAAAGTAAAATAGAAACTGTAACCACTTAAACCTCTCTTCACATACCCTGAAGCGGTTGCAAATCTTAGCTTGATACCCAGGAGCAAGCAGGTTGAGAACCACTGATTTAAGAGGTTATTTTGTTAGTTAGAATACTAACTAGTATATTTTGTAATTCCTGGCACTTCAAGTCTTCTTCCAGAGCGACTCTCAGAATATTGTGCTATAATTTTTCTCTTTTTGCTTCTTTTTATCAAATAATGCACACATGGTAACAAACCAAATAGTACAAAAGAGCTTCAGCCCAGAGGTAAATGCCTGAAATGAAATGTTTATTATTATGATTAATAATTTCCTGACAGTTGACATCATGGCTCTAAGTAACATGCTAATATATCTCTAGACACTAATAAAGATGAGAATTTAACACATATACAGTATCACACTTTGTCTTTCTCTCCACAATCTTCTACAAACATTTTCAAATTTTTCTAAGTTGAATATTCTCTTATTATTTTACAACTGTACATAATATGTTTCCATAGTTATGTCTGGTTCCATTAACTTGAGTCAGGATCTCAAATTCCCTGCTTGAAGTTACTCGTTTTTGTACATTTTTTCTTCCTCAATTTCCAATTTCCAAATTCTCTCAACTACTCTTACACTTTTAAACGTTCAAAATTTTCTACCTGAAATAGTTTGTACTCTAACTACTACCCATTCTTCTAGGCTTTGTTCAAGGATGAATCTAAAATTTGAAAGCTAATAAACAACACTATCATTGTTTTGACTTCATCAATATTTTTGTCCACTGACCAGGTAACATGATAGGATTAGATTACATTTTCTATGGTTCCAATGCTACAAAACTTGGCCCATTCAAAAGAGAATCTTTTAGCTTCAAGCAAAGTAACTTCTACTTTCTTATTACCCAGCAGTTGCTTGAAATTCTGTCTTATTTTCGACTGCTACATATATAAAACATACTTTTCTACTGTTCTTTTTTGCCTTTCCTTTTCTATAAAAATGTGTTTTTAATCTTAATTTAAAACACATTTTCCCCTTCTCAATCAATCCTCATTTTTTCAGTACCCCCTTGTCTCATGCTTCCTGATTTATTCACTCAACATGGTATCTGCAGACCCTAATTCCAGACCTTCACCAAGGTTCTGACTTCATACTTTTCTCTCCTTTCTTTTTCTATGCTCTTCCCTTCCACCATCTGGCTCCCAGAGATGTTTAAACCTCCATCCATGGTGATCTGAAACACCTCTGTTCTTTTGTAGCAATCTCTCATTTTTGTATTTCTTTAGATTTATGTCAAAGAAATCTTGAGAGAAAATGAATTACATTTGTATGCTCTTTGTCACATTTTGAAATAA
The DNA here is from genome assembly GCF_002837175.3 of Physeter macrocephalus. Taxonomy (NCBI): domain Eukaryota; kingdom Metazoa; phylum Chordata; class Mammalia; order Artiodactyla; family Physeteridae; genus Physeter; species Physeter macrocephalus. Next base: position 44,235,022 of record NC_041214.2, read on the forward strand.
AAACTAGAAGTTTTATCTAAATGTGTTTTAAATAAAAAATCTGAATAAAAGGAACCTTGGCTCCTAAAACATATACATTAGTCCAAAATATCTGATATTTGATATCAATAAATTATAGTTGCAGATAAAGGATCACTGTTGGTCATATTTAATCAGAAAAGCTATTCCATTTAAAATAATCACTCTTCTAAACAATATTTTAACATCAAGAATATGATTTAGGATCATGTCACTTCCTCTGAAATCTTCCAGGATCTCAGTGGAAGTTGCTTTCCTCCACTTCTTAGAATATGTAATTCCTTCGATCAGGAAAATAATACATGACAGTGAAAAACTACATTTTCATCCTTCCTCTGTTGCTGAATTTATTTGTATTTTAACTGAACTTTCTAAACCAGTTCTCCAGATATTTCTTGAAAACCATTTGCATTTGGTAAAGAATTCTTGGCTAAGGAAAAGCAAACATAAGAAAAGTAATCACAATGAAGAAAATTACTAATGCTAAAGACTTCTGCTAATTACCTGGAAAAAAAGAAAGAAAGAAAGAAAGAGAGAGAGAGAGAGAGAGAGAGAGAGAGAGGGAAAAAGAAAAAATCTGGCTGCCTGAGCACCTTTAGGATGGAAATATTACCCCTTAAGAAAAACCCATCATAGATTGTGTCATGCTCCTAAGCTGAATTTCAAACAATTCCAAAACAATGAACAGGAAGAGACCATGCACTGCATGACACACGGCTTGGCAAAAGTTCCTGTAACCATTTGCACTTCATCATATAAATCCATAGAGGAATACAATATAGACAACACAGGGTTCAAAAAGGTGATGAAGGGGAGAGCTCAGCATTGGAAAATGAAGATGAAACTGGTTCTAAAACAATAAAGTATCCTGGAATCCAAATCTTGTGGTGGATGGAGTTAAATTCACATTCCAGAATGGTCATCTACTAATCTTTTGACCTTGGGAAAGAGTGCTGGGAGGATTAAATGAGATAATATCTGTGAAACACTTGAAACAGAGCCAGACATATTCAGGGCCCATAATGGTATTGTTGTTTCCAGACACTATCATCCTCCAGATATTTACAGCCAAATAAGTGGGAGAAATAATAACTCCTATGCTGTTTCTCCAGAGTGGGTAAGATGATGCCTGAGACACAGAATTATTTAAAAATATTCTGTATTGATTGTTGAGAGATTATTTAACATGACAACAAATTAAAAGCAATGGATTAAAGATAAATTGGGAAGGTTGATCAGCGTGATAAGGTTTTAAGGTAGAACTTGCAAGGTGGATCACTGTCAAGGACAGGGAAGGACACCCTTGGGAAGGGGCCAGAGATGTTTTCTGGATTTCCCTAGATGTTTGTCTGAAGAAGGATATGTAATCTAACTCCTGGGGCAGATACAACAATGCAAAACAAATAGTTTCAATCTCCAGAAAGGAACTTTGAATACAGTTAGAGAAACATATGTAAACTTCAGCTCAAATTAGCAAGTGTTAAAATAAAGATCTGAGCAAAGTGTCAGAGGAGCAGAGAGGAGACCTTTACTCAGAGTGGGGGGTGTCCCAGAAGATGTCATATAAATGACCCCATTTGGGCTCAATGAGTAGGAATTATTTGGATGGAAATGACAATTATAACAAACAGCCCACGCAAATATATAAAAAATGTGATGTTGTCAGTAAACATTTAAAATTTAAGGTGTGAAAGGAGAACAGTGTGAGTAGAAGACATGAAAATGGCAAGGGAAATTGGGGCATGTACATGACACGTGTGCTGTGTTGATGAGTTTGGACTTTTGTCCTTTGACCAAGGTTAAGCTATAAGAAAACATCCAATTCAAAAGGATATGTAACTATATCTGTATCTTTAGAAAAATAACTTAGATAAGAACTGGAAGGGAGAAAATCAATCTGGAGTCAGGAAGACAAATCAGTGGGCTGTTGCAGCATTCCACCTGAAAAATACAGCCAGTCATAATTCAGCCAGTAGCAATTGGGAGATTGAGGGAGTGACTGGGGAGAGTTTGAAGAGATAGGTTTTTAAGTCAGCATTATCTGTGTGAAACAAAGCCCAAAGAAGACTGATTCATTTCATCTAGGTAACTGAAAGGATAGTGACAAAACTAACCATTCCATGGATACAGAAAAAAACAGCAAGTTTCAGAAAGGTGTGTGTATATGTGGGTAGGGGAATTAACGAATTCATTACTGGGAAGGTATTAAATTGTAAGTGGAATCTTAAAAAAATGACACAAATGAACTTATCTGCAAAACAGAAACATACTCACAGACTTGGAAAACAAACTTATGGTTACCAATGGGGCAAGGTGTGGGGAAGGGATACATTAGCAGTTTTGGATTAACAGATGCACACTACCATATATGAAATAGATAATCAACAAGGTCCTACTGTATGGCACAGGGAACTCTACTCAATACTCTGTAATTACCTATATAGGAAAAGAATCTGAAAAAGATAGATATATGTATATGTATAATAAAACTGAATCACTTTGCTGTACACCTGAAACTAACAAAACATTGTAAGTCAACTATACTCTAGTATCAATAAAAATTTTAAAAAACTGTATGTGCTAACAGCAGGTTTTATATGAGATATGTAGCAGATATATAGGACATTAGAAATACATCACAAGCATTTAAAAGGTGTGTGCAGCGTTAAAGTAACAAATTTAATAATTCTCGGTATAACTGAAGACGTAGGAGTGGATGATACGGAATAGGCTTTTGAGTAAGGTTAGAAGAGACTTCTAGGGGTGCAATGATGTTTCTGGGGATGGCAGAGGGAAAAGATACCAAAAAGGAGCCAGAAGAGATGAGAGTTGGGGGAGAAATAGGAACACCAGTATCTGGGGAGAGAAGATCTAAAAGGGAGAGATTTTCACACAGGCCAATTTCTATGCAACTTTTGAAGACTTTACTGAGAGTAGAGTCTATTATCTCCTTTGGATGTCCAGTATGAATGCCCAGAAGCTTCTAGTGCCTAGATGCTACATGGCAGTCACTGTAACTACTGACACAAAGACAAGATAAAGTCCCTAATCTCAATGAAAGTGCAATCCAGTGAGGAAGAGAGATGTATGTAAGATAATCACAGCACAAGACAACATTATGATAATTGCTGTAAAACAGGCTCAGCATTAGAAACACAAGGGAGAACTTAACGAATTTTGTTGGGGAGATGGGTCGTATAAGGTTTCATAGTGGGAGAAAATTTCCAAGTTAAGAGTAAAGTGTTTTTCCTCCTTAAACCTTCTCAGTAGTTTTAACTAGGTTTTTCTTTTTAGATTCTCGTCTCTTAGCTAAATGGAAATTTTCTGATGAATTACAATGACTAGCTTCTTTCAAAATTTTACCTTTATCCAAAAATCTATGATATTTTATGATTTAATTTTTAGAAGGTATAGTGTCAAGGTTTAGTTAAAGATAAGGATGTCCTGATTTAATTGAAGAATATATGAATAACTTAACTATGTCTGCAAGAATAATAAGAATTTATCAAACAGCACAGGACCTTATAGAGATAATTTAAAATATATGTATTAAAAATACATTAAAGAAGAACTAAAGAAATGAGAGATATATCATATTTATGGATAGAAAGATATGATATAATAAAAATGTCTCTGTTCTTTCCAAATCAAACTACAGAGTCAGTGTAAAGTGAATCAAATAGCTGTGAGGTTTTTCATGGACATGATGGAGTGATTCTAAAATTGACATGGGAGAGGAAATTGTCAAGAATAAACAAACCACTCTTAAAGAATGAGAACAAGGAGAGACCATGTCCTATCAGACGTCAAAACTTATAGTAAAGTTGTAGATTAAGACAATGGTCCTTACCCAGAGAAAAAGAAACAGACCAATGAAACAGTCTGAAAGCTCATTAACAGATCCATTTTCAAAATGGAATGCGCTCATTCATCCACTCACTCAATATGTATTCCTGGGTGCTGATTAAGTGCCAGGCATTTTCTAGGAGGTGGGATTCCCACAGTAAACAAAACAGAAAAAAATCCTTTCTCTGCACTGTACATATAGTGGGGGCAGGGAGAGGATACACAACGAAGTGAATAAGACAAGATAAACAAATTCAAATAGACATAAGAGTGATGGAGAAAAATAAAGCAGGGAAGAGGGACTGCATACATTTGGGGAAGCGTCGGTTTTTAAATGCAAATGGATGTGGTCTCACTGAAAAGTGGAGAGAAAAAGCCTGAAGGAGGTGAGGATAGAAACATGTAGCCACCAGAGGGGAGAGCAATTCAGTCAGAGGGCAAAGCAAGGGCAAAGATCCTCAAGAGGGTGCATAGCTGAGGCAGACATGCCACCACATGTCCACATGTCGTGTGGCGGAGACGGAAAGGACAAATCAATGAATGAGCTGAAACATTTGTTTACCTTTATGGCAAAAAGATGAAACTGGATTTCTACCTCATACTATACACAAAATCTAATCTCCTGTGGATTATAGACTTAACTGTGAAAGGCAAAACTTTACCTTTAAGAAGACATATTGTAATGGCCTTAAGGTAGGAAATTTATTTTTTTACTTAAGTCAAAACAAGTTCAAACAACTTTGAAAATAAGCACATTTGTTCATCAAATGTCACTGTAAAGACAGAAAAAAGACAAGTCTTTCAAAGGATTAATAGCCTTAATAGATAAAGAACTCTAACCATTCAGTAAGAAACAATCATAACCTAACAGAAAATGGGTATTTCACAGAAAAAGAAAAATAAATAGCCAATAAGTATAAAACTTGATCAACTCTGTCAGTATTCTGGAACATTTTTGAAAACACAAAATTACTCTAGGATTCTATTTTTTAACCCAAGAAATTGACATAAATTTTAAAAAATGTGCAATAGAACCAACCATTTGAAAAAAATGTAGACCAAAAAGAATCCTTATACACTCAGATGGGAGTAAAAACAGGTACCAGTTTTGAAGAACTTATACTGAAGATGAGACCCCAGAATTATAAGACCCATTCCTAGCAACAGACTCTAGAGAAACTCAGGTGTCTCTGCACAAGTAGGCATATGCAAGAGAGTTAATAGGAACAGACTTTACAACAGCAGAAACATGGATCCAGACATCCATCTGCAGTAGAATAGACCTAGCTATGCCCTATGGTCTACTCATAACTACACTAGCCATGCAGCATGCTAAGAACCGAAGTACAGCTAAATGTGTCAGCAGGCACGGATCTCAGAGACATGGCTCTGATTAGAGAGATAAGTAACAGAGGAGATACATATATACAGTGATATTTCTGCGATGCCAAAAACCAAGCAGAACTAAATCATCCTTTATTTAAGGGCATGTCCTTAGGGGCTGAAACAATACAGTAAAACATGGGACTGGTGAATAAAACACTTTTGATACTGGTAACCTGTGATCGAAAGGCAGGGAAAAAGAACAAATTATTTTAAAAGTTAAAATGTTCAATTTTTTAAGCTGAATAGGAAGTACATGATGTTTACAGTATATTATGCTTTAGAATTTACATACTATAGCAGTATATTTCTAGACATCAAGTATTTCACTAAAAAAAACAAAAGAGAGTTTCTGAAATATGTTTACAATGAACCTTCAAAAATGCACCATAAAAAATGAATTACATTGCTTTTACCCATTGAACTTTTGTGCTGGAGAATCACTGAAAAATGGCTAATACTACTAAGAATTTAAGTGAATTAAAATTAATGAAGTGGAGGCAACTTTTACTCCTTCCATTTCTTTTTCTTCATTTGGGGATGGAGAGGGGCAGCAAGGGTCTTTTGGAGCCCCTTTGAAACTCTGTAAAGCTGTCTGTATCTCTATCTGATCAAGGAGAAAAACTAAACGCAAAATATTCAAATGAATCTCAACTCACTATACTTTTTAGAAGTAAATTAAAATTTTAAATATGTATCCAGCATCTTAACGTCCCATGCTAGGCATGGCAACTCAGAAAAATAAGTATGAAAAATGTTTCTTGAGGCTGTTCACATCCTCTTTGAATTACATTGTAATAAACTGAATTTCCACATGGTAAATTTCTTCACTGAGGAGGCAGAGTCACTGGTGAAACAATGTTCTCTTTTATCTAACCAAAAGTAAATGAAGGGTCTATTTGTTCTTAAATACCTCTTGGGGCGAAGGAGGAGTCACTGAATGGTTAAGAAAATAGAGTGAAGTGAAAGAAATATAACAGATTTCTAAAATCATTATTCACCCAGACTAACCTTTAGTGAGTTGATTATATGATTAAATACTATGATAATCAACGTTTAGTTTTAAAAGCCAACCATATGAAGTCTAATGTGAACATAAAGAGCTTACTAGGTACTCATAAATGTTGACTCCATTGTCCTCATATAGAAAAAACACACACGAATTAATTTAGTAAGTATTAATCTAGTCTTAGGGTTACACCTTAAACCTTGGTTTACCAGGAACTTCACCGTCTCTCAAATCTTAAATACATCATTCACTCTGTCTACAAGCTTCTTTGAGTTCTATTCCATTGTTGTTTTTTTCTTTTTCATGTATTCCTTCAAAACTCTAGTTCTCACTAGTTGTACTTCCTTCTCCAATACCTAGCCTAAAACCTTTCATATCAATGGCTTTCCTGTCTCCCTTGTTCCACTATACTGCCATTACATTTTTTATATAAAATTCCCATCATAGATCAATCAAACATCTGAATTCTTAGCTCTTTTGATTATTACTGTTTATTTTTACCAGCTGCTCAAGCCTCCCAACTCTGACTAGTGGTGAGATGTGACACAAGTTAATTCACCTATTTAAGCCTGAGTATTTATAATTAAGATAATAACAAGTGACATATAGGTATATTGTGGGAGGTCAAGGGAGATTATATTTGCAAAGGACTCAATTAGTATATTTTCCGGCACATAAGAAATTCTCATAATTACCACTTATGATTATTCGGAGTTTCCTTGACTTATCTGAAGCAAATGAAACCCTCATGTAGTTTTCCTGCTTAGTTTCCACACTCTTGCAGCTTCTCTAAAAATTCTATGACAATCCTGTTCCTCTGCTCTTCCCTTAAATGATATCATTCTCCACTATTCCATCTGTGTTCCAATTTGATGACTTATTTATCTATTACAATTTAGTGTCCTTGTGACTACTTTTAAAATTAAAAATAAATATCAAGAGAAGCAAGTTGATGATTGCTGTAGATGGCCATATATCGATGTGTCTTATATTTCCCTCTTTTCACTGTGTCCTCTATAATAGGATTTATATTTTCTCAGAAAGACTTCCCTCTTTCTTATTTTTTTCTTCTTGGCAAAAATCAATTATTGCATTATGTGTAATTTTCTACTTTGGGGAAAAAAACGTAAAAAAAGTTTATCTGCAGTAAAGCTTTAGTTTGCTCAAACTCCTGTTCTCAAGTCAGAGCTTTTAGATGTGAAAGGAATGGCAGCTTCTATTTTAAGATTTCAAATCCCAGCAACAGGTACCTTTCAAGAATAAAACCTATTCCATCTTCTTCTAAGTAGAAAACAGTTGGAATCTGTCAGTCAAAGTACAAAACTTCCACAAGGGAAAAGCATTCCAGAACATAAAGCCATTCATTGATCTAAATCAAATGAAAAGGTGCATCTCTTAAGTAGGCCCTTTTCTGAATGTGCTCTAGTCCCCCATACTGGCTGAGGAACAACAAGGGCTGAAATAGGGCTGCACTGCAAGCTGCTGGCCAGCTGTGAAATGACACCAAGCAAGGCAGATCCCTGCCTGACCTCAGAGTGTCATGCACACATCTAAAGCCACCAGAGGATGGTAGCTCCAGGTCACATCATGCCTTTTCCTCCAGCTCGGGTAGTATGTTTCCGATCTCCCCTTTTTTCTGGTTACTTCCAACTAGTCTTGCTTGAGCTCTCTTGACCCAATTGCACTTCTCATTTTGCAATGGTTATATCCTTTTAAAGGAGGGACCAATGCAGTAGCATTGGGATGGGGTGACCAAGGGTCTGCCTTTTCTCCATCCTTCCCACCTCCCCTGGCTCCCTCAGTGGTGATCTTAGCAATGATTCTGGCTCCCCTTCCCTTACCTCACTTCCCAGACAAATCTTTTGTCTTGCTGTCTTCACCCTTGGACTAGACCCTGCTCTGGGCCAAAGCATCCAAAACAACTTCTGAAATGTAAATGACTCTTATTCTAACCTTTGTGAACAAAGTTCCATCTTTTTAAATGAGTTTAACTGAATAAAAATAAATAAGTAAAAAATAAGGATGGGGAAGGGGCACCTAAGTAAAGCAGAATGCCCTTCATGCCATCCCTTGCTTTTAGTATTCGTAGCAAATCTCTCCTCCTAAACACAATCCCCACGCCATGCCAAAAAGATGTGCACACATCCACACGTACACATGTACAATGTTATTTTAAAATCTTGAACAGAACTTATTTTTGCTTCTGGGTCCCTAGGAATATATTATAGGCTTTGTTTAAAATCACAATGGAAAACAGGAAAGAAAATGTCATCTGAAACTACTGGCAAAGAAAAGAGAGAGGCCAAGAAATAAGTTAGCTCCAGAAAACTGCAGGAAGAAAAAGGAAAAAAAAAGAGTTTTAAAAGGAGAAAACAGGGCTTCCCTGGTGGCACAGTGGTTGAGAGTCTGCCTGCCGATGCAGGGGACGCGGGTTCGTGCCCCGGTCTGGGAAGATCCCACATGCCGCGGAGCGGCCGGGCCCGTGAGTCATGGCCGCTGGGCCTGCGCGTACGAAGCCTGTGCTCCGCGGCGGGAGAGGCCACAGCAGTGAGAGGCCCGCGTACCGCAAAAAAAAAAGGAGAAAGCAAAATGCCAGGACACTGGCCTGAGCCAAGAGCCTTTCTGATGAGTTTATCCTACCATGAAGACCTACCCCTGCTTCTGCTTACCGTCTAAATCCTGGCTTCTCAGTTGAGCGCTTAACATGCAGGGGTGGAGGTGAAATAGTTAAAGCAGTACCATTCCAAGGAGACAGAACGCAGATAGCTTTTCACTAGACTTGCTGTCCCAGTAGAACACTGGTAGTGGAAGATAAGAAGCAACTCCAGAAGACAGGGAGTTTTCATGGTGGGGTGGCTTCATTTCAGCAATGCTCAGAAGTCGTTCTTTTATCAATGAAAACCACATAGGTTTCAATGTAATACTCAACACCAGAACTGCCGAGATCATTCAGGTATTTTGCAGTGTGGATTTGTCCTCTGGATTTCCCATGATTGTAGCATCCTCATCAAAGTGTAGAATGACAAATAGGAACAGAGCTAGCTAACAGATAAAGGCTGTGCAACTTTGTTTTAGAAAAGACCTGTCTTAGGTTTGTTTTCCCAGAAGCAGATTCTGAGATAAAGATTATACTGTACAAGTGATTTTTAAAGACATGCTCCTAGGGGAAACTGGTAAACTTGCAGGGGAAGCAGGACAGAGAAAGGAAAGAAGACAATCGATAGTGTGATTTCAGGCCCTGCCAGTGGAGAATGGCTTCAGCCTGATCCTACAAGGGTGTCTGGAGTACAGGCTTTGCCACAGTGTGTCCTGACCCAAGGTAAGGGAGAAGGCTTGCATATTCCCACATCTATCCATCATTGCTAAGGACCTACCAAGGGCATCTTAAACTTCCAGAGCCTTCTGGTTCTCTGCCTGGGGTCTAGTACCCCAATGGCTCTTTTATGAAGAAGAGTCAAAGGTTCAGCGTGTAGGAAACAAAAGCATGCCAAAGCTGGGACAGGCACACAGATACAGTCAAGGGGATTGAGGGGACCTGGGTGGATAATGGACAATTTCCAGCACAAGCACTTTAAGCAGTCACGACATAATAACTGGAAATTTTAAGCTTAATGTTCAATCTGACACACATAAAATTTGGAGGAAAACACAAGCCAGTCCTAAATTGGAGGATACCCTCTGTCTTGTCCTATGCCCAGCAAGTTATCTTAAAACTTTTCATTTTGTTTAATCCTGTGTTCATTTATAATGTCATTCAAACCTTCTAGCCATGACCCATAAAAAGAAGATGCAAAATAAATACATGACCTAGGATGTCATGACTGCCCTTTAAAATTAGGTATTGAACCATAAAGATAATTACATACACATTTTTTTAAAATGCACAGACATACACACATACCTATGTATCATATAGTCAATCAATGCAGTGTACAATTAAACTACACATTTGTTACCACAGGTAAAACCAACAGCTAATTAAATGCCCTAAACTGGAATAACTAATATGAAATAATTAAGTAGTTGTGACACTCTCTAACCCAGGCTTAAAAAAGGTACATTTGTCTTAATAGAACTTGGAATGTGAGGAGAAACTCTGGGAAGCTCACTTATCACTGCTCACAGACCCCAGGGGGCTTTGGCAGTTCCATCATACAGCCCTATACTTGAACCCCACCCACCATGTCTCCCAGGGACAAGAATACAGCTCACCTGTAAGCTTGGTTCTTGGTTGTTCCAGGCCCGATAGACGCCTGTAGTGGTCAGTCTTTGGGGCCTTCTTAGCAATGAGATTTCTCACCTTTGTTTGGCTCTTTGCTTCATCCTCCAAGCCCTATTATTCATGTACGGTCTTTACTTTGGCACACCTGGCTCCAGGAACCCATATATACGTAAAACAGGAAAATGAGGTACCTACTACCTGAGCAATATTGACTTCCAGACCACCTCTAGAAATGTCCAATTTCTTTAGTTTTCTCCTCTATCCCAGGACACTATGTTAAACGCGAGCCACCCAACGGCAGCCCTCCTTCCTCACAGAGGAGCACATCATTCTCAGCTGAATCATTCTTTTCCAACCAAGGTGATTATCGAGAAGCAGAAATAATGATAAAACTCTCCTGGTGAAGCAAACTAACCTGTCTTCAGACATAAACCTTCTAGACCAAGAAAAACAAAGTAAAGAAGATGAGCGTGAAGTGATCTTCGATGAATACATGAAACATCAGTCTCCAATCCTTCACCCTGAAGTGGTTTTGAACCAAAAACATGCACGATACCTAACTGGGTATTCAGTCTCTTCTAAAAATGTCAATCTAGAGGCACAGATATCAGTGTACTTTCACAACGTGAAGGTATTTTTATTTTTTCAGTCATAAGAACCAGCCATTTGGCAGCTTTGACAGAAACATAATCAACATTTAGCTGCAAAAGTTCATAGAAACTCTCCATCACCTTTTCATTTAAAAAAAAAAAATTTGACACCAGAAAGAAAGTTATTCAAAGTGGTTCTGAGTTCCATTTTAGCAAGTGCAAGTAGGGGAGTGGGTAATTTGAGTTTGAGAATAATTTACTGACAGACAGACACTTCAGTAATTTTCTAACAAAATTAAAAGAATAAATAAAATGACATAGCAAATATTTAAAAGTCACAAACCACACTATTCAGTTTACAGAGCTGGGTAAGAGGGGACCTTACATTTTTTTGGAGACTCTTGGTCTCATTTTCAAATAGTCCACAAGCTGGATGATGCAGTCAGAAGATAGATTTTTCATCCATCAAACATCCTTTGGTTGTTTTCAGGTGATGCTATGAGGAAATGGAAGCCTGGGGTATAATGTAATCAGAGGTGCTCTCGAGGAGGAGATTTGAGTCCTTGCCACCCTCACCTTTTCTTTTCTCTTCATAGGTAAGAGCTACAGTGAAAGTTAATGATGGAAGGAAAAACAGAGTACAGCCCTGTGACATACTTTTTGACTTTTCTTCCCACTTCCAGATCTGAAAACTACTAATTCAGTCTGAGAATTAGTCCTTTGCTAATATACTCTGAGGCATTGCAAGTTTTACTTTTATACTAGTTACGCTAGTTTTCCCTATATTTTTCTGGGTGTCAGAGTACGCCAGCTATCTTGGTACTGTATAATATGATAGTCAATAGTTGGTGTATTCAGAGATTTGAAAAAGATTTTGACGGCTGACCTAAAAACAAGGTATTTGAATTAATTCATTATTTTAATAAGGGTTTGCTTTAAAAATAAAGCTATGTTTCAGTTCTAGGTTTAGTCAAATAGTTGTAATTTATAACCTAATTAATTAGTGGCTTCATTTCTTTTCTTTGGGAACACTCATACAGGTTATCTTCAAGTAGTGTTATCATGTGAACTCATGCAATACACACCACGCTGATATTTATTAAATAGAAGAAGAAAGACAAATATTGTATGGTATCACTTGTATGTGGAATCTAAAAAAATGATACAAATGAACTTATTTACAAAACAGAAACAGAGCCACAGACATAGAAGACAAACTTATGGTTACCAAATGGGATAGCAAGGGGTGGGGAGGGATAAATTAGGAGTCTGGGATTAACATATACACACTACTATAGATAAAATAGAAGAAGAAAGACAAATATTGTATGGTATCACTTGTATGTGGAATCTAAAAAAATGATACAAATGAACTTATTTACAAAACAGAAACAGAGCCACAGACATAGAAGACAAACTTATGGTTACCAAACGGGATAGCAAGGGGTGGGGAGGGATAAATTAGGAGTCTGGGATTAACATATACACACTACTATAGATAAAATAGATAAACAACCTACTGGACCTACTGTATAGCACAGGCAACTCTACTCAATATTTTGTAATAATCTATAAGGGAAAAGACTCTGAAAAAGGATATATATTTATATATATATGTATAAATGAATCACTTTGCTCTGTACCTGAAACCAACACAACATTGTAAATCAACTATACTTCATTAAAAATAAAATAAAATTGGGGTCAACCATTAAAAAAAGAAGAAGCAAAATTCCTGCATCGGTATTCAACCTATGTGAGCTAGAAGCTGTTATTCAAAATGAGTGTGTAAAGAAAAATGAGATATCTACTCCCATAAAACTTACAAAGAGAATGCATACAGAGTAACAAACAACATACAAATTAAAATGGCATAGGAGTTTGGAAGGGAGAAAGAGAAACATGAGAACCATTTCTGATAGGAGTAAAGGAGGAAGATTTCCATGGAAAATGGCTTTGAAGCTTGGACTTGAGAGTTGGGTAGGATCATACGAATGAAAGTATTGGTGGGAGGCACATCAGACAAGGCAACAGCACATAAAAATGCAATAGAGGTAGCAAAGCTTTTCAGCCAACTGAGACTTTTGTGATCTGGAGTTGGTTGTTTTAAGTTAAGCTCACCAAATGTCCTCAATGTGTTTGTGAATGGCTGGGCATGGCATCACAGATGGTCTTTAGAAAGTTTACTCCAATGTTCCTGTGGAGAGATGGTTGAGTAGGGAAGAAAGGAGAAGACGCAGAAACTAAGATATGTTTCTACAATGGTCCAGGCAACATTTAATAAGTGATGAAAAACAAAAGGTGAACTAGAAGAATGTCTGAGATCAAAATGGAAGAATTAAATGGGAATAGCAAGATACCTACTGATTCACATGCCACCTTAAAAAAAAAAAACCTCCTACTTTATAGAACACCTTTTAGCAAATACATTTATAATAATTCATGAGGGGCTGAATTATTTATGATCAAAGATAACCATGAGAGTATAACCATGAGAGTCTTAGAGAAATCAGGCTTGGAAATAAGTGCTGATTTTTTCATCCTTTTCAAACTGAGTATCTATAAGGATATATTTAGCTTAATATTTTATATGGATAAAACTATACATACACACATCTCATTCCTAAATAATTTTTAAATTCTATATTTAAAATGATGTTTCAAAAAGGTAAGGACAGACAACGGTAGAGAGCTACAGACATGTAGCTTTTAGCTTAATGGGAGGAAAATCCACAATAATAATTTTAGAACACATAGAAGCATTTTAAGCTTGGTCATTAAGAAGGAAATGTAGGAGAAAGAGCTGGCAATTACTGTATAACATATTCTCAAATGGATCACTTCAATGTGAATACACAATATAACTGGACCAAATTCTATAATTGGATTTAATGATAGTGGAGCAATGTCATTGCTCAAAACTGAAGAAAGTGGGATTTCTGCCCAACAGACAAAAACCTGGAGTCTCAGTTTCCATTGACTTGGATCCTGGAAGGAAAAAAAAAAAAAACCTCAAGCATCTATTTATGCCCTTAGTGAATTTATGACTATATGAATTTATGTGCCTTAGTTTAAAGCACAAACTAGGTACTGTGACTTAGGTAACATAAATAGATATTTGTGGACTTGAAAGATGAATACAAATTTCTGATATAACAAGCCAAGTTTCGGCAGAGTTTCTCTGGCTTCTCAGGCAAATACAGATATGTTCAATTTCAAAATTAGGTATTATTTATTCAAGTTCTTTAATGAGTCCAGACAAGTTCACTATGGTGTCTAATGTTCAGAAAAATCTTAAGTAGGGATTCTGTACATGACTGACCTCACTGGAGCAAGGCATCCTTGAGTATACCCACCATGTTCAAAACGATTTCCAATGGTGTGTTTATAAAAGTGGCTGAAGAGAATTCCCCTAGGAAAGGTAGTGATTTCTAAATGAACTTCAACTATTTTTTTTAATGTGAATCTGGGGTCACATATCAACTTTTCTACAGGAGGTCACTGTTAAAGAAACGCTGGTTCCCATTACAGACAAACATCCAGCCCTCTTACAGCAAATGGAAGGCAAGTCATTTTACAGACCTGGTTGAAATGTCATTAATTGCAGATGTGAGAATAATGAGAAATTGAGAAAGGATTCTGGAAATGTTCTGTAAGGGATAAGTTTAGTGCTTGCAAATACCAAATACCCAACACACAGCTAGTGAATGGGCAAGTGACGTAGGGTAACAAAAATGCAAACATGAAGTTTGCATTTTACATTTTTAAAACCAAAGGTTTTCCAGAGTTGCCTAAGCGTTTCCTCCAAGGTCTGCATAGGAGATGACTTCTCCAGGTTAACTAGAATATCTCCCACGCATGATAATGTGCTGACTGTAATGCTCATCCACTGTACAAATCTGAAGTTTGGTGTTATTATTCCTGTTTTACAGATGAGGAAAATGATGCTCAGAGAGCATATTTACTTAAAGTCACACTGTAAGTAGAACAAATATCTAAGGCTGCCCCAAAAGTCTATAACCTGAAGGAAAATAGTAGTCTTCATGGTTTTCGGTTTCTATTTTGATATATACCCATACCTTTTTCCAATTTTAAAAACGTCCAAATAAGGGCTTCTAACCTGATTTTGATTTTTTTTCTTTACGATGATATAATCAATCATATTGACTAATATCAGTTATATAAAGTCAATTGATATAAAATCATTCATATCAGTATAATATACCAATTTTTGAAATTGGTAATTATTGGATCCAGTATGCCTTATTTTTATTTTACTGTACAATTTTAAAATATCAATTTCATAATAAACTAAATTATATTTACTCATAAGATATACTATTTGTGTCAATTATTTATTTTATTGCTTTTTAAAAAAAATTAACTTATTTATTTATTTTTGGCTGTGTTGGGTCTTCGTTTCTGTGCAAGGGCTTTCTCTAGTTGCGGCGAGCAGCGGGGGCCACTCTTCATCTCGGTGCGCGGGCCTCTCACTATCTCGGTCTCTCTTGTTACGGAGCACAGGCTCCAGACGCGCAGGCTCAGTAGTTGTGGCTCACGGGCCCAGCTGCTCCGCAGCATGTGGGATCCTCCCAGACCAGGGCTCGAACCCATGTCCCCTGCATTGGCAGGCGGATTCTCAACCACTGCGCCACCAGGGAAGCCTTGGAGGTTTTAATCTCTTTTTTAGATATAAACACACTGAAACTCAAAAGAGCAAAGCACTGTGCCACCAGGGAAGCCCCTAATGCTTTTTTTAAAGAAAAAATGAAAACATGGTAATTAAATAAGATTTTCTAACCCAATATGGATTATTGTTTTGGATAGGTCTGGATTGATACTATGAATTCCTATGCAACATGTTGGTAAATGATCAAGTTTTTAAGACTCGAGATATTAAAATCTTAAGAAATTTGAATTTCTAAGATTGTTGGTGCAATTTCTAAACTGAATATTTGACAAAAGTCAAATAACAAAGCATTATTTTATGGAATCAAAATGAATTCAAGTGGAAGGTGAAACAACTCTACCATAAGATGGGGGATAGGTAAATTTCTGACCCTTTCTCCTTTGATTTACCATCTGAAAAAATTCAAGGAACACGAGAACCAGAATCAACAGGCGATATTTATGGCCCTAAACCACAAATATAGAACAAAACAAAAAAAGATGAAGTCTAGACTTCAAGAGAGAGAACAAAAAAAAAAAAATCAATGTGATTTACCCCTCAGAGTCACAGTGAGCATCAGTATTTGGGACACCCAGTGTCTTGGGGGGTGACACCTGGGGCTCTAAAAGCATTGGGTACTTTCCAAGGAATGATTACACGTGCAGGTCCCACCTCCATTTCCTATTTCATGCTGACTCTTCATCCATCACCACAGGAAGTAAGAGGTATATTTTCTGGAAATGTTCAAGACCAGAAGATATCAAATACAGTAGTCATTTGGAGAGAAGTAATGGACTAAATTGGAGTTTAGTAAAGATCAATAAAATAACTGAAAGTTTCCAGTCTTCCTCCCAACATCTAGGACTATGTTGTCAAATGTGGTAGCTATTAGCCAGATGGAAATGAAATAAAATAAAAACCCAGTTCTTTAATTGCAGTAGTCACCTTCCAAGAGTTGAACAGCTACATGTGGCCCGTGGTCACTGTACCAGACAGCCCAGGTATAGGACATGCCTGTCATCAGAGAACAGACAGTTCTACTGAACAGCAATGCAGAAATGAGCAATCTGTTACAGCCACCAGAGAAAAGATTAAATGGTGCCTCCCAATAACATCCGAAAGCTCCAAAATAAGAGTTATGTTAGAGTCTTCCAACAAAAAATAACTCAGTCTGATCACCCTACATTGCTGATCCTACCACCACCATTCACACAAGGCATCAAATTAGCCTTTCTATGATTTACTCTTGAAAATGAATTTAAAGATGATGATCATGAGACATTTGAGAAAACCTTCCAACATGGAAGACAGAGCTCTAAACAAAAACAAAAACTAAACACACACACACACACACACCACACACACAAATGCACACACCCACACTGAGAAAACCTTCCAACATGGAAGACAGAGCTCTAAACAAAAACAAAAACTAAACACACACACACACACACCACACACACAAATGCACACATCCACACCCACACAGGAAATGCAGGTAACATAAATAGATATTTGTGGACTTGAAAGATGAATACAAATTTCTGATATAACAAGCCAAGTTTCGGCAGAGTTTCTCTGGCTTCTCAGGCAAATACAGATATGTTCAATTTCAAAATTAGGTATTATTTATTCAAGTTCTTTAATGAGTCCAGACAAGTTCACTATGGTGTCTAATGTTCAGAAAAATCTTAAGTAGGGATTCTGTACATGACTGACCTCACTGGAGCAAGGCATCCTTGAGTATACCCACCATGTTCAAAACGATTTCCAATGGTGTGTTTATAAAAGTGGCTGAAGAGAATTCCCCTAGGAAAGGTAGTGATTTCTAAATGAACTTCAACTATTTTTTTTAATGTGAATCTGGGGTCACATATCAACTTTTCTACAGGAGGTCACTGTTAAAGAAACGCTGGTTCCCATTACAGACAAACATCCAGCCCTCTTACAGCAAATGGAAGGCAAGTCATTTTACAGACCTGGTTGAAATGTCATTAATTGCAGATGTGAGAATAATGAGAAATTGAGAAAGGATTCTGGAAATGTTCTGTAAGGGATAAGTTTAGTGCTTGCAAATACCAAATACCCAACACACAGCTAGTGAATGGGCAAGTGACGTAGGGTAACAAAAATGCAAACATGAAGTTTGCATTTTACATTTTTAAAACCAAAGGTTTTCCAGAGTTGCCTAAGCGTTTCCTCCAAGGTCTGCATAGGAGATGACTTCTCCAGGTTAACTAGAATATCTCCCACGCATGATAATGTGCTGACTGTAATGCTCATCCACTGTACAAATCTGAAGTTTGGTGTTATTATTCCTGTTTTACAGATGAGGAAAATGATGCTCAGAGAGCATATTTACTTAAAGTCACACTGTAAGTAGAACAAATATCTAAGGCTGCCCCAAAAGTCTATAACCTGAAGGAAAATAGTAGTCTTCATGGTTTTCGGTTTCTATTTTGATATATACCCATACCTTTTTCCAATTTTAAAAACGTCCAAATAAGGGCTTCTAACCTGATTTTGATTTTTTTTCTTTACGATGATATAATCAATCATATTGACTAATATCAGTTATATAAAGTCAATTGATATAAAATCATTCATATCAGTATAATATACCAATTTTTGAAATTGGTAATTATTGGATCCAGTATGCCTTATTTTTATTTTACTGTACAATTTTAAAATATCAATTTCATAATAAACTAAATTATATTTACTCATAAGATATACTATTTGTGTCAATTATTTATTTTATTGCTTTTTAAAAAAAATTAACTTATTTATTTATTTTTGGCTGTGTTGGGTCTTCGTTTCTGTGCAAGGGCTTTCTCTAGTTGCGGCGAGCAGCGGGGGCCACTCTTCATCTCGGTGCGCGGGCCTCTCACTATCTCGGTCTCTCTTGTTACGGAGCACAGGCTCCAGACGCGCAGGCTCAGTAGTTGTGGCTCACGGGCCCAGCTGCTCCGCAGCATGTGGGATCCTCCCAGACCAGGGCTCGAACCCATGTCCCCTGCATTGGCAGGCGGATTCTCAACCACTGCGCCACCAGGGAAGCCTTGGAGGTTTTAATCTCTTTTTTAGATATAAACACAC
This sequence comes from Physeter macrocephalus, assembly GCF_002837175.3. Classification (NCBI taxonomy): domain Eukaryota; kingdom Metazoa; phylum Chordata; class Mammalia; order Artiodactyla; family Physeteridae; genus Physeter; species Physeter macrocephalus. Next base: position 44,253,858 of record NC_041214.2, read on the forward strand.
TGAAACTCAAAAGAGCAAAGCACTGTGCCACCAGGGAAGCCCCTAATGCTTTTTTTAAAGAAAAAATGAAAACATGGTAATTAAATAAGATTTTCTAACCCAATATGGATTATTGTTTTGGATAGGTCTGGATTGATACTATGAATTCCTATGCAACATGTTGGTAAATGATCAAGTTTTTAAGACTCGAGATATTAAAATCTTAAGAAATTTGAATTTCTAAGATTGTTGGTGCAATTTCTAAACTGAATATTTGACAAAAGTCAAATAACAAAGCATTATTTTATGGAATCAAAATGAATTCAAGTGGAAGGTGAAACAACTCTACCATAAGATGGGGGATAGGTAAATTTCTGACCCTTTCTCCTTTGATTTACCATCTGAAAAAATTCAAGGAACACGAGAACCAGAATCAACAGGCGATATTTATGGCCCTAAACCACAAATATAGAACAAAACAAAAAAAGATGAAGTCTAGACTTCAAGAGAGAGAACAAAAAAAAAAAATCAATGTGATTTACCCCTCAGAGTCACAGTGAGCATCAGTATTTGGGACACCCAGTGTCTTGGGGGGTGACACCTGGGGCTCTAAAAGCATTGGGTACTTTCCAAGGAATGATTACACGTGCAGGTCCCACCTCCATTTCCTATTTCATGCTGACTCTTCATCCATCACCACAGGAAGTAAGAGGTATATTTTCTGGAAATGTTCAAGACCAGAAGATATCAAATACAGTAGTCATTTGGAGAGAAGTAATGGACTAAATTGGAGTTTAGTAAAGATCAATAAAATAACTGAAAGTTTCCAGTCTTCCTCCCAACATCTAGGACTATGTTGTCAAATGTGGTAGCTATTAGCCAGATGGAAATGAAATAAAATAAAAACCCAGTTCTTTAATTGCAGTAGTCACCTTCCAAGAGTTGAACAGCTACATGTGGCCCGTGGTCACTGTACCAGACAGCCCAGGTATAGGACATGCCTGTCATCAGAGAACAGACAGTTCTACTGAACAGCAATGCAGAAATGAGCAATCTGTTACAGCCACCAGAGAAAAGATTAAATGGTGCCTCCCAATAACATCCGAAAGCTCCAAAATAAGAGTTATGTTAGAGTCTTCCAACAAAAAATAACTCAGTCTGATCACCCTACATTGCTGATCCTACCACCACCATTCACACAAGGCATCAAATTAGCCTTTCTATGATTTACTCTTGAAAATGAATTTAAAGATGATGATCATGAGACATTTGAGAAAACCTTCCAACATGGAAGACAGAGCTCTAAACAAAAACAAAAACTAAACACACACACACACACACCACACACACAAATGCACACACCCACACCCACACAGGAAATGCAGAGGAAACAGGAGCAGTGCAGGGAATGGAAAAACATTTAATTTCCATGGTATATAACAGAATATATTCATGCATTAAATCAGAAGAAGATGCTGTTAAAAAGGAATATTCAAACGCAAGAAAAATCTCCGAGAAATTATAAATAAGGACATATACATGCAAAATGTAGTCAAAAATTTTAAAGATAAACTCGAGAATATATCCTCAAAATTAAAAATAAAAAACAAAAACAAGCCAAAGTTATGAACAAGAGATGAAAAGATAAGAAAATGAAAGATTAATCCTATAAAGCCCACATCTGAGTAATGGGAGTTTGAGGAAAACAAGGAAATCCTGATATTTTCCTGAATATAGAAAGTTGTAGTAGAAGCCAAGGGAATACTTATTATTTTTATTGTTGGTGTCATTTCTTAGGAGCATTTTATCTTTATTACTATTACCATGTATGTGACTAACGTTGATAAAAATTAAAATAATAATTATTATTTAAAAACCCACAAATGATTTTACAAAATGTAGTTGAATCCATATATTACACTGGCTGAATAACTAAGTTATTTATAAGGTACATATTTGAGATCAGTTCCTCAACATAAGCCCGAAAGATTTTTCACTTTAGAAAACAGATAATAAACCATGGACAAAGACAGATCTGAATTTTTCCTGCTGACTCATTTGCATGAATAAAGTAAAACATTCAAAACCTCCAGAAAGATAAAAACTCCAGCTAATGAGGCCATTTGTGCAAATTCATTAGCCTGAATACTTCCAATTGATTAGCACAAAGTGTTACAAGGAAACCTCAAGAGTAAAAAGTAACATATAAATTTGGAGGCTGCTCTCCCAGAATGGAGAAAACCCCTGGGGATGAGGACTGGGGAGTTAAGAAAAGCATCTGGCCTCCTTTGTAAATGAAAATCTCTAAAAAGCAACATATACTAGTACTTACAAGTCTGGATTAGAGCTGATGCTTCACTTTTATAAGGTTGCTAAATGTGAAACCAGTTAAAGAAAGCAAAATTTAATGCTAATTATTTAGAGAACGTTAGGAATTATCACATCATTTTTGCTCACAAGCATCCAAAGATGCTGTGCTCCCTACCATGCCAGGTTACTGCAGTCATTAGTGACCTGTAAGACGCATTTGACCCTTAAGACGATTGCATCTGTCCCTTCCTCCAGAAAGCTTGAACAGATCAGCCCATACTGGGTGATGAGATGCTCCAACTAAGGGTGCCCAGGCATCCTTACACATCCCCATTTGGAGAATGCCCACGATATTATAATGATCTCTTCATTTCGTCCCTGTTCTCCATGATACTTTATGTTCAGAGACCTTATTCACTGTTGTACCCAGAGCTACTAATAAGCTGTCTAGAACACCTTGGCGGGTGGACAAAAGTGATGGAAAAAAATGGATGGAAAATGGAACTCTTCATCTCAGAGACAAGGCAATGTAGTACTAGAGGCACAAATACCAGCCCAGGGTCAGTTAGGAGGAAAACCAGGAGCAGAACTTAGGTCTCCTGCTTCCCTGCTTGTTGCTTTTTCTAAAGTATTAAAACAGAACTCAGCACACATTCAAGGGTCACAGAAAAATGATCATAACTTTCTCCTCCACTACTTGTCCTCCACTACACTTACATTTGCCGACAAAAAAGATGTTTACTGTTGAGATAAACCCAGCTTACCCCCTGCAGCTCCTGTCTTTGATGACTCTGTCAATACCAGGAATACCCTGCCTGTATCTTTACCTCAAACATACTATCATTCAGGGTCCAGCTTAAATACAATCACATTCAATTACAAAAATAAAAATAAATTAAATAAAATCGAATAGTTTCTATGTACCAAGCAACAGAGAAGACCAAAAGATGGATAATGAATAGCCTCTCTTCAAGAAGCATACAACTGAATTAAGTGATGAAAAGGTTGATAATATCTAGCGTGGTAAGAGGTAAGAAAAAAACATTTTTGCACATAGCTGGTAGGGATGTAAATCAGTTCCACAGTTTCATTTCATTTTGAGGGGTCAGGATTCGGCACTGTCTTTCCTGTTAAAAGTACCTGTCCCCTCAGAACCAACCATTTTGCTTCTAATAATTTCTCATAAAGATATTCTCCTATATGTGTTCAATTTTTTACGTACATTAATGATGACTGTGGCAGTTTTTGTAACAGTCCAAAACTGGTAAAATAAGTTTTCCTTTATAGGATGACATAACATAAATTGTATTATATCAATACAGATACTATTTTATGTGTGAAAAAGAATGAGCTAGTTCTCTATGAGCTAATGGAGAAGAAAACTCAAACATAAAATGTAACCCCAGCAAAGTACAGAACAATATGTCTAATATGATTCCATTTCGTTAAAACTATACATGCAAATCCACCATTACATACTTTAAAATTATCAAAATATAATCAAAGAGTACAAGTCGTGATCAATTGTCTCTAGAAAGTGGGATTCCAGGGTGTGGGTAGGGATCGGTTTGTACTTTTCAGTGTTTATTCTCCAATATTTGAATTTTTTAACAACACACAACTAAGAAAGTTTTTTAAAGTCTGTGGATATTTACCTAGTTGATGGGAAGGTGATATGAATATTGGAGAAAGATTAAATGAGATAGTGATATTTGACAGAGGCCTTGAAGGGTAGGTGCTGTTTCAATGGCAAAGATAGTAGAAGGATTCTGTGCAGAGTGGACTATCCTCCCAGCACATGGCAGTGAGGCATGGCTATCAGATTCACTCCAGCCAATGAAAAACGTGTGGAAGTGCATCTGATACCCAGGCTGAGGCAGTGAAAGCCCTTGTATAATCTGATTCCATCAGAGAGAAAGAGTTGGTAGAAAGCATTGCTGAATAACTTCAAGGAGAAAAGCTGCTCTGTTGTGTCACATGAATCCTCAAGAATGAAAAATAAACTTTCCCTGTACAAGACTTCCCACGTGGCACAGTGGTTAAGAATCCGCCTGCCATTGCAGGGGACATGGGTTCAAGCCCTGGTCCGGGGAGATTCCACATGACTCAGAGCAACTAAGCCCATGTGCCACAACTACTGAAGCCGGCACGCCTAGAGCCCATGAGCCACAACTACTGAGCCTGCGTGCCTAGAGCCCGTGGTCCACAACAAGAGAAGCCACCACAACAAGAAGCCTGCACACTGCAACAAAGAGTAGCCCCCGCTTTCCGCAACTGGAGAAAAGCCCATGAGCAGCAATGAAGACCCAATGCAGCCAAAAATAAATAAATAAATAAATGTATTTTTTAAAAAAGAAACTTTCCCTGTGTAAAACCACTGTGATTTGGGGGCGTTTGTTACTAGAGCCAAGCCTAGCCTGAATGATACAGATGACATCAGAAGAGGAAATAAATTCTATATAAGGAAAGGTTTTAAAAATGGAGGTCTATATTTATAACAGTGAGTGTCTCTGTGTGTAGAAGGACAGATGGAGAAATGCTAAGAAAGTGATCTGGAGTTGAAAGGTAAATGAAATTGACCACCAAAATGAAAAGTTACCTTCCATTTGTTTAGACTGATACATTACTGAAAGTTTTCTATTTGCTTGTTTTTTGTTTGTTTGTTTGTTTGTTTTGTTTTGTTTTTGCCTTAAGTGTGAAGCAACATGATAAAAATTTAGGAATTTTAATTACTTGGGAAAATTAGCCTGGCAGTGCTATGCTGAGAAGGATATCTAGTTTGGGAAATGCAAGAGGGGTACTCAGCAAAGAAGGGAGAAATGAGAAAGGGAAAAGTAGGAGTGTTTTGTGTTTTAGAATCCAAGGACAAAGGAAGAAATGGGTGGTTCACAGTGTGAACCAAGGAGGTGAAATAAGGTGAGGTCTGAGGATTAAGTGATTCTGGTGATTAACAGATAAACTTTGAGGAAGTAATTTGTAAAAGAAAGTAGGTTCTAAGAGTGTGAGCAGTGAGTGGGTGGTAGGAAACTGGGTCACCTGGTGTAGGAAACTCTAAAGAAAGGGGAGAAATGGGAACAGCTTGAAGAAAATTTATTAAAAGTTAAAGAAAATTTAGGTAATTTTAAAAATATTTACTATTTGTTCAGACAGGGAAGATAAAGAAATATTTGTGGACATAGAGGAGTTATACCAGGAGGATAGAAACAATGTTAGAGGGCAGTGATTCACAGCATTCCCTGTAATAGGGAGGATCCATCTGTTTCTTTTACTTTAACCTTTGCATTCCATTGCTTTTGCTACAAGTTAAGAATGTTGCCTAGAGCCTGAAATATATAGAAGAGCCCATTCTCAAGGCTCTGATCTTTAAGGGGATAACAGTTTTCCATTTATATAAAGATAAAAAGTTGCAGAACAGAGAATAACGTTTGTCTTGTTGCAGGTTTACAGGAACGTCCTGACCTGAACTAAACAGAGAGCTGCAAGAACAAAGGATTCCAACACCAAGAGGGTTGCAACAACCGACCATACCCCCTCCCCTTTTAGTATAAAAGAAGCCTGAATTCTAACTCCGGGAAGATGGTTCTTTGGGACAGTAGTCCACCACCTTGGTCTGCTGGCTTTCTGAATAAAGTCGCTATTCCTTACCCCAACAACTCATCTCTCAACTTATTGGCCTGTCATGCAGTACGACTGGGAATTGGTAACAATCGCCCACACATGAGCGATGGGTAAAATCAAATACACAGGTGAAGAGAGTAGCTGTGAGCATATGTGACACAAGCAAGAAGCAGGAGAAAATGGGTGAAACCACTGAAAGATTCTAAAGCAAACAGGGAACTTACATGGAAATTAACCTTGGCCTTAACACTTCACAGTGGAAACAAAAGGTGTGCCTTTTTCATCAGAGTATGGAGGCTGCAAGTCGTTTAGAAGTCAGAGAATCACTGGACAGGGCAGTGTGGGAGTTGGGGACATTTAATTTCCAGGAACAGACAGGGAGTTAGGAAGGAAGAAACATAAGGATAACTGAGCCCCCTTGAGGGTTCAGATACAAAGAGGAAGGATTTGTATTGGACCCAATACTGATGTTTGCTAATATCTCCAAGTAGGCACTGCAGCCTGTGGACAGAGTGCAGAAAACAGAATTGGCGTCTCCTTGGGCTTAAATTGAGTGAAAAGAATAAGACAAAGGTGTGACTCATAGCAAGGTTATCACTGAATTTTCTAAATGCCTGGCCACAAATATGAAGGAATTTTAAATATGTTGACCACCAGTGATGTGCAAACAAACAGAGGGGATAGCAGAATGGCAGTGATAGACAACCTAGGTAATGAAGCTTTTCCTGATCATAGTAAAGAGATCACTCCCTCTGCAGATGTCTTTCAGCATTTTTGTCTGACTCACTCCCATGGCTTTATAACTCTCCGTGACTCAGTTTCTTCATCTGTAAAATGCTCATAGCAAGCACCATAGGGTTCATGTGAAGATTAATTGTTATTTTTATCTCAATCATCACTACCATTGGGTGAGTTAGGGATTATCATTAACAGATGAAGAAATTGAAAGATTCTTACTATGATCTGTAATGATTTTGTTAAAATAAGTGAACATAAACATGCCATGATAACAGCCTACTCGACTCAACACTATCCCTATCCACCACTGTATGAATCAAATGCAAAATGATTCATGTATACTACACAGAGGAAAACCACATAATATACACCTTAGAATGTGCAGACTAGACCAGTTACTGTCTTTCCAGCACCTCCATCAAGTCCCTGACTTTCTCTTACCTCCTCTATTCCCTGAGGGGCTCACTCTACAGATTCCATCACGTGCATCCTTTCCACCTGACTTCTAGTTGTGTTTGGCCCATGGAGACACCAACATGAGAACAGAGGGCAGGAGGAGAGAGAGGTAGAGTCCATCGTCCCCAGCTCCCTCTGAAGGTTCACACCACCCTGATGGTGATGGCTTCTCTTTGCGACTCTAGCTGGAGCCCTGCTTCCGTCAGCCCAGCTCTCCCAGGCTCCAGCAGCGTGACTTCTTTCCCATGTCTCTTTGGTCAGGTGTGGTCATGATGCCATCTCTGGGTTGCTTCATTCAGCACTGTCCTCACCTCTGAGCATAGTCTTTTGATTAACCGTCTCCTATGAAACACTTTTGGGTAGATGTTTTTCCTATTGTTATTCTGAGTGTATATGAAATACATTTTATGTACAAAATGGAACATCAATAATACATTTTAGGGGCTTCCCTGGTGGCGCAGTGGTTGCGAGTCCACCTGCCGATGCAGGGGACACGGGTTCGTGCCCCAGTCTGGGAGGATCCCACATGCCGCGGAGCGGCTGGGCCCGTGAGCCATGGCCACTGAG
>NC_041214.2:44261646-44273888 GCF_002837175.3 Physeter macrocephalus
GGCCCGTAAGCCATGGCCACTGAGCCTGTGCCTCCGGAGCCTGTGCTCCGCAACGGGAGAGGCCACAACAGTGAGAGGCCCGCGTACCACAAATAATAATAATAATAATACATTTTAGATCCAGAGGTGACTCTGGAATGCATCTAAAATAGATGAAGAAACTGAAGGCTGGAGATGTAGTAAATTGGCTCCCAGGATGAAAAACTATTAAGAGCAAAATGGAAAAGAGGCAGAGCTCCCAACTCCCAGAACAGATGATTTGTGTCCCATTATGTGGGCTCCCTCACAGGGTGACCTGAACTGGAAAACAAAAGATTCTGATGAGAGGAAGCAGCTGCAAGACAGTGACTGTGGCTTCTATTAAATAAATTCCACTCTCAGACCTTTCCACCCCATTGTCAGAACATCCCTACCAACTCTCTCTGTGGAGATAATTAGGATTTAACCTCCACGTTGGAGGCAGAAGGCTGCTAGCTTTCAAAAAGAAATGTTACTTAAGGGTCAAAACTATTTTCTTCTGATCAATTCTTCTGCAAATGGATGAAGTTTCTTAAATCTGCTTCTTGTGTCAGGGTGGAGGGGTATCTCTCGCCCTCTCTTGTATACTTATAGCAAATCATACACAATCAGGCAAAGTTGAGGAATGCAGTCTTTAATTAAAACAATTCTTCAATTCTGATGCATTTACACAGCAGAAAATTTATTTACGTTAATCAATATTAACTTCCTAGCTATGTTTTGTTCTCCCCAAAATTATTCTTAAAATTGATGGTATACACAATATTGGATAGTATCTTAAATACGTACAACACACACACAGAAATGTATACAGACATATACACGAGTATATACAGATATATACACACAAATTAGTCCTTAAAAACTAAGATAAAATCGATTATTCTACAATAAAAATGATGAACGTTTATTTATTGTTTAGTTGGGGAAACATTTGCATTAATGAGTTTATTGAATTTTCCAACAACTGGAAGAGGCATTTAATAGGTGACAAAATTGAAGCATATTGACATTAATAAAACCAGCCTAAGCTAGCACAGCTAATAAGTCAAGAACTGCAAGTGTGAACCTAGGTCTTCCTATATAAAAAGTGTACACTATTTCCATTTTTCTGGTGCTGTACAATCAATACACTTATCACAGTGCCCCACAGAGGATAATTGTGTTGACGAGGCCAAAGGATGTCCTCTGTCAATCGTTTCTTTCAAGTCCCTACATCTTGGAGAACCCTCCCATCCTCTAGCCCTTAAAGGGACAGCACCCCTCTGGTCAAACCCCATTTCTTCTAGGAATCTATATTTGCTTCTTGGAGAGGCTGGTTTAAGTTCTGTTGGTGCTTAAATGGAAGCATCATGTGGGAGTATGAACTGGAGGCCATGTGCATGTAGGACCAGAGAGAGCTGGCTACAGAGACAGAGAAAAAAACGCTTATCTCCAGAGAGAAACGTAGATGAGAGACCACTTAGTTCTAGAGAGAGAGAGGAATCCAGGCCCCTGATGGCTGTCTGGTCTCATGCCTGTAAGAGGCTTGATTGTTGGTCCTGCATTTGAGTTCCATGAGATGTCCCTTTATTCTTCCAGTAAAATACTTCCCCCTTTAATTTAGACAAGCAAGTCTGAATAGTATTGTGTTACTTGCAACCAAGTGACCCATATGCAAAACTATAAATTTTAGGAATGTCATTACGAACATGAATTCTGGATGTTGTTGGTTATTACATCACAAGCACTCGTGGGATGACAGATAACTGACAATGTAGAATTAGCAGATAGTGGTTAAAACTGTGGGCCTAGATTCAGAATACCTAGGTTCAAACCTCTGCATAAATGTAACATAAAACAAGTTATTTTTTACCTATTCTGCTTCTGCTTGTTTTGCTGTAGAATATGGAAAATAAAATAATGTGCCTGAAAAGGTTGTTATGAAAATAAATTAACATGTGGAAATCAGTTACCACCATAACTGACCCAAAGAAGAGCTCAAAAAATGTCAGTTGTTGTTTTTCTTGTTATAAAACTCTCATCATATCCACAGTTACTTTTCCCTGTCTTGCTATTTAGACAAAGCTTCACTTTTGGTTTCATGTAGAAGCATCAAAATCCCATCTACAGATGAAAGTAGTTTCAAATCCAGTTTTGAAATAAAATCAAGGTCTGCCATAGTCATCGTTTTAACATGTACAGTTATTACTTTATCTTTGTTTAAATTTCCAATACGCTTCATTCATTCTCCTAAGAATGGCTTGGGATGATAAGACTTCACTGAAATGGGGTGGGGAGTGAGGGGGAATCTTTCTAAACATCTTGTCAATGAAACGTCTGACAACTCTGGGATGTAATCAGGCACCACATATGAAAATGACTGTGCCATCTTTCCTAAATGTAAATGACTACCAATCACTTTCACAAGGAGTAGCTATGGCGTTGTTTTCCCAGCTGTGCTAAATAGAATTGTGCTAAATAATTTCACTTGCTTTGTCCCACATCCCAAAGAAGGTGTTTTCAGAAGGAGGTTAGAATAAGAGAAGAATCCACATTTCCACAATGAGTAAAACCTTCTGGTCCGCACAGGGATTTGCCCACCACATCAGCCTCATTAACACACAGCTCCAGCCAACTGAGCTAAATAATTAGGGTCAGCTATAGATAGAATTACCATTAATTGTTTTCAGATTTCAATCTCTGGGCCTTTCATTCCAGGATCCCTAATTAAAATAAGGAAGAAAAAAGTGCTCAGAAATGTAGAGTCAATTTATGCTTCATAATCATCTACTAGCCAGCCAAATGGCTCATTTATGGAGGATGCTATCCAAATCAGGTTTTCCAGTAGTAAATATTCAAATTCCAGGCACTTGAGAAAAATGTTGCTAAATAAACCCCAGACACCACTGTTTTGTCTAGTTAACACGTCTTCCCACCCTTCTTTTGGGAAAAGTTCCACCCCCTCAGGAATAGGAGCTAAGCCTCTAAGTTTACCTTGGCCCATGGTGTTCATACTCATTGGTCTGAAGTGTCAGAATAGAACCTAAGAGGTGCTGGTAATATTCATCTCTGGGATTCTAAGGATTCTTAGGTTCTGGGAAGCTAAGAGAGAATGTGTTCTTGACATTGTGGTCTTGAAACTATTAATATATAAGCTATATTGGCTTGCAGCCATTTCCAAAGCCATACAAAGAGAAATGAAACCCACATGCAGAGAAAAACAGAGATGAGAGGCCAAGAAGGATGAAAAGAGATGCCTGATGGCATTTGAATCCCCCCTTTCATCTGTCCCTACCTTTACTCATACCATTCCCAATTACAAGGCTTTTAAATTCCCCATTTTTCTTAAACTTTTCTTTGCCTAATCTAAATTGAATGTCTTGATTAATAAGCTACCACACCAGAATTACTTTCTTCAAATATTGTTGAGGCTTGCTTCCTTTAAAAGACCCTAAAATTATAGGGGCAATTTAGGTAGCACTCATACCTACAGAAAAGATATACATATAAATGTATGCATAAACATAAGAATAGGTCTTCATAAAGGCATCACCATAAGCTTCTAGGAGATTGGACAGGCATCATACAGCCAACTATATAGCCAACTAGATAAGAACATAAACATCAGGATATGACTCTAAAACTCTCAGTACATTACTGGCTTAAAGAATAAAGCATGATGATGATCCTAACTTTTATTGAGTTGCTACAATGTGCCTTTATATCTATTACCAGATTTAATCCTATAACAGCTCTGTTAGGGTGAATTAGTTATCTACGGAGGTACGACAATTTAACTACAAATTCAGTGGCTTAACACAACATGCCTTTATTATCTCCCAGCTTAGCTGGGTCCTCTGCAGGACTGCAAATAAGTTATCAGCCTGGGATGCAGTCTCATCTGAGGCGTAGATGGGGAAGGATCTATCTCTTGACTCACTTGGTTGTTGGCTGCATTCAGTTCTTGTGGGCTGTTGAACTGGGCCTCATTTTCTTGCTGGCTGTTGGCCTAAGGCTACCCCAAGTTCCTTGTCATGGGGACCTCTCTATAAGCAACTCACAACAGGGCACCCTGCTTCTTCAAAGCTAGCAGGAGAGAAAATCTCCTTGCAAGACTGGTGTTTCAGTCATATGTAACAAAATCATGTATACATAATCATGTTTGTCCTGTCACCTTCACCATATTCTGCCAGATAGAAGTACAAACATAGGTCCTGCCCACAAGGTAGGGTGCATGGGAGCCACCTAGGGTCTGCCTGCCACAGAGGTATACATCATTATTTCTTATTTTATAGAGGGGGATGCTGAGGCTTCCTTAACAGACAAGTGACAATGCAGACCTATGCTACAAATCCAGGCAGTTTGCTTCCACTACACTCCTCTTTATGGGAAAAAGAAAAACTAACTACATATGGCAAGTTCAATACCAGTCTCAGACCTGATGTTTACCAGCTGTGTGAGCTGGGACAAAAGTCTTGATCTCTCTGATCTTCACTTTACTCTTTCTGTAAACAGAAATGATAAATAAAAGCATTTCTGGCTTTTTGTGATGGTTAAATGGCATGATGTATATAGGTATACTTTGAAAGGCTAAAAATAGTGTGTGAAAAATATTACCCTGTATCCCTGTGATATAGAATGAAGATATAAATGAAATTATTCTAAATTTATTTTCCCCCAAAAAAGTAGGTACTGTGTTTACTATGAGTTGCTAGAACTCTATGCACTTACATGGTCAAAGGCCAATAAGTCATCCACCGCTTTCTGCAACAGTGACACCAAGTTCAGTCTTGTTCAACAGAGGGAGATCGTGAGAAAAGTATCTGAGGACACATGATGCTTCACCATCACCAAGACATGATACTCGAGAACCCTGCCTAGAAGGACAGATGGGTTTATCCAAATTTACCCCTATTCTTCTGCTTGTCGTAGGCCACAATACTTCTAAAACAGCTAGACTTAGAGAGATCTTTGGTAACCATGGATGGGAAAATGAAGGAAATTCACATCTAGTGAGCATGTCCTATAAGTTACCATCGTTCTAGGCAGTTCATGGATGTTATTTCATTTAATCTTCAGAAACTCTCTGAAACAGTCATTATTAACTCCAATTTCGGATTAAGAAACTAAGAATCAGAGACACGTATAACTTTCAACATAGAATTCAAATCCAAGACTTCTTCAAGTTGGACAAATAGAGGAAATACATATTTAATTACACACACACACACACACGTGTCACAGTGGAATTCATTCATTTATTCAGTTATTAAATCGCCATGGAATAACTGAGCTCTTATAATATATTAGTCACAGATATATAAAAGCAATGGGAAGTCAGATTCAACGTCACAGCATTTTGAAAGAGAAACCATTGACTTGGGACTCAAAAGGCATCCATCCTGCATCTGGCTGTATTGCTAACCAGCCATGTGTCCAAGTCAACTGATTTAGATTCTGTAGTCCAAGCCTTGTAAAAATGGTGTCAATCCCCTCTGCTCTGTTTTCACAAAGCAGCTACAGGTATCAAATTAATTAATATACCTGAGAAAATAAAGCAGTATAAATATAAGGAATTATCACAGTCATGGATAAACAAATCCAATCTTGGACCTACTTAGCTTTGAGTAATGGTCAAAAAACAAACATCCTCACGCAAAATCTTCTTTTAGCAGAGTACTTGGGAACCCACTCTCTGTACTGAAGATGACAACTTCGAAGCATATTTAAATTAAAACAAGTAAGGAAACAGTAACAACAGTAACAACAGAACACACACTGAACTGACTGGGCTGCCCCTCCGAAAGGAAAGCCCTGGATGGGGGTGGAAGGCCCTTGTCACAAGGAGAGTTCAAGCCAAGGCTTATCACTGGGGCAGATTCAGGTTTTGTGGGGCCTCAAGTGCAAGTTTATACCATTTTGGTGAGTATTTTTAAGAAAAAGAGCACATGCTTTCAAATACAAAATTAGATTAGAAAAATAATATTTTTTGTAATGAGAAAATGTACAACAAACTCCAAATTAAACAAACAAAAAAAAAACAACTGACAGACACCATGAACATTATAAAATTCATAAAAAAAGATGTTTTTATTTTTTGTTTTTCTGTTTTTGTTTTTAAAAGAAAACATTGTTTTTCTTAAAGATTTCCTATAATAAAAATTTTTTCAGTCATTTGTGACCATTTTTAAATAAAATATTTGTATTTTACTATAAATAGCAAAAAAAAAAAAATATCCACTGAGGAAAACATACATTCTTCAACACAAAGAACATTTTAAAGCTCAGATTTGAGCTAAACCTAGTAGTAGAGATCTTATTATTTATGCTTTCTTTTTTAAAATATGTTTTTAAATTAACCTACTTGATAACACTTTTTTCCACCTTTATATCTTTTGGATACATACTCGTTGATTGCCTCTTCATATGGCAATGATGTTATAATTTTCAGTGAAGAGATTAAAGAAACAAGATCAGTTTTTCCTCTGGTATGGTTGACTGATTTTTTAAAATAATAATTTTTAAATTTACAAAACAGAAACAGACTCAAAGACTTAGAATACAAACTTATGGTTACCAAAAGGGGAGGGGGAGGGGGAAGGAAAAACTGGAGTTTGGGATTGACATGTACACACTCCTATACTTAAAATAGATAAAAGGACCTACTGTAGAGCACAGGGAACTCTGCTCAACAGTCTGTATTAACCTAAATGGGGAAATAATTTGAAAAAGAATAGAGACATGTCTATGTATAACTGAATCACTTTGCTGTACACCTGAAACTAATACAGTATTGTTAATCAACTATATGCCAATATAAAATAATTTTTAAAATAAAAAAATAAAAATGTAATTAAAAATAATAATTTTTGAACAGTTTTTCCTTCAGCTTAAAACCAATTCCCCATTGGCAATATAAGGTACATTTTTAGGGTTGTTGCCAAATCTGGGGCACTTCTATTAAGTTTCTTTTCTATTTGGGCTATAACATTCAGAGGTATTTTCTAAAGACTAGTATCCGGCTTCATACATTTCACACCTCATTTTTCCTCTCTGTTGCGCATAACTTCAGTGACAGGCTTTTTAGAATTGGCTCATACTGAGATCTAAACATTTCTGTTGTTTCTCTCTGTGTTACTGATGACACAGAAGAGATCCCAACATTACAGGAAGTTTGGTCAAGAAGACCCTTAATGAGCATTCCATTGTTGTTATGACATCAACTTCTGCTCTTTAATTCATTAAATGGACCTTCGAACTCTGGAAGCAGTAAACAGGCAGACGTGTATTATCAGACAGAGGCAAAGAGAGAACATTGGGGTTGAACACTGGAGCTAAGCCTGTGGATGAATCCTAGACCCCTGCTTCATAAGGGAACAGTCACCCTTGTCCTCAGCTCCTCCTCAGGCCACAACTATGGTTATTTCAGCCCTCAATCCTTGCCCCTACATCCTAAGGTTACTGTGAGAAGAAACCACCTATACTAGTTGGGAGAAGCAAACTGCTCTAACAGCTAGTCCCCAAATATAAGAATGACTCAAATACAGGGAAGGTTTAATTCTTATGCACAAAACAATGCTGGGAGGGTGAGCAGGTCGGGAGGGAGACTCTCATCCGTGTGGTCACTCAGGGACCCTGGATGACAGAGATACTACCAGCTTCACCATGTAGCTTCCAAGGTAACTCTATTAGTCTGCTAGGGCTGCCAGAAAAAAAAAAACAAACACAGACTGGGTGGCTCAAACAACAGCAATTTGATTTCTCACAATTCTGGGGGCTGGGAGTCCAAGATTATGGTGTCAGCAGGTTTGATTTCTCCCGAGACCTCTCTCCTTTAGCTTGCAGATGGCTGCCTTCTTGCTGTGTCCTCACTGGCCTTTCCTCTGTATGTGTGTAGCTGTACTGTCTCTCTGTGTCCTAATCACCTCTCCTTATAAGGACACCAGTCAGACTGGATTAGGGCCCACCCTAATGACCTCCTTTTAGCCTAATTACCTCTTTAAAGGCCCTGTCTCCAAATACAGAGGTACTGGGGGCTAGGGCTTCAACATGTGAATTGGGGGTACAATTTAATCCAAAACAGTTATCCCTCATATTGGTTCATACTGAGATCTAAACATTTCTGTCATGTTTCTCTCTATGTTACTGATGACACAGAAGGTCCAGTCACACAGAAGTGGAAAGAAATATGGAGAGAAATAACACTGGGTGGCTTTTTATCAGCCAGGCCCAAAGTACAGGATGATCAAATCCAGTCCCATTGCTTCAGCTGAACTCAGACATGGGGCTGTCCTCACATGGAAAGCTGGAAAATTAGTACCCCTAGGTAGCCACCTCCTAGCAAAAGTTCACACAATGGAAGGCAGGACACGTTTTTGGTGAACAGGAAGGTATCTCTGTCACAGCTCTGTATTCAAATCTGTAGGCTCCTTATTAAAATGTGGCCGAGAACTCAACAGATATGATTTTATTTCATTTAGCTTCTGTTTCCTGCTCTCATCCCCTAATTTTATTGATCTTGCCATCTAGCCATATCCTTGACCCTTTTTTTCAAACTTCAAAACACTAGAGTTTCATTGTTCTTGCTGTTTTCCTTTGCTTGATCTTTCATTCTCCATTTAAAAAGCTTTGGATGCTTAGGGTTTCAGGTAGCCAAGCCATATTATAATAACGCCTCCTCTATCTAATTTCTGGAGAGAAAAGAGGTCTAGAATGAGGGGAAAATGTGTGTGTGTGTGTCTGTGTGTGTGTGTTGAGAGAGCTGTAGAAAAAACTGATCAATTTCAAAAGCCCTCATTATTCAGTGAAAGAGGGGAAAAGGCATAACAAGCTAATCTCAACTGTCGGTGTCAGGAATCTGAGCAGTTTTATTTACCTAGAATTTGAACACATAACTTTTTGAAAGCCTAATCAGAATTAATGAATAGAAAAATTAAGGGCTAAAATTAATGCATGGAAAACAGGAAAAGAAACATTATAATCAGGCATCAAGTTTGCTCTATTTAAATAAGCTGAAATCTATTAGAATTCAAAAAATAAAAATCACCTTAAGACTACCCTCCCCCTTAATATTAAAAACTAAATGAATAAAAGAACCAAGAAAAGGAAATCTAATAGTAATCATATAATGTGCATGATGGGATGAAAATAAAGGTCAGTTGAAGGGGTGAGAACACATAGCATCAGGTGATTTGAGAATTTGGGGCGGGGGGGTCACAATTCATAATTTTTTTTTTTTTTTTGTGGTACGCGGGCCTCTCACTGTTGTGGCCTCTCCCGTTGCGGAGCACAGGCTCCGGACGCGCAGGCTCAGCGGCCATGGCTCACGGGCCCAGCTGCTCCGCGGCCTGTGGGATCTTCCCGGACCGGGGCACGAACCCACGTCCCCTGCATCGGCAGGCGGACTCTCAACCACTGCGCCAACAGGGAAGCCCTCATAATATTTTTTTTGCAAAGGAATCTGGGTAACAGAAGCAGGGCAAGGAATGACTTTATTCTCGTTTACTGTTGGGAATATACAGACATCTGACTCACTGATAGGGCTAAATTAGCTGCTTCTCCACTGATGCTAAAGATACCCTTAAGTACCTTCTGCTAGAAAATCAATTCCTTGCAGGAGAGTTTTGAAGAAAGCTGGGGGACCTTCTACTCTTATGCTAAGTAACGAGTCACAGCAAAACACACTTTTATTCCTAAAATGACCTCTACAAAACACAGCACCTTTAGTTTTGCAAATCACAAATCCTTTCAATCTAATTAATTTTACCATTTAAAAAATTAAAAAACAACTCAGGTATTCCTGCTTATTTCTTATTGCTTATTAGTATTTACTAAATGGTTTGTTAAAATGTCTCCAAACAACAGTGAACAGCTCTGGAAATATATGCATATGTGTGTGTAAGGCTCACTCATATCTGGTGTCTAAGAGTATAGAACAAAAGAATTGTCATGATATTTGTAGCTTTTGATAAACAAGACAGAAATTACCAACATAGGTCACTTTGAAGCTGGAATTTCAATGTGTTATAAAAGAATATGTACATTTTCATGACTTATGAATCTGCAGTAGAGTTCTTTATTACAGCAATATCCAAATTATTACTTCCTCTTTGCTGATTATTTTCTGAAAGGCCTCAAAAAAGTCAGAAGGCACCCCATCTGACTAAATCACTAGAACATTGATTTTGCCCTTACCGCATCTTTTAAAAATACAAACCTGATATTTTCCCTCTTTTCAAGAGCCTGAATTTCAGCAACATCCTCTCTGTCCTTGAGACTTGTGTCAATAACCATTTCTACGTTCACAAACCCAAATGTGTTCAGTAATAGAGAATTCTGGTTTCTCTAGCCCCCAAGGATACCAAATTTTCATTTCTACTTAATAAAGTTGAGAGTAAGTTGTCTCAATGTTCATGGGCTGATAAGCTAAGCTCTCCGTGAAAGTTTTCTAGCAAGAACTTGAAGTACACACATGGGTGATGGGTACACAGAACTGAACTAACTAGGCTCTAGAGAGCTGGGCTTGGGACTAGCTCTGTTATTAAACAGCTGTGTGTCCTTGACCAAGCACAATTCTTAGGACCCCCTATGCACATCTACAAAGCAAGGTATTTGGACGAGATACACGCTAATGACAGCTAATGTTCCAGAGTGCCCTTGTGGCCCAGACACTTCCCTTTGCTTTACATGGATTAGTTCACTTCATCCTCAGAACAACCCCAAGAGAAAGGTACTTTTATTTTTTAACCCATCTTTAACCTTTATTGTTGGAAGTGTAACACATACTGAAAAGTGCACAAAACAGAATACACAGCTCAATGAATTACAACAAAATGAATACAGTAAGTCCCCTACATACGAACGAGTTCCGTTCCAAGAGCGCGCTCATAAGTCCAATTGTTTCCTAAGTCCAACAAAGTTAGCCTAGGTACCCAACTAACACAATTGGCTATATAGTACCATACTGTAATAGGTTTATAATACATTTCACCCAAATAATATATAAAAAACAAACACAAAAAATAAAGAAAACATTTTAAATCTTACAGTACAGTACCTTGAAAAGTACAGTAGTATGTACCAGCTATATCACTGCTGCTTTTACACTTGCTTCCGGACATCCTGGGCTTGAAATAAAGATACTGTACTACTGTACTCTATGCTGTACTGTAAAGTACACAAAAGCACAACCACTTGTAGAGGATGCACACACATGACAATGTACTCTAGACACGGGAACTATCTTATGTGATTGAACATGGGAACGCATATTCACATCTTTGAAAGTTTACAACTTGAAAGTTCATATGTAGGGGACTTACTGTATTGTATAACTGCTAATGAGAAAGGTACTCTTACAACCTTTGCTTTACAGATGTAGAAACCCCAGGCAAAGCAAAGTTACCAATCTTGCCCAAAGTCAAAACAGCAAGTGCGTGAGACGCAGACTCAACCTCTTAGCCATCCCATTGTACTGCTAAGGTCTTTTCTAGCCCTGCTGTGCTCTGATGTATATCAACCTCTCTTACCAAGCACTCAGATCCAGTGTCCTTGGTAAGCTTTTTCAGACAAGTAACATGGCAGAAGGAAAAGCGGCTGGACCAGGGACCAGGCAAGTGGCCTTCTCTCCCTCCTGCACTCTTAAGAAGTTGTGTGCAGCCAGGAAGACTACCAATAAGTTTTCTGTGCTACACAAATCCTTAAAGTCCCTCCCAGTTCATCTGTGGGAATTTAATTCTGAATCATGGCACACCTCTCATTGTGAATGGAAGCCTAGATTCCTAGTACAATGACTCCTTCCCTCCTAGGTTGTGAGTTGAGTGTTGGCCTCTCAAAAGACATGTCCATGTCCTAATCCCTGACACCTGTAAATATTACTTTACATACAGCAAGAGACTAAAGGTTACCTTATATGGAAAAAGGGTCTTTGTCATGTAATAAAGTTAAATATTTTGAGATAAGATTGCCCTGGATTATCCAAGTGGGCCCATCAGGCTAAATAATTAGAGCAAAAAACAACTGCATTCCCAAAATGACCTCTATAAAACAGGGCAGAGTTAGTCTCGCAAAGCACAAATGTTTCTCTATCCTTTAACTCTAACCAGTTTTACCGGAAAACAAATTAAAAACAGCTCATATTGGGCTACCCTGGTGGCGTAGTGGTTGAGAGTCCGCCTGCCGATGCAGGGGACACGGATTCATGCCCCGGTCCGGGAGGATCCCACATGCCGCAGAGCGGCTGG
>NC_041214.2:44275683-44316895 GCF_002837175.3 Physeter macrocephalus
CTGGTGGCGTAGTGGTTGAGAGTCCGCCTGCCGATGCAGGGGACACGGATTCATGCCCTGGTCCGGGAGGATCCCACATGCCGCAGAGCGGCTGGGCCCGTGAGCCGTGGCCGCTGAGCCTGCGCGTCCGGAGCCTGTGCTCCGCAATGGGAGAGGCCACAACAGTGAGAGGCCCGCGTACCGCAAAAACAAACAAAAAAACAGCTCATATTGTATAAGATAGAGGCAGTGGGAGATTTTACAGCTCGACACACAGAGGAGAAGAGCATGTGAAGTTGGAAGCAGACATTGGAATGAGGTGGCTGCAAACCAAGGGTTTCTGGGAGCCAGCGAAGCTAGAAAGAGAGCAATAAGGATTCTGCTCTAGAGCTTCCAGAAGCAACCAACCCTGCTGATACCTGATTTTGGACTTCCAGCCTCTAGAACCATAAGAGATTAAGTTTCTGCTGTTTTGAGCCGCCCTTGGCAGCCCTAGTAAACTAATAGAGTATCTTATTCAGGATGACTTGGGTAAGTCAAAGAGTCTGAATCATTTTTATATCCCAATGATTGCACAGTAAATGAGCAACAAACATATTCTTTTAACTATAAAATCACATCACAAAAATCCGTACACGTTAGGTCCTTTAAGTGTAAATTGGGAAATAGTCGCAAGGACAATAAACTTGAATAAGGAAAAAGTCCATAAGGAAAAGAACAGAAGTCGACCTAATACAAGCAATTGTAGTCAAGAAGACTTGAAATTTAAACCTATTTTCTGGCCTTTATGCGTCTGTGAGCATATGTGTATATATGTATAAGTACAGGCATGTTTAGATCCAACCTGGCAGTCTGTGAAGTCATGTCCCAGAGGGTTAAAGAAACCAATACTTAAACATTCTTTTTTTTTTCTTTTTCTTTAAATTTTATTTATTTTTTAATTAAATTTTATTTATTTTTTAATTTTTTTTTTTTTTTTTTTTTTGCGGTACGCAGGGCCTCTCACTGTTGTGGCCTCTCCTGTTGTGGAGCACAGGCTCCGGATGCACAGGCTCTGCGGCCATGGCTCACGGGCCTAGCAGCTCCACGGCATGTGGGATCTTCCCGGACCGGGGCACGAACCCGTGTCCCCTGCATCGGCAGGCGGACTCTCAACCACTGCACCACCAGGGAAGCCCTATATTTTAATTTTTAAAAATTTTTAAAAGTTTTTATTTTATATTGGACTATAGTTGATTTACAATGTTGTGTTAGTTTTAGGTATACAGCAAAGAGATTCAGTTATAATATACATGTATCTATTCTGTTACAAATTCTTATCCCACTTACAGGTTATTACAGAGTATTGAGCAGAGCTTGAGCTTGCCTTACAGGATGACTGATGAGAAGCATCTTGTTGAAATCTCCTCTGCTTGAAACACAACAAAACCAGCTGAAACCAGATACAACCAATATGGTGAATTGGAGTCTGTGCAGTATAAACCTACTTGTCAGACGGGCGACCTATTGACGTCACAGCCCAAATTCCACGGCATATTTCATACCAGCTCCCCTGAATTTGCACATCCGTGCCATGTAGAGTTATGAAGCCTACTTGCACCTGCGTATAACACTTCTTTAAACTTTGTAATCAACTGCTTTTCTCCTTTCTACACTGCCCCAAACCCTAACCCTTAAATATCCACCTTGTAAACAGCTTTTGGCAAGAAAGAGCTGTATGCAGGGGGCACCTTTGGTCTTGTCACTAACTTTAAACCAGGCCCCCCCATGCTTTACTCATCTCTGGCCCATGCACACCTTTCCAATCTTTGGATCACACAACACCTTGCCTAACCTGTTGGTTCTTTCTGTACATCAAAGAAGTAGAAATGAAGAATAAGTAATTAACAGATGACCAGACCTCTTCCCTAGCTTCCCCTTCAGTATTCTCACAAACAAAGTGTGGAACAAGACAGTATCTGAAGAAAGATCACAAGAAGTCAACAATCCTGTACACAGCTAGGGATGGCAATGACTCCGACCCCCAATCTCAGTGAGTAACTGAGATTACTTCCCTTTCTCCCTTTAAAAACTTTCATGGCTGAGCAGAATCTTCGGAAGTGCTTTTGGGGGGGACATCGAGTCCACCATCGCCCCAGATTGCCGGCATTCTGATTAAAAGCAACTTTCTACCAACATTTGCCTCTCTCCAGGGTATTGATCTTCCAGCGGCAAGCAGCCAGACCTGAGTTCCGTAACAACCTCACCTTGCTATTGGGAAGACGGATTTGAGCTCTGCCTCTTGTTTCCTTGCAATAAAGCTTTTTCCTCCTTGCAAAGCCCGTTGATTCCCTATCTGCTCTTTGTGTCACGCGAGGTCAAACAAACTCTACTCAGTTTTGTAGCACCTGTGGTTTTTCCCTTCTAAATTCATACTCAGTTACTCAGCCAAAACAACACTGATAAAACACAAATCTGATGATCACATTATTGTCCTGCTCGACGCAATCAATGTTGTAAAAGAGACTTCACTGGGGAATGGCAGTAAACGTTGCAAAATCTGCAGCAGATTTAATGTTCTCAGCCCAGATATACTAGGGGAGCAATGATGGGGAAGGTCCCGCTATGTTCTGAACTTAATTGATAAGGTGATTCTGGAAACTGCATTAGATAAAGAGGAGACTGGAACCCTAGTTAAGTGCAATCTCTAGCAATTCGTCCATGTCGTACCTGAGAAAGAACAGGGGATGCAATTATTTCATGTATGTGGAGTCAGCACCCTGCTGTGGGTACCAGCCTGGCATCTGTCTTCCATGCATGATGATAACAAATATCATGCAAAGGTATGTGTAACTTGACTAAAAGCCCACCAGAATTAGCATTGCAGGTATTCAAGAGCCTGTTAGCAAAACACTGGCACATATTTCAGTCTAAGGGAAAAGTATTTTAGAAGGCAACAAAGAGTACATGAGAAATACAGCATGGGGAAGTTTATGTTTGAAAACAAAATCAATCAGAGATCTCTGACTACTTTGTATTTTAGATTGAGGCCATATGTAGGTGCCAGGTCTACCAGGTCTTGTGTTCCAAACAGAGGAACAACGGCTAAAATGGGGCTGATTGTTATTTAAATGAAACATCACGACTCTTTACTGAAGAGTCCTCCTGCCAATTTTTAAAACCTCTTCCCTTCTCTCCAACCTCCTGGGTCCCTTCCTAGTGGCTCTTTTCAGTGAATAGACATGAGATTGGGGTGAGACATTTTCGACTTTCCTTAGCAGGAAACTTTGTGTTAACAAAGTTCCATTTTACACGAAAAAGCCAATAATTAGTCTCACGCAAAGCAGTCGTGGAGTGCAGAATTGGATTCAGGCTCCCCCTATGCCAGGGCATTTTTCTTTCGGTACCCAGGGCTGTCTTTCAGCATCAGATTGCACAGAATGGCAAGCAAAGCATTTTCATCTCAGACCACCGGGTTTTCATGTGAATCCCTTAGTCTATTTGCGTGTTTCGGTTTTGCCCAATATGCTGAAACCTGATTCATACACCAACAGGAACACGGGTGGCTGTCAGTGCACTTCACCCTAGCCATGTCACAGTAGGAGGCAGTTTTCCACAAAGGGCTCAGGAGGCAGAACTGGCAAAGGGACTCTAAGTTGCAAACTGCTAATGGGTGTCATTACGATGCAAATCCTTTGGTTGAACTCATCACAAACCAAATACAGGTAGGTAAGCAAGTCTATGTGCCCATGTGCTGTGCACATGTGTGTATACACACACACAGACAACCACACACTCATTCCTTATTTTCTGAAGCAGTAAATGCCTAGCATGGGTTAACCATTAAGCAATGGAAAGCAATCGTTTCCTTATTAAAAACCTGCGTTACTTACCGTGATGTTAATAAGGACTCTGCAAAAGCACAGCTTGGAAAGGGGAACTCCTTGCTGCAAATACTGGGTGGCTTTTTCCCCCTGATAATTATGCATCTGCTGTCTAAGATTAATCAAGGAAGTTAATGATGCAAAAAATTACATTTATAATCCAGTCTGAATACAGCTGTACTGCAAGCTAAGTTTGCAGTCCTATTAAAGTAAATGGAATTAATGGGCTGTCGCTGGCAATCTTTATATCTATCAGTTACTAATTAACATTCTTCTGCAAAGAATAGTTTGTGGTGGGGAAAAAATAAAACATACCTGAGTGGGAGCTATGGTCAAAGCTTAAGACAGGCCGAGCAGTGGCTACTAGAGATCACTATGCAAAGTGTCCACGATGCAGGAATGCCGTAAGCAAGAGAACACCAATGTGCCCTGTCATCAGTATTTTAAAAAGTGTGTGTGTGTGTAAATTGTTTGTCTTACACAGCAGCAAAGGATCACCACTAAGGATGACCTTTAAGTGGGAAATGTCGCCTCCAGCTAATAATGCAGGGGCCCGAGAGATGTAAAAAGGGAGAATTAAATGAGCTAAGTTCGAAAAATGAAAGCAGCGTTATCCTTGGAGATACTCAAGCACATTTGCTGTTCTCATCACAAAAAGCTCCCATTTGATTACTAATTTTATGTCTTCTGTTCTTGTATGAGTTTGAAGTGTCCCTTCCAACCCTTTACCGCAGTGTGTGGGTGAGCTAGTGTGTGTGTGTGTGTGTGTGTGTGTGTGTGTGTGTGTGTTTGGTCCTTAGCACACAAGGGGAGATACAGTATTATTCTTCTGGATTTTAATTCTTTTTTTTTTTTTGCTTTTATTTCCTCAGCCAGAAGCATGTGCTTTGTCGCTTTACAGTCCAGAAGAGGCTCAGTTTGCTAATAAAGGATACCATTTCTTTAACAGGAGACACTGAGAGTTTCCACTCGTTTTTTATTACTCACAAATTGAGACTGATGCAATGAAATCTCCCTTAGGCCTTTTCATAGATAAAAGATGAATCATTTTAATAGGAGAAAAGTGATTGAGGAGGAAGGCATTCAAAAAGGACGATTTAAAAAGAAAACAAGGTCAAGAGCATTTGCCTTCCAATTTTCAACATCCCAAATTTGTCTTGACACCAAACAATTAGCATTAGTTTGAGAGATCATTAGTTTGTCAACTTCCAAGATTTGCGGGGCTTGCCTTTTTCAGATAGGTTCATATTGACCCTCACAAAGCAGAAGAAAGGCACATTTTAAAATCTGAATTATAGTTGAGTTACAATATTGTGTTAGTTTCAGGTATACAGCAAAATGATTTGCTTATACATATATATGTACACATCTATATTCTTTTTTATTCTTTTCCACTATGTTAATTACAAGATATTGAATATAGTTTCCTGTGCTATACAGTAAATCCTTATGATCCAACAATCTGACACCTGAGCATATATTCAGAAAAGATGAAAAGATAATTTGAAAAGATACAGGCACCCCAATGTTCATAGCAGCACTATTTACAACAGCCAAGACCTGGAAGCAGCCTAAGTGTCCATCAACAGAGGAATGGATAAAGAAGATCTGGAGGGGCTTCCCTTGTGGCGCAGTGCTTAGAATCCACCTGCCAATGAAGGGGACACAAGTTCGAGCCCTGGTCCAGGAAGATCCCACAGGCCGCGGAGCGACGAAGTCCGCGTGCCACAACTACTGAGCCTGCGCCCTAGAGCCCGTGAGCCACAACTATTGAAGCCTGTGCGCCTACAGCCTGTGCTCCGCAACAAGAGAAGCCACCGCAAGAGTAACCCCTGCTCGCCGCAACTAGAGAAAGCCAGCGGACAGCAATGAAGACCCAACGCAGCCAAAAAAAAAAGAAAAGAAAAGAAAAAGATGTGGAAAGGCACATTTTTAAGAAGTCAAGTGATGGAAGAAATTGAGTCCTAGATTTTGAGTGAAAAGGTCAAGGTTGAAACTGTAGCTTTCTTTTTCAGTAAGCCAAAGGTCTTGAAGCTAGATTTTCCATCTACCCAAAGGAGGTAACAAACAGCACGCACCCTTCCTTTCTCCTAGGGAGGTATTGAGATGTTCTCGACTTCATGTGAGATTACAGACAGGAGAGGGTTCATACATGTTGAATGACTTCTCTGTGTTGAATTCAGTCCATCTGTATAGCTATTGAGAGACAAATGTATGATCAGTGCAGGCCCAGTAGATCAGGACCCCTGGGCTGGGACCAGAGGAGGGGCCAGCCTCTGAGGTCCCCAGGACAGCTGTGGCCACAGAGTCCAGGAGGGCGGCCTGGGTCCCTCCTACTGCCCTGTGCACTGCTTCTTGTAGGAGACTAGGCACCAGTGATGCTCACATGTGATTTGAGGTGGCTGCGCACATAGAACATGGGGTGTGTTTAGAGCGCTGGGCTACCACCATCCACCGTAGACACTGCCTGAGTTGCCCATGTGGTCCTATGTGGGTCTCCCCTCCATGTTCTGACCTTCCAGTTCTGCAGCACCAACAGGGGTGAGCAGCACCCTTGAACCTGTGCACCCTTACCACAAACACCTAGGAAGGCCACCCACCCCTCACGGCAGCCTCCTCTGCCTTCCCAGGTGACTTTCCAGGCTGTTCCTGCTGGTCACTGCCCTCTCTGGTCCCCATCTCCTGCTGTCCGCACAGTCTCCAGTCCCGCCTGATGAGGGTGGACATTTGTTCCTGAATGTAACTGCTTTCCCCTCCTCTTCCCTTAGGCCTCTACCCTCAGGGCTGGCAGCCTTGTGGCAGGCAGGGATGTGGTCCCCATAGAAAGAGATCACATTCTAAAAAGGTACTGATTACCCTCTGAATTGTTCAGAACACAGTGGAAAAGATGCTGCATTTATGCTAGAAAATTTCAAATAGCATATTTAATGTCACCCCAAAAGAATGATCCTTCACACTTTCTTGCAAACTCAGGAAGACATGCATTTCTGTTCATCATCAAGGGGGAGGGACAGTAAGGACCTTGGAGAGGGTTTTGGGGGCCAATCTTCACCCAGAACGGGATGGGTAAGGCAACTCACTAGTAACAAGGCAACAGCCCTTAAATGAATGGTGTTTGGGAAAAGCAGAAGCAGGGTCTCTTCTGTTTCAACACAAAGCGGCTCTGGAGAGCCCTGGCATTGCAATAACAAAGCTGTTCCCTCCTTCCAGTTGGAGATATAAAATCAACCAGGAATGGTGCATTGGCCAATAAAGAACAGGGCAAGATGGTGTCTGGATGCTACAAAGAAGCTTCATCTGCATTTGACTGGACAATAAATAAATACATAAGTAGCTCTTTTCCACCCGTTATTCTAATTTTTCTCCAATAGATCACTGTATCTCATACAGGCCCATGAATTTTGTAACATTCTGTAATCAGCTTGTTTTATAGACAGGAGCCCCATCAGGCAAAATTTACCCAGGCTCTGCATATGCTAGGGGCAAGTTTGTGGGGTGTCATGCTTTGTTTGTTGCTGTTGTTTTATTAAAAAAAAAAAAAATATATATATATATATATATATACACACATACACATACAGTCAACTTAATTCTATGCTGAATTCAATCCATCTATATAGCTCAAGAAGCTTTAGTTTACATTTCTCTTGAACATAATTATTATTTTGCTTTTTAACGTAAAATAAATGTTGTAGTCTGCAAAATCCTCACTTGACTTGATGACGGCTATAATACTTCTTACAGCCAAGGCTCATTTTAACTAAGACTCATGTCTTTAAACGAATTCATCTGTTCTTTCAGAATGATTTATGTGGATGCTCCAAGCAAAATGTAATGGTAAAGGGAAATCATGATTTAAAAATCTGGCCCCCAAATGAAAATGTTTATTCGCCTTTCTTTTCCAACTTGTCACTGAAAAAAAGTAATGATCAAATAATGTTCTTAACTAGGACTACCATTTTTTATAGTTAGAGGCAGTATAGCCTTTTTTGAGAACAGAGGCTAGGACTTTACATTTTACTCCCTCACATCAGAGCTCTGGTCTTCATTGGCTGTGTGATTTTGGTTCCCCCTTTCCTCATCTGTACATAAAGACGACACAGCACACACTCTACTCAGTTGTTGAAAGGATCCAGACAAATAACGTAGGTCAAGAAATTAAGTATAGTACCTGGAGCCTAGAATCTTTTATTTTATTTTATTTATTTATTTTTGGATGTGGACCATTTTTTTAAAGTCTTTATTGAATTTGTTACCATACTGCTTCTGTTTTTATGTTTTGATTTTTTGGCTGTGAGGCATGTGGGATCTTAGCTACCCAGCCAGGGATCGAACCTGCACCCCCTGCACTGGAAGGCGAAGTCTTAACCACTGGACCCCCAGGGAAGTCCCAAGCCTAGAATCTATTTAATAAATATGAGTTCCTATTATTTTATCATAGACCATAAAATAGTGTTTTGCCTTCATAAAACTTTTATAACATATTAATCACAAATTTCAAGAAGAAAATGACTTTGTACATGATTCTTAAAATATCACTACAGTAGATGGTATGATTGCAAGTACCACAGCCATTTTGCTTTGCCTCTTTTTGTAACACACAGCCCAATGATCCTAATTTTAAACCATTTTTCTCCATTCAGAGTGTCATGACGATCTGAGCTGCACATTCTCCTTCCTGCAAAAGTAAAGCAGTACAACTTTGACAAAAATTAGTACTGAATTATGCATGTCAATGGGTTTGTAGAGAATAGCTGAAATATGTTAAAATCATCAGGGTGCATTGAGAAAAGGGAGGAAGAGCCCTGTGGTGCTTTATGGTGGTTTGTTTGCTATTCAGTTTGTTTTTTTCAGAGACAGAAATGGACCGACCCATGCATCTTGTCAAGATGGAGGATTCAGTTCAGTTTCTTATTCCCATTTCATGTGCAACAAATCAACATTATTTCTTTTATGAAAACCAACAGCTCTATTTTAAGAGATGCCTCTGTTCATAAAATTGCTTTCTATTGCCATCACAACCCAGTTTTGGAAATTACAGTTTGGGTTGCCTTTGGAGATTCCCAGGTTGGCCAAAAACCTTAGAAAGGAGCCCAGCTTTTCCTTGTAGAGAGGATTACCCTGTCATATATCTGCTCTCTGGGTGACCTACAAAATTAGTCCAATATGAAAAACTGGCATTAAAGGAAGTAATTCTTTTTTTTTCATTTCAAAAAGTGCTGCAATAAAAATGACAATGCTACTTTCTAGTCAGACAGATACCTACAAGAGATGAAAAAAATACATGACCGGAATTGGAAAAGCTTTAGCTTTAGCTTTAGCTTATTTTAAAATAACAGAAATCTGGGAAATAGTCATACTCTGAGGCTGCATAATGACTGCTGGCAAGAATTAAATTGGTGGAAATCCAAGCAGCTGGGAAAACGTTGGCTCAACCACTGCCAGGGAAACCTTGAGTCCCTACTCAGAACTCAGGAAGGAAACCATAACTCTCCAGCTCTCGCCCAGCAGCCTCGGAGGACCCAGTTGAGCCCCATGCTACGTATTCCCGGAAAACCATGAGCCAGCTGTGTTCTGCATCCGGGAAGGTGAGGAAAGAACATCTTATTTCCACTAGAATCCACTCTTTAGTCTCCAGACGATTTCCTATTTCTGAGTTGAAGGCAAGTTTGAATGCATTAAAAGGTAGAGGTAAACATTTCCTTCTCCTCAGAGTGACCTGCCAAACCCACCTGATACCCATTGCCAAACATGTAGGCTTGGAAAGGAAGGATTAAGATTCCCTAAAAATTAGACTTTGCAGGCATTTATTCACTCATGAATATTTTCACGATGTACCTCTTGCCTGTCTCTCCAAGACTTTCTTTGGTCCAGCTTTAAGGATGAATAAGTTAAAATTATAATGTAACAAGATAGAACAAAATTGATGAAAAAAATGTTGATTGTAGACCCCAATAGTCAAATCAAGTAATACACATATGATCTAATTAGCTTTATAAATAAAAAGTAAAGAAAATGTTTCCTAATGATTCCAAACTCAAGGTAAGAGAGGATTTCCCTGGTGATCCAGTGGCTAAGACTCTGCACTCCCAAGGCAGGGGGCACGAGTTCGATCCCTTGTCCGGGAACTAAGATTCCGCATGCTGCACAGCACACCGCCAAGAGAAAAAAAACAAAAAAAACAAATTCAGGGTAAGAGATCTTTCTAAGTCTTCCCAAGGTCCACGTTCTTGCAGATGCAGGTGTATTATGTGTTTTTGTCCTTTCTGTTGAGAGTCAGAAGAGGAAATGATCCAAACAAGGAACAAGCAGGAAGGACTACATGAAAATTCTGTAGGGCATGCTCAAATGGAGAGCTTCTAAACCAGCTATGGTAAAGCTTTCAGGACTTGAGGGACGAAGTCATCCACTGGATCCTTTCCTGAAGCTAGGCCTCTTAAACAAGAATACTTAGCAACATTGCTCTCTTCCTTCACTGATGGCTGTAGAAACACACATGTATTCAGGACATTTGAACAATGTAAGAGAGCAATGTTACCTGATGACATTAGGAGAAAAAGTCTTGACCCCAAATTTAGCACATGTTGTTTGTTTATCAGGGCTTCTTAGCTGTGCAAATCACAAACAACAGAAGAGATACAGAGGAAACCAAAATACAAAAAAAAAAAAAAAAAGGTTAAAAAGAGCTGCCGTAGGCAATGCACAATAGTCTGAGGCAGACATGGTTTTCTCATGAAACAACACATGAAAATGCGTGTCGATGGACCAAGCGTCACCCCTGAAGTGCCTACGGCTTTGAAGCTGGAAGGAAAGATCGATTAACATAACATTGTTCCAGCCAGTTACACAGAAAGAGGTCTGTTCGTCATCTAACTGCTTTTGAATCAAGCCACAATACTGGGAGATTTTGATATATACCATGAATATATCTGCTTTAACGAGTTTATTTTAAATTTTGTTGTACAGACAACAAGCAGAGCAGACCAAAAATGTCAAGTGTTTTCTTTGCGAATCTATCCTGCAACAAGGAGGGGGTATATAAATAATCATTTTGTCTGCGATATACAAGACAAAATTGAGCCATGACCTGAAAGACCACTCTTCGCACCAACTCGAGGCTTTTCTCCCGTTCAGCCCTTTTTAGGCTGTGGATGAGGCTTAGGCAGGACAGGCTGCTACTGTCAGACGTTCGGAAAGCATGTGAGGTGGCAGTGCATTTAGAGGACCTGGACCTGGGATGAGGCTGATACAAAAGCTCTTCACTCTGACACCAGGGCTTCAAGGGGCATTTCATTGTCAGATGGGACCCGGTTTAATTGCTCATAAGAACGACTCTGCTGCTGGGGGAGTGACACGAACTACGGAAGGCTGTGGAGTTCACCAGAGGAAGCACGAACTGGCAGCAGGGGGCAAAAAAGGAGGATGAATTCCCAGATCTGCCACCAACTGGCTATGCCATCTTGGGCAAGTCGTTTTTATTCATTTCCTAAAGGATACTCTTGGAGAGAAAGGATTTGAGGTGGCTTCTAGGAACGGCCTAGATAAAAGAAAAAGTTGATAAAATAAAATGAGAAAAGGAAGTTGCTTAGCATCTCCAAGTTTCTGTCTTCTAAGAAAGGCAGGTGAGTTTGTCAGGAGTTAGTCAATTCCATTCTGTGCCTTGGTGATTGGCTACCAGAGTGGGAACAACCTGGGATCTTCATTATACAGATTCCCTGGAACCACTCTGAAAATTCTCCCTTAGTAAGTCTGAGGAGGAGCCACGGAATCTGAACATGTAACCAAAAGTGGGAGTATTATTATTAAATAATGGTAACAACAATAGCTCAACTTCCCCAATACTTAGCTTGTGCCAGAGACCACATAAGCACATCTCGTTTTCCATATGACCTTCTTCTAACTCCATGATTTTATGACTTCATGCACCTTGCCACTCGTATTTTGGCTGGGAAATATTTATTAAGGGCGGGACACTAATTCTTTTCTGAAGAAAATCCCCCAATCAACACTGTCTATTACAATTAACAAACAGTAACTGTTGGGTTACAATGCAGAGGATCAGACTAACTGCTCTTTTCCTCGTGATCTGTTCCCAGTCAACTCTGGGGAGAATGAGCCTGTCATACTGGGCAGTATTTCCTCTCTTCCTGCAGACTTACTGAAAGTTGTGGGCTGTCAAAGCCCTTTGCCATGGACATGAGAAGCAAGAGGGGCAGATTTCTTCATCCGGCCCCTGCTGGCCAGGTCTGCTGTGACCTCGAGGTGGAGGCGGATGGCCCTACCATCCCTCCCCACACAGCACTCTATGAAAATCTCCTGATTTCCACGTGTTTCTCTCCAGACCTCTTCTTCTCTTACCAGTTAAGAAAGTTCATTCTTAAAAAAGAAGAAAAACTATATAGGTAATTCGTTTCCAGAATCTAAGATGCGATACATAACACAGAGTCACCTAGCTTTTGAAAGTCTACTCAGGGATTAAACAGAAAGATGCAAAACTGGAACACACTGTCTTGGCCCACCCTAGACTTGCTTTGATGGTATTGTATTCTGACATCATTTCACTGGTCTCTGACAAAGAAGGGTGAGGAAACCTATCACAATATTTGCTGCCAGGATGTGATCAGATATTCATATTTATGGTGTTTTCTCTGGGAGTATCCTTGGAGAAAGTGTCATTCTGTGTAGTTTTTTCAATGCATCCTCCCAATTATCCCACAGAGTAGGTTTTATTATCATAATGACCATTTGACAGATGAGGAAAGTGAAGATTATAAAACTTAAGAAATGTTCCCATAACTACTCAGCTAGTAAATGATGGAAGCAGCATTCAAAATCAAGATTTTTCCAAATCCACAACCTTCGTTTTCAAAACTTTAATTGCATTTCTGAAACCACCTGTATGTCAGTGTCACTAACACAGTATGTACACTTAGGCAAGTGACTTCATCTTTTTTAGCCTCACTTTGCTCATCTATAAAATAGGGAGACACAGCTAAACAAACTCAAAAGCACATTCGAGTTTGGATGTATGATGATTATTAAATCATTGCTCTCATCAGAAATGTGCAATTCTTTCCTCTTCATCACCATCATAGCCTTCATCACAATCTCCATCACTAAAATCTATTAAGCACCTATTAATAGATTAATAAAATCTAATTAATATATAGTAATCTACCTAATAGAATTTAATTAATAAAACCTATTAATCACCATGTAGAGTTTTACTTCTCTTACACACTCTATGAGCTAGTTTCTCAATAGAATCTATTGAGTTTCTCTATTTAAAGGTGGGGCAAGAGATTTAAAGAGATGAACTAGTTGTCCAAGTCCACATAATTAGTAGGTGATGAAGATAAATCCAAATATGGTAGTCCTTTGACTCATGTAAAAAAATATACTAAGGGCAGCTAAGATAAGGAGAGAAAGCTTCCTAATGCTAGAACTTGGTATAAAAGGAGCAGACATTCCTGATAAGCAGCAGGTAAAGATTTTAAGGATGTATTCTCATCATGCTACTCGAAATAAAAGCTTTTCCTTTAAAGCTTCAAATTCACAGAGGTGGATCCTTATTAATTTGGAGCTTATGTGAAATTCAAATTTATATAAGTACATACTATGTATATGTCTACTTATGGATGTTCCCTCATTTAACCAATACTTATGGAATTCCTAATATGTGCCAGGCACTAGTCTAGCCATAAGTGACATGGCGATGAACAAAAAATAAAAATCCCCATTGTCACAGAGATTATAATTTAGTGGTCGGAGAGACAGTCAATTATATTATGGGGGGAAATCGTAACATTCCTACCCTCGGAGAGCTTATGTCTCGTGGTGGAGAGAAGATATTAAACTAATATGTAACATGATGTCAGATTTTGGTAAGTATCATGTAAAACACCAGTCCTGGAAAGGAGGCAGGGCACACTGGTGAGGTAATGAAAACTGGTAAATTTTAAATAAAAGTAACCAGTTTGAGGCTGGCTTTCTTAATGTGTTCATTTACTGAGTTGATACCATTAGTTTAAACCCTTGAGAAATATATGAAAATTTTACTTACTTCTCATGCTGATTTTTGTCAATTCAAAACAATTCTGCATGAAATACATTAAGTTAATCTCCAAAAGAATGTAGTTAAGGGGGAAAAAAGGCAATGTAATAGCGTTTTGCTCTGGGAGATTGAACAATACTGCATGATATTAACTGGACCAGAGTGTATTCTTTAATGAAAGGAACCAGAGAAAGGAGACATAACAAATCTATTTTCAGATGCAGTTGACACAGACTGTTGCCTCCCCCTAATTTGTAGTGGAGTATATACATCATCTCTGTTGGATCGGGTGTGACAAAATTTGGGAAAACAAAATATAAACCATCATTTTGTGTGAAAATTGTAATCAAGTTACATGGTCATCAAGCAATTTGAAGTCCTGAGAAATTATCTTTTCATGTATCTTAGTCAAATATCAAAATCTGAATAACTGAGGCATTTGCATTATTATCTATTTTACTTATTTATTTGATGAATTTATAGGAAAGTTATTCTTATATACCCTCTCCAATATATTTATTTTGAACAAATCTATGATGTTATTAAAATGGATTTTTTAACCATTAGTTGAAATTGAAACATACTGAAGAAAAAATGTAAAATTCAGTATATTTGTGAGACTTAATAGAAAAGTTATCAATTATCTACCTGTCACAAGCTCGTATTTAAAGGCAGAGGAAAAAAAAAAAAGAAATTCATTCATTTTGTTCCCATATCATATGGGAGTGAAATTAAAATAAAATCATTAGAAGTGTAGCAGTTTTTATTTTCTTCTGTTATTTTACCTTTATTATTTTATTTTTATTTTACTCTATTTCATGATTATTCAGTTACCTTGAATAAGAGCTTGCTATATATAGCACTTGAATTATATAAAGTCGCATGAGTGTAGGTGTCAGAATGACTAATCTTTAAATTGCAGTAGGTGTGCAAATGTAGAAAAACGAAACAACAAAAAGTAAAGAGGTGGAGCAAAAAAAAAACCACTTTAATATATTTACTTGTATTCAGCTATTGAGCCAAATTACTACTTGCAAGCTGCACTGAGCATTAGTTCTGGAGGCCATGATTTCACTGAGGAAACCCAAAATCACTTCTTAAGTTATTTAGATAATCAATAAATTCATTAAGATTCTGAAAGCTGGAGGTTTTAGCATTGTGTTCTTGTAATGACTCTAGTACACAGAAAATTTACTATGAAGTATAAACATTTCATAAAACTGTACATTTCTTCCACCTCTAACCTCTCATTAATGTATATATTGCATTATTCATAACATATTGATAAACCTAGTGAATCTATGATCTTATATACTTTGTTAATGTTTTAAACCAGTGGTACTGGCAGCTAAATAAAGCAAATAACAGGAAAAGATGGCTTTTCTTTTTCATAATAAAAATAAACCATAAAATCAGCCATAAAGGAAATCCATGATCTTTAAGCTCTAAATAGCACTGAATGCTACACATCTCTGTTATTTTTGAAACATATTTTTAGTATTAAATTTGAGAGGGACTTATCACATTTTAATTAGCATTTTCCAGTCAATATAAAGGTATGATATACTTAGTTCAGAAGGACATAAAGGCTAAGTAATATTCTTCTAGTTTTTCCAATTGCATAATAACATTTCAGTAAATTGCATGCATGTTATGTGGCTGTGATGGCTTCTTAAAAGTACACAAGGGCTTCCCTGGTGGCGCGGTGGTTGCGCGTCCGCCTGCCGATGCAGGGGAACCGGGTTCGCGCCCCGGTCCGGGAAGACCCCACATGCCGCAGAGCGGCTGGGCCCGTGAGCCATGGCCGCTGAGCCTGCGCGTCCGGAGCCTGTGCTCTACGACGGGAGAGGCCACAGCAGAGGGAGGCCCGCATACCACAAAAAAAAAAAAAAAAAAAAAAAAAAGTACACAAGTATCTAGCTAATCAAATTATATGTAAATTAACCAGTATTCTCAAGCCTGATATTTTCCTTCAGTATGATTTCAGGCTTACTCTTTTTTGGATTGCAAAATTTTTCTTTTAGATTTCATTTTACAGAGAGAAGAGAACTGTCACTTAGAAGAAATGCAATTTAAAATGAGAGTCAAGAAAATGAGTTTAGTCATACATATCAAGGCAACTTGTGTTAATTAGCTTAGGATTTCAATGGGGCAACCCATGGTTTTGTTCTTCAGGTCTAATTGTGCTATCAAGAGGCACTTCCCTAAAAATCAAAGCAGATCTCTATTCAAACAGAAACCCACAGACACACACACATATGTACAGAACACTATCACAGCCTTTCTTTATGTCCCTGTAGATTGTTTCAGGATTTTAATTTTTAAATATCTTTCATTCACCTATTCAATAAATATATGATCAAGCACCTACTTTGTATGAGGCATTGTAGTTGCCTAAAAATATAATGGTGAGCAAGCTAGACTCAGTGGATTCAGAAAATGTCATTGTTTTCTAAGAAAAAAAATTCATAAACAATTAGATGATATTATTTTAGTTAAAATGTATCAAGTGCCCACCAAGTGCCTGGCTCTGGTGAAAGTGATTGTTACGTATTAACTATTTTAATCATCACAATATTCTTACAAGTTATGTTATATTAATATGTCTTTTACGGAGATGGGAAAGTTGAGGTACAGTAGATTTAAGTGACTTGTCCCAAACTGCATAGCTACTAGCATGGCTGGGATGGGATTCTAGCTCAGGCAATCTTGGTCCAGAGTCCACTGTCTTAAACCCTGCATGCATGACCTTTGGTACCTGACTCTGTGTGTGCACCTCCACGGTCCATATT
Source organism: Physeter macrocephalus (assembly GCF_002837175.3). Lineage (NCBI taxonomy): Eukaryota > Metazoa > Chordata > Mammalia > Artiodactyla > Physeteridae > Physeter > Physeter macrocephalus. Next base: position 44,292,372 of record NC_041214.2, read on the forward strand.
TGCCAAGGAACTTTTGACACGGAGTTTAAAGAATGTACTTTCTCCAAGTGGTAGAGTTTTCCCTTTCCATTCTCCTGCTTCTTCTTCCCAACATCTCTTGCCACAACACCTAGATTCTAGATTTTAGAGGACTTCAATGGTGAGCCTCAGAGGAAACTGCTTCTTTGTTAAAGGTGGAAATAAACTTTTAAGAAACTCCTGATTGTTTCCACAAATCCAAAATCTCTACTACTGGCTCTGGATCTAAATGGAATCTAACATTTGGTCCTAATGCCTTTGTCCCTGTACTTTCCCTATCCTTATCTGTTATTGTACAAGTCACCCACAAAATTCTAAATAATAATCAGAGGAAATTAAAAGAAACATAGCAGTAAAAATAAAATAATATTGGTCATTACGTTACACTGTACACATACTGACAGAGAAATTTTCACCTGCATTTTTCTTAAACATACTAACAAATATGAACAAACTCAAGCAAACAGAAACAATTTAAGAAAATACAAATAACTCACAAAAATTTTAATATGCAACATTCATTTGGGAGAAAATTCTCCAAGAGTTTTGTGTTTCTGCACGTCAGAGCAAAGGGGCTTGACAGCTTTCTGGACTACCATTTCAAGGATGTTTGTATAGCAAACAGCCTTGGAAGTTAGACAGTATCTTCCTCTGGGCAGAGGACAGATATTTTTTCCTGACCAGTAAAACACACATAATGCCTTTCGCTGGGGCAAAGGTTGGGCAGGTTTGCTAGGAGTCTCCTTTATAAGATTGTGATTTTGCTAAGCTCAGGGTTCCTCAGCTGTGAACCTTCCCTGGCATCACCCTGTGGCCTTAGTAGGCAAAGGGAACTGATGGGAATGTGAAGCTCCTGGTGCCTGATGAGCTGTCAGTAATAAGTCATTTGTCTCTGACCTAGGAGCCTCATGTCTCCTGCCAGCATCTATAAAACTGTGGTAGACTTACTTCTTACCTTGCAAGTAGTGTAAAGTCTCAGATCCTGAACTGTTCCTGATGTATTCCAATTCAGTAAGAGGTACTTTGTGTCTAGAAATCTATTTTAATTATACTTTATTGACATCTTTATCTACTTCATGTAATCCTCAGATTTCTGGACGAATGCATCGTGAAGTAGAAGCTTGTATTTGAACTTGACAAGAAATGACCCAATGGCAATCACAGAGAAACCTTTTACCTAGAGAAATTTCCTCAACAGCTGAAGCATACACACCTATTCACTGGTATGAAACTACAAAGAAATGGCAGTTCTGACAGGTATTACAAGAGGCAGTTTCTTAAATTTACCGGATAAAGACATACACACACACACAAACACACACACACACAGACACACACCCAGAGCCACACATATTCCAACTTCAAAAAGAGTAGACTTCATATTTCCATCTAATCCAACTACCACTCTGTGATTTATTGCTATTTCAGAACCTGGATAGAACCAATTACAATTTTTCTAATTATTCAAGAGTAATTCATATAATTGTTAAATATATCATTTTCGTTCTTAAGTCCTTCAACAACATAGAACCCACCACTCCTGCAGTCCCTACCATCTCTGCTTTATTTTTTTTCCAGATCACTTAGCACCTTCTGACATACTTTATACATCACTTCCTTATTTATTATTTGCTTCTCTCCACTACAATGCAAGCAGTATGACCTCTAGAACAATAACAGAATATGATACATAGTAGGTACCCAATCAATGTCTACTGAATGAATCAATAAATACATTAAATAAATAGATAGATGTGCTAATTGATTTTTTTACAAAATTAGGGAAATACTGAAAAAACAATTTTACATTCTACTTTATAAATTAAAATATTATGAGCCTTGCATTAAATATTCTTTCAAGCCATTATTTTTTATGACGATATAAAACTCCATTTTACTGATCTAGCGTAACTTAAATATTTCCTCATTGGTAGACACTTGGCTTTTATTCAGTGTTTTGATATCATACCTTGTACTCCCATGAATATTAATCTTTGGCTATCTGAACACTGCCAATGCAGGATATCCTCATTTCAGTGAACTCCTAATTATACAATTCTACATGAAAAACAACTGTGTGACAGACTTGCTCTACTTTAAAACATTTTTGATAAAGTGTAATTATTTGTATTAATTATAGATTTTTTATTTTAAAAAAGTTCATCATATGAGTCTGCTGAAGAAAATTTCCTTCACCACACTACTATAGTTTAGAAAAAAGAAAATTGAGACCAAACATCTCAGACTTAGTTTTATTATATAATGAACTGTTCAAACATACTTTAAGTCTTTCAAATGATCTTTCTATATTATTTCTCTTTCCCAACAGTTTAAGTAATTGAACATTTAAACTGTTAACTCAAAATTATATTGGATTTTTAAACTGGAGTTCTTTTCCTCCTTGTTTAAAGGTTTAACTTATTTTATTTTTCCAAATCTTTGAGAACAAAATAAGCTTGAAATCCACTCTGTAACATGGAAGTTTTGCCAATCTCATACTGGTCCTCCCAATCTTTCTAATTCACACAGTTGTTGCAATTAACATGGTAGAAAGAGGGCCTTAGAGTTGAAATATACACACGTGCACACACACACACGCACACACTTATTGAGATTATCACAGTAATTCATCATCATAGTTTTGTCTCTCTGGCTTCTTTCCACTTTCTGACTGAACCATGGTATTTGCCAAAAAAAAAAAAAAGTGTGAAAGAGGGTCCCACTCCATGTAAACCATGTTTCTAATGTCTATCTCCAAATAATGGATCCTCTCAGATTCACCACTCCTGAAATTCAGATGCTTACTATTTTCCAAATCAATTATAATTTTTTATAGACACTAAGAAGCACAATGGCTATTAAAGGTGAAAGTGCCTCTTATGATCTAGAGCTACCAACTAAATACTTATAACAACCATCCAGAAATTTTTGCGAATATGTTCTTTGGTACATGTAATGGCACATGTGAGAACTCAACAGCTTTGCCTCCTAGGAAAAATGTATGAAGGGGTGAGATGGTGTGATAACTCTAACAGTTAAAGAATTTCACTTACAAGGGTCAAAGTCTCTCCAACACACTAAATTTAAGTTTCATACCAGTGCCTGCTCTATTCATTGGTCTGTAAACTTGCTTCATGGAGAACTGAGAGCCCTATGAAGCAATACGTGATATATGCTATTATAATGCAAAGAGAACTAAAATGGGGCTCAGTTCTAGACCAGGGTTGAAAACTTTCTCTGTAAAGAGCCAGAGAGTAAATATTTTGAGCTTTGTAGGCCACAGGGTCTCTGTCTGTATGTTTCACCTACTCAACTTTGCTATTGTAGCATGAAAGCACCCAGAGACAAGTTTTATTGACTGTGTTCCAATAAAACTTTATTTATGAAATAGGTGGCCCACTGGATTTGGCTCACAGGCTATAGTTTGTTGAGCCTCAGCTTCTACTGGTTTCTCTTCTGGCATAGTGAGTAAGCACAGGTAAATCACCTAATTACTCTGGACCTTAAATTCACCACCTATACCATTTATAGAATCCTAGAGTCTTGATGGGCTAAACAATACTGGTATGTATGTCCACACAAAAAAAGAAAATCACACATTGACCTCCAAATATTTTTGTTATAAAAACACATACACGTGGGGATTTGATAAGATGCTATATTTGATGTCTCTTCTTCAGTTACTCCAAAGGTACCTTTTGAGTAGTCAATTGGAAAAAGGTGGTCTGAAGCATGGGTCTGTCCATTTCTAGCTTTATGAACATAGATACATTAATTACTGCCTTTGTGTCTCATATCATTTTGTAAATGAGGATAATTTAATTACACAAAATTTTTCTAACTGCATGTGTCACAGAGACGTTCAAATCTAGATGGCACCAAGTCATTCAATCTTTCAGTCCACTCACTCATAAGCAAGAGTGTCTTGGTGCCCATCTTAATGTGATGGTGTTAATATCAAAAACAAACAAAGACCAACCTTGAAAATTTCCTGAGCAGACAAATCAGTTGAGCCACACAAATAAAGCTTAATTTAGCTTATTTCACAAGACTAACCTGCCCTGGCTCATTTCTTGCTTGTGCATAAGCAAAGTTTAAACTCTTTCCTGAAACTGATAGCAGGTAACCACTAACCAATTCCGTATCCTTTAAGAAAATTCGAATACTATAACTCATCACTGTGAAGAATAAACAATCACTGCTTTTTCCCTATATACACTGCTTTATAAACATACACTCTTGAGCCTCACTTCATGTTTTGTTTTGAGGGCTCCCAGTTGGTCAACTGTCTCTTTGGTGTATACCATAAAATTTTACTAGTTACTACTTCAATGATTCATTGCTTTTATTTTTGTTATTTATAAACTTTTGACAGTTCGATGCCCAAAATTCTCAGCACTATGTCCAACAGTTGAAGTAGAGTTATAGTTTTCCTATATGTGTCTTTGCTGTAACTACTTCCCTACTAGTTCCTGCAGTTAGCATCCTTTCTCATTGGTCTGCTTTTTCCACTCTGGAGATGACCCCACAACTTCAATATTCCTAGAGCTCTTGTGTTTAGGAGACTGTTATAAACAATTAAGGGGTACCTAGAGTAAACTTTAGCATGGGAAAGGAAGCATAATACTAGCCAAGTTGGAGTAGAAGGCGAGCAGGAGGGGGAGAAAGAGGAGGAGGAAGAAAAAAAAAGAAAAAAACTAATTATAATGATTATGATTTATATGATTTCCTATCACTAGGAACTGAGTGGATCATATCCCTCTATTTTGCTAGCCCTCCTGCCATGTACTGTCTCCTTTCTTTCCAAACAATTACTGCATCTCTCCCTTCTCCGTTCCCACACATCTCCCACTTTCTACAACCAGACAGTGTAAAATTCTTCTCACTTTAGTATGCAGAACAAAGAATCTCCCCTCTTAAACATCTCCTTAAAGTCTCCTTATAAGTCAAGATGAGCTTTGAGATATTTTCACCCTCATCCCAATTTAATCAGTAGCTTTCACCAGCTAAGAGAAAGCAGAAACTTCTGGGTATATATTCAAAAGGTTTGCAAGTGGGGTCTTGAACAGATATTTGTACGCCTATGGTCATAGCAGCGTTGTTCACAATAGCCAAAGGTAGAAATAACACGCACATCCATCGATGGGTGAATGGACAAACAAAAGGTGGTATCTAACATACAATGGAATATCATTCCACCTTTAAAAGGAAGGAAATTCTGGCACATGCTTGCAACACAGATGAGCCCTTGAAGACATCCTAAGTGAAACAAGCCAGATACGAAAGGAAAACATTGTATGATTCCACTTATATGAAGTACTTAGAGTATTCAAAGTCATAGAGACAGAAAGTAGAACATTGGTTGCCAAGGACTGGGAGAGAGGGGGAGGGGAGTTGCTCTTTAATGGGTACAGAGTTTCAGGTTTGCAATGTAAAACATTTCTGGAGGTGTTTGGTGGTGATGGTTGCACAACAATGTGAATGTACTTAATGCCACTCAATACACTTAGAATGGTTTAAATGATAAGTTTTACATTAAGTATATTTTAACATGATTTAAAAAAAGACAAAGCAGAGAAAATGCAATTGGTTTTTAAAAGCTAATGTTTTTGAATTCTAAGAGCTGGGCTCTTGAGCTTAAAAGCATAAGCTCTAAAGGCTGCAGTATATAGTGTAGCCAACATCAAAAGGCAGATGGAGAAAAACGCATGCTCAAGTAAGAGTCTTTTTTTCTCACTTCAAAGAATAAGACCATTCTCTGGCCTGAGGAAGGCAGCAGAGAGTCGGAGAAGACAAAATCTTAGCGTTGGTTGGTAAATAGTAAAAGTCAAGCTGAGTGGCAAGATGACAGGACCACCATGTGCTTTGGGGGGAAAGGAGAGAAAAGGAGACCAGCTTCACCCCTGAACTCCAAGAAGGGCTGAGGCAGGAGATAGACGGGCCCCAGGCTGAGCAGCTGAAGTCTGTTCCCTGTGGGCAGATACTCCAAGGTAAGACAATGACAGGAGCAAGGAGGAGCTGAGCACTGAACAGATAAGAGAAAAAGAGACCACATATTTCTCATTCTCAAGGTCAAGGAGACTACACATGCACAGAAAGGCTCCTCTGGGGCCAAAGGGGAGGGGGTGCCACCCCATAGTAGGTGATGTCAACCTACCCATAGGCCTCTTTGCTAGAATCCACCTTGACTAAGAGATGCGCGCACACAGGGGAGGACCCTGAGATATTCTAAATCCGGACTCAAAACCAGGCAAAGCAAGATGACTGGCCAGAGAAAACCCGGAAGAAATGCCCCGTATAAGTGATTTAAACTACCACGAGGGCATGACTCTGAGCCCACCCATGTGAATCTATTCACATGTACTCTTTTTCCTCCTAATAAACCCTTGACTTGTTTCACTACTTTTCATCTCTTTGTTGAAATTTATTTCTGCAAAGCAGACAAGCCAGGGCCTTGTCACTGGCCACTGGCCCTCGTGGTCTGGTGGCTAGGATTCAGTGCTTTCACTGCTGTGGCCTGACTTCAATCTCTGGCTGTGGAACTGGGATCCTGCTTCAAGCTGCTGCAGGCTGAGGCCACCCAAGATCAGGGTCAGTAACACAGCAAGAGCCCAAAGATTTCTTGTGCCCACCATGGTGCAGGAGCAAGACATATGTCTGCATGGGTGGTAGAGGGGATCTAAACAAATGAGTGAGTCTACCTCACAGAATTCCAGAATGCTGCAATGATGTGACATTCAGTAGAATGGCTTCTTAACACACACCAGAGGAGCAATGAAGCTATCATGGCCTCAGGGAGCCTCTTCACTCTTCCAAAGATCTAGCATGTCATGGAGAAAGGACTGAATTTATTTTAAGATCCTTCTTAGTGTGTAGAAATAGCTGGAATCGAAGTGACCTGCAGAGACCCTGTGTTTTAGAACTGTACTGTCCAATACAGTAGCCACTAGCCATGTGTGGCTCTTGAAGTACAAATACATTAAAATTAAATGCAATGAAACGTTCAGGACCTCAGCTGCATTAACCACATTTCAAATTCTCAATACCCACATGTGGATTGTGGCTACCCACTTAGAGCAGATACAGAACATCACAGAAAGTTTGACTGGACAAGGATGGTTTAGAACAAAGAGCTACAATAGTAATTTTAGTGGCTGGACAACCAAGAATCATATGGAATAGACCAGAGTGCATCTCACCTCTTGCCAATCTGGACAGAAAAAGACAAAGAACTAGGTGTCTCCTGCCCTCTGACATTTTTAAAGCACCTAGAATATAAACATAATCCGGGAAAGTAGAGAGAAAGACTCTGAATCAGCTAAAATTATATTTTACACATAGAATGAAAGTTCAAAATACAGGCATTTCAGGTGTGGTTTCAGACCACTGTAATAAAGCAAATATTGCAATAAAACAAGTCACATGAATTTTTTGGCTTCCCAGGGCATATAAAAGTTATGTTTACACTATACCATAGTCTTTGAAATGTGCAATAGCCTTTTACCTAAAAGAATAATGCACATACCTTAAATCAAAAATACTTTTTTGCTGAAAACTGCTAACCATCATCTGAACCTTTATTGAGTTATAATCTTTTTTCTAGTGGAGGATTTGAAATACTGTGAGAATTGCCAAAATGTGACACAGAGACACAAAGTGAGCAAATGATTTGGAAAAATGGCGTCCAGAGACTTGCTCAACATGGGGTTGTCACAAACCTCCAATTTATAAAAAAAAAAAACAAAAAAACACATCTGCGAAGTACAATAAAACGAAGTATACCTATAGATACTAAGTTCAGTTTTTTAGAAAAATGTAAAGTTTCCTGCACACATAGCCTTATGGATTAAAACATGTAAACCAAACTTCCCTGAGATGGAATAGAGTTCCCTGTTTGGGTAAAAGTGACCACAGCACCTTTTAAAGATAAAATTGTGTCCTCCCCCTAAATGAAATACCCAGTTGGGGCCTAGTTTATAGACCTAATTTACAGATGGCACTCAAAAATGGTAGCTTTTGTGATGACTACTCCGTACACACATCTTATTATAAACATACAAAATAAAAGTGGGTATCTGATAAGAAGCAAAACTTCTGGATCTAAAAAGGACAAAACTGCCTTTGAGGATAAGCAGCCAGTAAGAGGCCCTGAGGTCCTCTAAGTCAGAAAGCTCAGTGTGTCTCTGAGGCAGCACTGCCTGAGAAAGTTCTGTGAATTCCAAACTATAGACTCTCCCAGGGTCTTGCCCGCATGGATAGTAGCAGAACTGATAACAGCTGTGCTGTCAAACGCACACTCGTCAGTTAACTGTTGTCCAAATCAAACTGCAGCCAAGGTTGTTAGAGTTGCTGAAAAAATAAACAGCTGTTGAGAGGGAGATGGTACATGTGGTGAGGTCACACCGGCAGCGGGGGCTGGGGGTGAATGAGGAAGCGAAGGAAGAAAGGGGTGGTGTGACCCTGTGACACGTGTAGACCCCAGAATAACTAACCTATTCACTCTCTAACCCTACTAGTGGGGGATCTTAACTGCACTTGCAATTGACAGAAAGGATAAAAGAACAGATCAATCTCAGGGATCTTATTCCTGCTGTACAGCCTGCATTCTGAGGGGGACAGCAGAACACAGAAATAAATGATAAACCTCCAAACCCACTGGCAGGCCGTGTTGAGGGATTCAGAGCTGGGCTGGGAATCTGAGGAAAATAGAGCTAGTCAATTAGCTAGTCAGTTAGCTAGTCAATTACAGAAGGGTGTGTGACATACAAGTTCCTAGAAAAGTTGAAGTTCCTTGCAGTCCCCACCTACTTCCGAGGCAGCCAGCCACCCTCCCCATCACCAAGTTTCATGCCAACAGTCCCTGCGGAGAAGAAGAAAAGATGGAAAGAAGGGGACTCGACAAAGGTAAAGTGACTTCATTCCTACTGCCTGGGTTTTCCCATTCAGCTCAAAGTGCACAGCTGCTAGGTCCCATGTCACGGTTAGGTTTTCTAGGTCCATGCTCAGCATTAGGTACCAAGAAAAACTGTGCAAAATAAATCTAAAAAATTGATACAAATGAGCTTATTTCCAAAACAGAAATAGACCCACAGACATAGAAAACAAACTTACGGCTACCAAAGGGGAAAAGGGGAGGAAGGATAAATTAGGAGTCCCGGATTAACAGATACACACTACTATATATAAAATAGATAACCAACAAGGTCCTACTGTATAGCACAGGGAACTATATTCAATATCTTGTAATAACCTATAATGGAAAAGAATCTAAAAATGAATATATATCAATATACATAACTGAATCACCTTGCTATACACCTGAAGCTAACACCATATTGTAAATCAACTATACTTCTACCAAATTTAAAAAATTTAAAAAAACCCCCAAAACTTAGCCAATGTCTCTTTCACCAGCAAGGGTTTTCCCATTTGATTAGTTTATAATTCAATATAGGTGAACCTCAAATTTGTCTTCTACCTCAAAGGGCGGCTAATTCCAAGAACTGGGTTGAAACAAGCATCTTGTTAAATTCAGAGGGTCCTGGAGTACAGGGACTGAGAAAAGACCTAAAAAAGCAGAGTGGCTGCCAATGGCCACAGGGCCAAATTATGCTTTCTAAGGTGGAAAAATTCGAGGAACTTTTTAAAATGGTTTTTCTTTTCACAAATTGAGGAACAGGGTTATATACTTTTGGGATGTGAAAATAAGCCCCGAAGTAAAGGCAATCGTGGGTTTGGTTATGTTGAAGAAAATGAAGGAAGGAGGAAAATGCCATTCACTGAACACATACTTACCTGCGACTGCTCAGTACTGCCATATAAACCGTTTTTGAATCGGGGGTTTTGCTTACTACTGTGTTAGGCAGTCTTATCCTTATTTTATACATGAGGAATTAGCTACTCAGGGAGGTGAAGTTAATGGACTGAGAACCACACCAGCTAAAGGGCAATGCTTTGATTTGAACTAGATCTTTACCTTCAAACGTAAGCTGCAAGTTTGAATGAGGATTTACCAGCCACAGACTCTACTCAGTGGTACCCGAGACTGATTCATTCAGCCAGTAGTAAGTGGGTGCCTACTGTGTGTTGACCAGGGCTGTGGGAAAATGGCAAACAGTGGATTTGGAAAACATGTCAAATCTAGAGAAAATCTGATAGTTCTGACAAGTCTACAGTGTCCACCTACTTTAGAGGCAGTTACAAATAACGAAATAAACTGTTTTCACTTTTCCACCATCAGAGGCCTGTATAGGCCGCTCCATTTACTTTCTTTCCATATGTCATCTGGGAACGTTTTCAATCAGCATTCAGAGCCGACAGCTTCAGTACATGGATCACACATAGAAAGCAAGGAAAAGTTCTGGGTTTCTGTGTGTAATGGTAGCACTGCCCAGTCCCACTCTGTCTGATTCCCTGGCTTGCTGAAGTCAGAGCTGGACAGAATGAGAGCCAGTCCAAAGTGATTCTGTGATCTGTCATTTATCCTAAATTACCGTGATCTTTTTAATCGGTAATCAATTTCTTAATGATATATGTAGTTTCTCATTTCTAAGCAAAACAGAATAGTCAAGGAAAACAGCAGGTATAGACAGAACTAAATGTCTCAATATTATATTTACAGACAATCCAAATGTCCAGAATAATTCTCATTATCCAAATTCTGATATGGCTCTTAAGTAAATTACAACCATTTTCTAAGTACTAACCTTTTAAAGGGATCGCCTAAATAACATGTAATAAAAACAACATAAAACTCACCACGAGTCTCCTTACTATCCTACTGGAAATCATTCGCAGACCTACATGCCTTTGGCAGAAAAAGCAAAATGGTAGTGATGAATCAGTCTTTTTTTCCTTCCCTCCCTTCCTTTTTTCTTTTCCTTTCTTGCTTCCTTCCCTCCCTCCTTCTTCCTTCCATTTACTTACCACCACGGATGCCACAAATGCTTATTTTTCAAGAGTGTTTTAAATTCTAAAGAAGATCAGGTAATACAGCTAATTATATAATATCCATTAACACAGCTGAATTCCTAAAACAATGATTTTGTTCCATTTTCATTATCTATACATCTGTTTCTTTTATCCACGGAATTAGTTGTGGTGGTAAAATGTGCTTCTCCCTTTGTATTCCTGACTTAATATAATTGAACCGAATAATTTCTTAAAGTACATCACTTTTCATTTTACATGTAGCTTAAAAAAAAACAGGTTAACAACTGCCTACAGTTAACTGAAGATTTTATGTGCTATAAATTATGTGCCATCCATTACCAATTTTATAGGCTGAGCAGAATAAAATAATCATTGATCTTTTTCATCTGAATGCTATTAAGAAAAACAGTGTAAACTTCAAGTGATTAAATTGTTACTTAAGATGCTTTATTAAAATTTATTTTAAAGCGATTTTTCTCATTAAGACTTGACAAATCTGGAGAGCACTTCATTTAATCTCCTTTATGAGAATGTTTTGCATGCAAAGAACCTGAAGGACTATGAAACTCCAGAGAGACTTGGGTGGTCTGGAGTTGCTGAGACCTGTAAGCAGTTATTTCTTGCAGTTCTGCTGTGCAAATTGTTTCTTACACAAATCAAGGTGGGAAGGAAAGGCAGGGAATCACGATCTTGCTTAACATCTTTAGTTTTCTACAAACATCGATACAAATAAAGATGGAACCACTGCCAGTTACACTCTGTGTCTTACACATCTTTTATGATTACTTAATCAAAATATCCCATAACAGAAGTTCAACAGATTTAAGGCATGTGACAAAAGAACTGTAAAAGACCTATCAGGAAATAACAAAGGAGCAACTGTCATTGCCATTCTCACAACTACCGAAAGCCAGTACAGTATTCTCGAGGTTGGGTGTGTCCCAGGAAATAAGACATATGTGATATCTCATGTAACCCACAAACAACCCATACGGTGACTAGTAGTGTTACTTGCATGTTACAGTTGAGCAAACTGAGCCATAGGGAAAGCAAGCAACTTACCCAACATTACATATTTAGTAGGTAGTGAATCTAGAATCCAAACCTTAGACTCTGACTCAAAAGCCATCACCTGAAACTCTAAAGCCCTACTCCTCCACGTGTGGTTCACAGCCAAGCAGCACCTGCTTGACCTGTGACTTTATTAGAAGTATGTACTCTGGTTTAATTGCATACTGATGTTCGAGAGCAATGCTCCCATATTATATAACAATACTGTGAATAATAATGGTGTGTATTATGTTATATATTTCTTTATTACTTAAAAGTATGTGCACAGATACTGCTTAACTGTGGGCAAGACAAGGTTAGAAGGCAAATAAGAATGTTCTGGAAGAAAAGGAGTCTATTTGGATGTCACCAGACAATGTTTGGTCCTGCAGTTTATAACATAACATGGACATATATACTCTTGGAGGACTATGAAGGGAGTGGTCATGAATTCATGTCCCCAGAAGCTACTTAGTAGGATGACATCATGGAGTTTTGTGAACTTGCCTAGGAAGGGTTGTCTAACCACATCAAAAGCTATCTTGCCAAAAGTGACACTAACTGTCCTTTCTGAGGATATAATGAAAGAAACCTGTTCCCTGAGAGTTTCCATTTAAATGAGGAGGAATCTTGGCAAAGCAAATCTTCAGAACTAGAAAAGATTTAAAGCTCCAGTCCCTGTTACTGAATGTTTTAAAGAGCAACAAAGGAGCAACTGTCATTGCCATTCTCACAACTATCCAAAGTCAGTACAATATTCTTGAGGTTGGGTGTAAGCAAGAGCAAGTTTAATTAATTTACATTGAATGCAAAACTGGATATAGCTTTTTTATCATAAATGCAAGTTAGCTAAAAGGCAATGAGATAGGATGGAATTTTTTTTTGAATTCTTTTACTCTGTCCAAATAAAAGCCAACTGATTCATTAATAGGAATCAATCTGTCAAGTTAGTAGAATTGAATTTACTACTAAAATTACATAAAATGTGTTGGTTTCATGTGCCTGCCTCCTCAGCCAAATTATGAGCTTTATTCTTCATTTATTCTAAATATTCCACAAACATTTATTAATTCTATGTTATTCGGATCTCTGAGAGTTATATTAATCACATAATAAATAAATACTTATTGATTCATAAATTAAAATATTTTTTTCAGGTTCCCTGGATTAGGACTCTAAGATCCTTGAAGGGAACGACTGGGTCTTGGTCACTGTCTATCTCCCATGACAAGAAATTTGACAGTAACAATATTTATTGAACTAATGAATGAGTAAAAGGTTGCAGAGAAGTAGAAAGTAGCCATGCTGTTGAAGTGACCATGAAAAATGTTAATTCCAACAAATAAGTTGCCACTTTTATGGCAATAATATGACTATTTTATATTTTAAAATGTAAATGAACAATGGAATCCTTATGTCCTAAACACCTTAAATGAGACTAGTTATTAATGAAGTTTTCAGTTTGTATTCATTCCCTACTAGTTCATATAACTTGTGGTTGAATATTATCTGCTAGCAATCAAGCTGAGAAACACATTTATATATTTATAAATGTTTACTTCCCAAAAAACTTCTACTTAATACTCACATTATCAAGAGCCAACATTTATGAGAGCAAAGTTCACAATTATGAAACTTACATTAATGATTTTTTGAAGCAGAATTCCTTAGGTCAGGTCTTTACAGATCAGTGTTCCACATAAAGACCAATTTTTAAAAGGGTATAGATAAAATACAGGTTTTATTATAATGGTGTTTTTTAGACCATTTCACATCTATAACATTTTTGTTTATGTCATTCTTAAAAAAATAAGAAAAAGAAGAAAGTATCTGCAGATATGCTCAGGACATGAGAGAAATCTAGGGCCATTTATTCTTCCACATCACCTACTGAAAAAATACAAGTTGTCAACATCAGTTAAAAATAATGGCTACCAACCAGCCAATACATCCATAGGAAGATAGAAAACAGCCTCCACTGAAGCAAGCCAATGTACTAAATATGGAATCAGACAGCAATCACAGAACTAATTACCATATTTACAGTCAAACAATGAAGCTGGCAAGAAGATCCAAAGATATGACGAGCAGGGAAGCAACCTGGAGTCTTGGTATTTCAAAAACTGAAGGTGTGGGAAGGTTGGCCAAAATAAAAGCAGGTCATGAGGTATTACATATGTAATCAACATTTCTGAACACCTATGGCATTGTATATTAAACATAAACAAATACCATGTGTTGTAAACTTTCAATCCCAGATATGATTTCAGGAGCCCAAACTCAACTTGGAACATTTTTCTTTGCTCTTGCGGTGAGTATTTTTTCAGGATGTTCTTTTAGGCTTACTTGGCTTTATTAACAGTCAAGCTAATGCCTCTCTCCCTGCCAACTACCATAGAAGCCTTCTTAACGAGGTAAAGCAGACAGCACAATAAGCAGAGGAGAAAGAAGTGGTTACATTCATGTGTTTTTCTTTATTAGGCATGAAAGTCCTTAAGACATACATTAAAAAAAATTCCTTCCAACAGCTCACAGGTATCCGCAAGTGATACGCTATTTAGGATAAAGAACAAAATGGATCACATTTTCAAAAGAATTCTGAAAGCAATTCAGGCTTCGCTCTTCTGCATGCTCTCCTGTCAGATTCCCGACACTTTTCAGTGAAGTTAGAAACCGAGGAATGTAGCACAAGGTGTGGGGTGTTTCCTCCTCATTCTGGACAAACCAACGGTTTCTGAGAAGAGTGCATTTGACTTTGAAAAGAGTGAGAGTCATAATTTGATGCTTGTAGAAGTCTTCAACAGATACGAAGTTTGTTGAACTTGATGTGGGTTGTTTTCCTTTTATGGTGTATGTTAGCTTTCACATTTTTATTTTTGCCAGAAATACATTGTGCAGACTCATACAATTACCTGACATTTTTTTTTTTTTTTTTTTTTTTTGCGGTACGCGGGCCTCTCACTGTTGTGGCCTCTCCCGTTGCGGAGCACAGGCTCCGGATGCGCAGGCTCCGCGGCATGTGGGATCTTCCTGGAACGGGGCACGAACCCGTGTCCCCTGAATCGGCAGGCGGACTCTCAACCACTGCGCCACCAGGGAAGCCCGACCTGACATTTTTTATTGAAGTATAGTTGATTTACAATGTGTTAATTATTGCTGCACTGCAAAGTGATTCAGTTATACATATACATATGTTTATATATATATATTCTTTTCCAATATGGTTTATCACAGGATATAGAATATAGTTCTCTGTGCTCTGTGCTGTACAGTAGGACCTTGTTGTGTCTCCATTCTCCATATAAAAGCTTCCATCTGCTAACCCCATCCTGCCACTCCATCCCTCCTCTAACCCCTCCCCCTTGGCAACCACCAGTCTGTTCTCTGTGACAGTTTCTTAAAAGAAAAAAGTGAAGGAAAATTTTGAGGCTAAGAGCCTCTAAGGTATTACCTCATTTATGTTCTGGCTTATCATATTTTCATTCAGCTGAAGATGAATATATTCATCAGATGTACCATATAGTATATCTGTGATCACTAAACTCTATTGTGTGGAGGAAATGGTGCTCTGGTGCCCTGGTTCTCATTGTATTTGGAAGCACAGCAGTCTGGATTATTTTCCTTTTTTTTTTTAGTGGTGAGGAGAGATTTCTACAAGCTATTACTAAAATTGTTTAGAATAATGGTTAAATGTATAGTCAAGTCCAGTCAATCAACTTTAAATTTAAATTGGACTTTTTAACTTCATTAAGGAGGTATATGACAGATATGGTAAACTCAGTGACCCTTGATTATAAAATAAAAATTTTCCTAATATTCAGAACTCAGTGGTTGTCTAAAAACTACAGCAATTCCTTGAAAAACACAGAGCTTTCAACAGAAAATTAAGTGTCAACTTGACATTTTAATTTGCTGGCTGGAACAATCTGCTCTAAGGACGTGTAAATAAAGTTGCCCACTTCTGAGAAATACTCAAACGGCAGTGTTTAAACAGTGATATTAATTTGCCCACTACCCTAAAATACCATCCTTACTATGCTATGAAACTCGATATAACCTAGCATTATATCAATCAAATTCCATTACAATCGGTATTAATAATACAAACCAGAAATTTTACTAACCTCCTTGACCTTCACTGAATGTGCAAGTGTTTAAATGATAATGTCTATAATGATTAAATTTGAAATTGGATTTTAGGAATAAGTTGCCAAGCTCGGTCAACATGTTTTCTGATTGACTTTGTAATCTCATCTAATAGGAGAAGGTAACAAGAATCAATGCATTAGCCTTTCCACCTAGATATTAATCTGAATAGCTCTACAAGGCCTTTCAGCCAGCCAAATGCTAAGTGTGACACAGAAATCTCAGAGCTGGGACCATGTCGATCAGAAAATACAAACTAGGGGGCACATCTAAGTATTAATATCAGCTGGGCCCTTAACTAATCATATATTATAGGTAGTACACGGTGCAATTAAGTATCTTGCTGAAGATATTTGCAACTTATACAGTTTGAAAAGTTTTTAATACATAAAAATATAGAATATTATAATAGTTATAATATTCATTTATAGAATGAAAAGCTACATGTTAATAACTCTATTTTTGCTACAGATATGTCTTTTTTTAAAAAGGAAAACTTGAATGCTACTGACATGTCATTTGTTCCCTTCACCAGGCCTCCTGTCACTCAGTCACTCCTCAGAGCCATCTGCAAACTAAGATTTGATGCATGACCTTCCAGCCCATGTTATATGCTGATAATCAATCTCAGTCTCTCTCTCTCTCTCTCTCTCTCTCTCT
Organism: Physeter macrocephalus; assembly: GCF_002837175.3. Lineage (NCBI taxonomy): Eukaryota > Metazoa > Chordata > Mammalia > Artiodactyla > Physeteridae > Physeter > Physeter macrocephalus. The sequence goes on from NC_041214.2 coordinate 44,309,178, forward strand.
CTCTCTCTCTCTCTCTAATTGCCACGTGATTTCAAAATACACACACACACACACACACACACACACACACATAATTCTGTACACAATTTGCAACTTGTGTTTCCTCCCCACCCGACATTATGCTTTTATGACATTTCCACATAAAAACAATTCTTTCATTTCAAACGTCTCTTAAGGTACATTTCAAAATACATCTCAATGTAGATATCTATTTTTCCAGTGATAATCATATTAATTGTTACGTGTTTTGGGGTTTTTTTTGGCTAATAAAAACATTGCTGGATAAACCATAATGGAAAAGAATATAAAAATGAATGTGTATATATGTAAAACTGAGTCACTCTGCTGTAGAACAGAAATTAACACAACATTGTAAATCAACTATACTTCAATAAAATAAATTTTAAAAATTTGCTACAGTGAACATCTCTGAATTAAGCTTCATGAAACACCTATGCAAGAGGTTCCTACATACTTGCATTATTTTAAACCATGATCCACAGTAAAAAGCATGTATACGTGCATAAACATACATATCCATATACATTTGTGTATATATTTTTTTCTTCAAAATTCTGAATTTTTACTATAATTTTAGGTAAGTAGAATTAAAAACAAACTCTGAGCTTAAAATCATTCTACTTTATTTCTCTGCCTCATTCCAAACCAGGATTTCAAACCCAGAGTATGTCAGTAGGACCTGATAGGTAGTCTAAGAGCTAATTAAGTTAAAATTAATTAAGTTGACTCTGGAGGTCAAATTCGTATTTTCTGGATTTTTTTTACTTTAAAAAACAGATAAAATTATCAAAAAAAAGAAAAAGGCCAGGATCCTCACATAGCCCATCACACACACGCACCATCTGTTAGAGTATATAAATTCTGTAAATGTAGAAAGTGCCAGAAAGGGCTGTTTACCTCTCTTGTCTATCTTTCCTATCTCATGTTCCTAGTAAAGCACAGACTGTTGCTTTTCAATGTAGCACGTGACAAAAGTCACAGAAGCACTAAAACTGTATGTATACGTAGAAGTTCTAAAGAACACAAGGATGTTTGGTAAAACTAACTGTTTTTCTATGTGATTGCTTTTAAAAAACTGGTTTAAAAAATGTTCCCAACTTATTGTACTACTGGACTGTTTATTCTAGTTTCTATTTTAAAAAATAATTTGGATGTAGACATCAAAACTATGAAGTATCTTATCCCCATATACAGTCACTTAAATTTTCCTCTTTTTTCTTTTTTTTTTTTTTCAGTTCTTTAAAATCCCTCATCAAGGTCCTTGAAGTAAAATTCCATTGCAGATTGTTAAAAAGGGAAGCTCAATAATTAACTACTAATTTACTGCCTAATTATTTGCCCAAACTCAAGATAAAATGTGGCATAAATGGATATGCTTCAGAGAGAGGAAAATTTGCAAAATGCAAATTTTCCTACTTTTGTCTCTAGTACTGTCTTGATTTATGAGTTTCAGAGGAAGCCATTTGCCATTGCCACACCTCACCAGGATCAGGAAAATTGGGTAAAGCTAAAGGAATTTGAGTCAAATTGTATTTACTGCTTCCTCAACCAAATACCGTGCGACTTACCTAAATTTAATAACTGCTTCAAAAATCCCTTCATGGGGACTTCCCTGGTGGCGCAGTGCTTAAGAATCCACCTGCCAATGCAGGGGACACAGGTTCGATCCCTGGCCCAGGAAGATCCCACATGCTACGGAGCAACTAAGCCCGTGTACCACAACTACTGAGCCCGCGCTCCAGAGCCCGTGAGCCACAACTACTGAGCCCGCGTGCCACAACTACTGAAACCCTCGCACCTAGAGCCCGTGCTCCACAACAAAAGAAGCCAGCACGATTAGAAGCCTGCGCGCCGCAAGAAAGAGTAGGCCCCGCTCGCTGCAAGTAGAGAAAGTCCGTGCATAGCAACGAAGACCCAATGCAGCCAAAAATAAATAAATAAACAAATGAATAAATAAATAAATAAACCCTTCACTTTCGATGTGTAGATGGAATCTGAAACCTTAACAGTAACAGAGGACTTCTTCCCAAACCTCTCTGCTGAAGGACCTGCATCCTTCCATAAATCATAAGCCAAAAAAACTCTTATGAAATATAACAAAAATGAATTAACAGAAAAAATGAAATGACAAAGTATGCAAAATATGTCATAATTCTTTACCAGCTTCAACAGATGTTCATTTGCTCTCCTAAGTTGCTATAAAATCTTCTAAATGCTGCTCATGTACAATCTCAGCACTTATCTCATTGCAGACCTGGAATCAGTTCTTAGACAGGAACATGCAGGTCTGAGAACCACACTTTGAGAAGCACTGAGTCATAAAACCAAATAGTCTGCTGGCAAAAAGTTTTCATTCCTTTGACAAAGAGTCATGAGAAACAGCATTAACATTGTTCTTTACATTCGTGTTGGGAGGTGTGCAACTTTTCTCAAAAGACAGTCTGAGAAGGTTACTCTTTCATCTGTACTTGACTGTGAAAATGGATTTTCCCACCAATTTTGGCCACAGAGTGGAATTCAGTGATTCTCAACATTTAAGGGGCAAAGGACTCACCTTCGGGAGGTTGTAAAAGATGCTCATTAGGGTCCCAACACCAGAGCCCAGAGTTCAGAATTCAGTAGACTTCCTTAATGCCTACCATTTCTATAGCACCTTCAATCTTTAACACCTTTAGATACTCTTATGAGGTCAATACGATTACTCTAGTTTCACAGATGAGAAAATGTGGACTCAGGCTTTTGCCTTTTAGACATAGAACTCAGACCTTTTAGATTCTAAGTTTAGTATTTTTTCTTATGTGTGAAGATGGGTCTTGAGTCTTAAAATTGTTACTAGGATAGGAATAGAGTCTTAAAATTTACTACCACTTAAAGTTATTTATTCCCCTAATGATGACTGGCCATATACAACATGAATGCTTGTGAGGGTGACATTATATAAAGTACACTGAAGCTCTAGATGTTCCTTTTCATAACTGTCCAATCACAGCCAGGATATTATTTGGGAAATAGCTTACTGTCTTGGAGTTAAGCCTTCTAAGGAGCTACAGATTATTTAGTTAATTAGCGTATAATGTATACCAAGGCTCTGACAGCTGATTAAAGAAACTACAACTAAAAAATGATACAAATGAACTTATTAACAAAACAGAAACAGACTCACAGACTTAGAAAACAAATGTATGGTTACCAAAGGGGAAAGGGGGCGGGGGATAAATTAGGAGGTTGGGATTAACATATACATACTATTATATATAAAATAGATAAACAAGGAACTACTCTATAGCACAGGGAACTCTATTCAGTATTCTGTAATAACCTGTATGGGAAAAGTATCTGAAAAAGAATAGATATACTTATATGTATATGTAAAACTGAATCACTTTGCTGTACACCTGAAACTAATACAACATTGTAAATCAACTATACTCCAATATAAAATAAAAATTAAAAAAAAAGAAAGAAACCACAACCGTTTGCAGGCAAGAGAGCCTTGTCATAGATGAAGTTGCACTGGGCTTGGATCACTGCATCTAAATCTAGACATGACTCGGTGATTCACTACTTGTGTAATTTGGGGCAAGTTATTTTACTTCATACCTTTGGGTTTCCTTACCTATGTCATCCAGATAACACTTATAATACATAAGGCTCTCATGAAATTGTATTTTTTAAAAGGTGGGTGTAAAATTGTCTTCCTTAATAGCCCTTGTCACTTAGTCTGTCATCAATAAGCATTCTTTTTACAAAAAAGCAACATACTGTGTTTTATCTTCTTCCTCGGTTTAAAGTAGTTCTATGGAGCCGGCAGTGGCTCCAACAGAGAACTTCTTTACAGTGTAGGTGACCTACAGTGGAGAGACCGCCTACCCCAGGGGTAGACTTATTTGCCATCATGGGAGATAGTTAAGTAAAAAGCTGGATTACAAGTTGTCAGAAACATTGTAGAGTGCAAGTGTAGGTACCTAGGCCAGATGGCTCTAAGAATCCTTTCTTGCTTGGGTGGCCCTAACAAAGCATCATATACTGGGTGTCTTCCGCAACAGAAATGTATCGTCTCACAGTTCGGGAGGCTAGAAGTCCAAAATCAAAGTATCAGCAGGGTTGGGTCCTTCCTTCTGAGGGCTGTGAGGGTAGAGTCTGTTCTAAGTCTCTCTTCTTGGCTTGTAGAAGGTGTTCTCCCCATGTCTCTTCTTATCATCTTCCCTCTGTGACTGTCTCTGTGTCCAGATTTCCCCTGTCTATAACGATACTAGTCATAATGGATTAGGGTCACTCTAATGACCTCATCTTAACGAATTACGTCTTCAACGACCATATTTCCAAATAAGGTCACATTTCCAAAGCACCGTGGGTTAGGAAATTTGGGGGTACACAATTCAACTCTTAATGCTATGATTCAATGTTTAGCATCCTCATGAGAAACAGAAGTCAGGGGTCTCAGTTTTCTCCTAGCTCTACCACTTATGAGCTGTGAAACTGGAAATCTCTCCATTCTTCTAGGGTTATCTGTAAAATAAGTGATTTGCAGCAGACACAAATTAATTCTAAAATGTTTCTTTCACTTTTAAAATGTCTGTAAGTGTGGAGCAGGGAATTTCCCAAAGAGCTGCTGGATTCCACAATAAGCTAGGAGCTTAGAGAGTCCCTTTTTAAGGTTCCCTTAGTTGCTCAGGATCACAGTTAGTAAGAAAGCAAACAGGTCCAATATATATTCTTGCAAAAGCAAAGCTTCAGCTTATTGTGACAGATGGACTGAAAAAGGAAAATAAATACATAATGTGTATTATGCCTCAATCTTTAGTGAGAGGAACATGCTCATACCTCAAAATATCACTGGAAGGATAGATACAAAAGCCAATGACCACACGGATTGTCACTGAAAAGAGAACTGAGTGGCAAGGGAAGAGCAATAAGGGAAACTTTTTTGTTCTCGTCACAAAAATAAGGAAAATATGTTACTTGGTCACATTTTGAATGATAGAAAAATATGTTACCTGGTCAAAGAGTACACAAGCATTAAAACAGAAAAATATCTGTGTGGTATGCAATTGTTTAGCCTTTTATTATCAAGCCTAGATATCCTGTATTTAATTCATTTTGTGTTTGAGGGTCCTTATATGTAGGCTTGACTTTTACAATTTTTGGTTCACAGGAAGGTGTAGGGCTCAGCAAACATGCTTACATACCTGTTTCAGCATGAAGACATATATTGAAAGATTTAATAACCAAATGTTTCTTAAGATGATTTTGTTGTACAAATATGGTGCACTTAAAGCACAGAACTGGCTAGAAATCTGCTACATTTGTCTTCAAAGGGCAAGGAACTTAGCAATCAATACCATATTTACTATGGTATTTTTCACCTGCAAAATTTCCACACCTTCTACCAGTTGTGGCTAAGAAAGACAGGTTTATTTTTCTACCCATAATTTTACCTTGGCTTCCTACCTATTTTAGTGACAGCAGCAGTTGTAAAGACTTCATAGAAAGTTACTGATGTGTAAACTGAATTTTTTTTTTTTAAACAATGACAATCATTTATTTTGTTCACGAACCTGGAGGTTGAGTGGAATATTAATTCTTTTACTACACTCTTACTGACTGAAAACAATACCTATTTGACTAGCCCACAGTTCTGTAGGTCAGAAGTCCAGGCACAGCGTGACTTGGTTTCCTGCTCAGATACACACGGGAACATGTGGGTTCCCTCCTGAGAGTGTTAAAGCACGTGAAATTTAAGTGTAAGACATTGAGCCCCAAACGTTGGATGTTCACCAGAGTTTGTGTGAGTCACAGAGCTGAAATCAAGATGTCATTCTGGCTGTGTTAGCATCCAGAGGCTCTGGGAGAGAATGCCTCCAAGCTTCTTCAGCTTGTTGGCATAATTCAGATTCTGCAGTTGCAGGACAGAGGTCCCCATTTCCTTGCTGGCTGTCAGTCGGGGGACAGTCTCAGCTCCTAGAGGCCTCTCGCTTTTCTTCCCTGCCGCAGCATTTGACTTCTTCAGAGCCAGCAATGGAGAGTCTCCCTCTTGTCCCTTTTGTACTTCAATTCAGGAAGAGTTCAGGTCCTTTTCATGGGGTGCCTGAGTAGGCCACATCCACCTAGAATAATCTCCCTATCTTAAAAAATCAACTGATTTTGAACCTTAATTCCATCTGCAAAATCCCTTCACTACAGCACCTAGATTTAGAGTTTGATTGGATAAGTGGAAGGTTTCTGTACTTCAATAAGTAGGAATCTTGGGGGCTCTGTTAGATTTCTGCCTATTGCAAGCAGTGTCCCCACTTCAAGGACCGAAGTGTCTTAGTTCCTAACACTCCTAAGAGAGTTTATCAGTGTTCATTTTATTTCAGTGACCTTGGTGAATGGGAAGACTACCACCTCTGTGAACAGGAATGGCACCCAGCTTCCTGAGTCCACAGTGCGGCTCTGCTACTTAGTGGTGTGACCTTGGCTGTGCTGCTCTACTTATTCTACTTCTCTGCCTCTGTTTCCCTCATCTGTAAAATAACATGGAATTAGTGATCGTTCTTTCCTCGTAGGGTTTTTTGTTTTATAAATTTATTTTATTTATTTATTTTGGGCTGCGTTGGGTCTTCGTTGCTGCTCGTGGGCTTTCTCCAGTTGCGTCGAGCAGGGGGCTACTCTTCGTTGCGGTGCGGTGGCTTCTCTTATTGCGGAGCACAGGCTCTAGGCGCGCAGGCTTCAGTAGTTGTGGCACGTGGGTTCTAGAGCGTAGGCTCAGTAGTCGTGGCGCACGGGCTTAGTTGCTCCGCGGCATGTGGGATCTTCCCGGACCAGGGCTCGAACCCATGTCCCCTGCATTGGCAGGTGGATTCTTAACCACTGTGCCAGCAGGGATGCCCCCTCTTAGGGTTTTGATGATTAGATTATTTAATACCCAGGGAACTCCAGGAACGGTGCTTGACTGTAAATTGCTTTAAAAGTGATTACTTTTTTTTTTTAACATCCTTATTGGAGTATAATTGCCTTACAATGGTATGCTAGTTTCTGCTTTATAACAAAGTGAATCAGCTATACATATACATATTTTCCCATATCTGTTCCCTCTTGCGACTCCCTCCCACCCTCCCTATCCCACCCCTCTAGGTGGTCACAAGCCACCTAGCTCATCTCCCTGTGCTATGCGGCTGCTTCCCACTAACTATATATTTTACGTTTGGTAGTGTATATATGTCTATGCCACTCTCTAACTTTGTCGCAGCTTACACTTCCCCCTCCCCATATTCTCAAGTCCATGCTGTAGTAGGTCTGTGTCTTTATTCCCGTCTTACCCCTAGGTACTTCAAGACCTTTTTTTTTTCCATAGATTCCATGTATATGTGTTAGCATACGGTATTTGTTTTTCTCTTTCTGACTTACGTCACTCTGCATGACAGACTTTAGGTCCATCCACCTCACTACAAATAACTCAATTTCGTTTCGTTTTATGGCTGAGTAATATTCCATTGTATATATGTGCCACATCTTCTTTATCCATTCATCCGTTGATGGACACTTAGGTTGCTTCCGTGTCCTGGCTATTGTAAATAGAGCTGCAATGAACATTTTGGTACATGACTCTTTTTGAATTACAGATTTCTCAAGGTATATGACCAGTAGTTGGATTGCTGGGTCATATGGTAGTTCTATTTGTAGTTTTTTAAGGAACCTCCATACTATTCTCCATA
>NC_041214.2:44317701-44318674 GCF_002837175.3 Physeter macrocephalus
TTGATTACTGTAGCTTTGTACTATAGTCTGAAGTCAGGGAGCCTGATTCCTCCAGCTCCATTTTTCGTTCTCAAGATTGCTTTGGCTATTTGGGGTCTTTATTGTTTCCATACTATTTGTGAAATTTTTTGTTTTAGTTCTATGAAAAATTCCAGTGGTAGTTTGATAGGGATTGCATTGAATCTGTAGATTGCTTTGGGTAGTAGAGTCATTTTCACAATGTTTATTCTTCAAATCAAAGAACATGGTATATCTCTCCACCTATTTGTATCATCTTTTTTTTTTTTTAATATTTCTTTTTGGCTGTGTTGGGTCTTCATTTCTATGCAAGGGCTTTCTCCAGTTGCGGCGAGCGGGAGCCACTCTTCATCGCGGTGTGCGGGCCTCTCACTGTCGCGGCCTCTCCCGTTGTGGAACACAGGCTCCAGACGCGCAGGCTCAGTAGTTGTGGCTCACACGCTTAGTTGCTCCGCGGCATGTGGGATCTTCCCAGACTAGGGCTTGAACCGATGTCCCCTGCATGGGCAGGCAGATTCTTAACGACTGTGCCACCAGGGAAGCCCCTATTTGTATCATCTTTAATTTCTTTCATCAGTATCTTATAATTTTCTGCATACAGGTCTTTTGTCTCCTTAGGTAGGTTTATTCCTAGATATTTTATTGTTTTTGTTGCAATGGTAAATGGGAGTGTTTTCTTAATTTCACTTTCCGATTTTTCACCATTAGTGTATAAGAATGCCAGAGATTTCTGTGCGCTAATTTTGTATCCTGCTACTTTACCAGATTCATTGATTAGCTCTAGTAGTTTTCTGGTAGCATCTTTAGGATTCTTTATGTATAGTATCATGTCATCTGCAAACAGTGACAGCTTTACTTCTTCTTTTCCGATTTGAATTCCTTTTATTTCTTTTTCTTCTGTGATTGCTGTGGCTAAATCTTCCAAAACTATGTTGAATAAGAGTAGTGAGAGTGG
>NC_041214.2:44320219-44320413 GCF_002837175.3 Physeter macrocephalus
TAATGTATTATTTAAAGCTTGTGTTTCCTTATTTATTTTCATTTTGGATGATCTGTCCATTGGTGAAAGTGGGGTGTCAAAGTCCCCTACTATGATTGTGCTACTGTCAATTTCCCCTTTTATAGCTGTTAGTACTTGCCTTATGTATTGAGGTGCTCCTATGTTGGGTGCATAAATATTTATAATTTTTATAT
>NC_041214.2:44321201-44321854 GCF_002837175.3 Physeter macrocephalus
TTGTCCCAGAGGTCTCTGAGACTGTCCTCAGTTCTTTTCATTCTTTTTTCTTTATTCTGCTCTGCAGTAGTTATTTCCACTATTTTATCTTCCAGGTCACTTATCTGTTCTTCTGCCTCAGTTATTCTGCTATTGATCCCTTCTAGAGTATTTTTAATTTCATTTATTGTGTTGTTCTTTGTTGCTTCTTTCCTCTTTAGTTTTTCTACGTCCTTGTTAAATGTTTCTTGCACTTTCTGTATTCTATTTACAAGATTTTGGATCATCTTTACTATCATTATTCTGAATTCTTTTTCAGGTAGACTGCCTATTTCCTCTTCATTTGTTATGTCTGGTGGGTTTTTACCTTGCTCCTTCATCTGCTGTGTGGTTTTCTGTCTCTATTTCCTCTTCATTTGTTATGACTGGTGGGTTTTTACCTTTCTCCTTCATCTGCTGTGTGTTTCTCTGTCTTCTCAGTTTGCTTATCTTACTTTGTTTGTGGTCTCCTTTTTGCAGGCTGCAGGTTCATAGTTCCTGCTGTTTTTGGTGTCTATCCCCAGTGGCTAAAGTTGGTTCAGTGTGTTGTGTAGGTTTCCTGGTGGAGGGGACTAGTGCCTGTGTTCTGGTGGATGAGGCTGGATCTTGTCTTTCTGGTGGGCAGGTCCACGTCT
>NC_041214.2:44322024-44336347 GCF_002837175.3 Physeter macrocephalus
AAAGAAAAGAAAGAAAGAAAGAAAGAAAGAAAGAAAGAAAGAAAGAAAGAAAGAAAGAAAAGGAAGAAAGAAAGAAAGAAAGAAAGAAAGAAAGAAAGAAAGAGAGAGGAGAGAAAGAAAGAAAGAAAAGAAAGAAAGAAAGAAAGATGATAAAGTAAGATAAAATAAAATAGTTATTAAAATAAAAAATATTAAGAAAAAAAATTTTTTTAATTAAAAAAAAACATAGACGGACAGAACCCTAGGACAAATGGTGAAAGCAAAGCTTTACAGACAAAATCTCATGCAGAAGCATACACATACACACTCACAAAAAGAGGAAAAGGGGAAAAAATAATATATCTTGCTCTCAAAGTCCACCTCCTCAATTTGGGATGATTCGTTGTTTATTCAAGTATTCCACAGATGCGGGGTACATCAGGTTGATTGTGGAGATTTAATCCGTTGCTGCTGAGGCTGCTGGGAGAGATTTCCCTTTCTCTTTGTTCACACAGCTCCTGGGGTTCAGCTTTGGATTTGGACCCTCCTCTGCGTGTAGGTCGCCTGAGGGCATCTGTTCTTGGCTCACACAGGACGGGGTTAAAGGAGCAGCTGCTTCGGGGGCTCTGGCTCACTCAGGCCGGGGGGAGGGAGGGGTACGGATGCAGGGCAAGCCTGTGGTGGCAGAGGCCGGCGTGATGTTGCACCAGCCTGAGGCGCGCCATGCGTTCTCACAGGGAAGTTGTCCCTGGATCATGGGACCCTGGCAGTGGTGGGCTGCACAGGCTCCCGGGAGGGGAGGTGTGGAGAGTGACCTGTGCTTGCACACAGGCTTCTTGATGGCTGCAGCAGCAGCCTTAGCGTCTCATGCCCGTCTCTGGGGTCCGTGCTGGAGCTCCTTTAAGCGGCGCGCTTAATCCCCTCTCCTTGTGCACCAGGAAACAAAGAGGGAAGAAAAAGTCTCTTGTCTCTTCGGCAGCTCCAGACTTCTTCCGGACTCCCTCCCAGCTAGCTGTGGCACACTAGCCCCCTTCAGGCTGTGTTCACGCTGTCAACCCCAGTCCTTCCCCTGGGATCTGACCTCCGAAGCCCGAGCCTCAGTTCCCAGCCCCCGCCCTTCCCAGCGGGTGAGCAGACAAGCCTCTTGAGCTGGTGAGTGCTGCTCGGCACCAATCCTCTGTGCAGGAATCTCTCCGCTTTGCCCTCCGCACCCGGGGCTTCTAGTGTGTGGAAACCTTTCCTCCTTCACAGCTCCCTCCCACTGGTGCAGGTCCCGTCCCTATTCTTTTGTCTCTGTTTATTCTTTTTTCTTTTGCCCTACCCAGGTACGTGGGGAGTTTCTTGCCTTTTCGGAGGTCTGAGGTCTTCTGCCAGAGTTCAGTGGGTGTTCTATAGGAGCAGTTCCACGTGTAGATGTATTTGTGATGTATCTGTGGGGAGGAAGGTGATCTCCGCATCTTTTCCGCCATCTTCCTCAACTTCTCCGTGTAAACTGAATTTAATTGACATCTCTCTGAACCAAACAAATGGAGATGTAATTAACACTGTTTCTGTTAACTCTAATCCTGGCTGAGGGAGGGGAGGCATCCCCATAGTGGAGCAGGTAACAAAGTACAGAGCCACAGGGGCGAGCAAAAGTCAAGAATAATTTTTGAAAAAACAGGAGACAAAATGTGCCAGTAAATATGGTAGTCTTTCCATTTTAAAGGTGAAGGAAATAAAGATCTTAAAGGCTATATATCTGAGGATAACAGAAAGTTGAATTTGAAATTTTCTATTTTGAGTTCTGTATTTTTGTCATTCACCTCTAATATTATAAATGCATATTTAACCTGTAGAGTAATCTCTGTATGTTAAGCATACTTAAATTTGTCCTTTTAGAGTCCTAAAGTGCCTCACCAACATTTTTATGGTGACAACCGTTCTGGACTCACATGAAATAGTTAATGAAAAATACAAAGGACTGATTTTAGAGCACATTCTATAGGCAATCACTGGGATTTTTACATCACTGTCCTTTTATATAATGGGAGTAAATAAATATATGAGCCAATATAAAATTATAAATGCATATTAAGGGGATGGCTTGATGGTATGCTCCCTTATATTTCCTAATAATTGCATAAATTAATAACTTCAGTTAAATAGAAATAATCTAATGTATGAAGCAGTGAGTACTTAGATTTTTAAAATTTTCATTGAGACATTTCCTCCAATTATGTTTCATATGATACAACTGTAATGACTATTTCTCCTCTATTAGTTATCTGTCATGCATTTTTCTATCTATCTATCATCTATCTTTCTATCATGCATCCATCTACCCTCCACTCATTCATTCAAGAAATGTGTGTTGGGCTTCCCTGGTGGCGCAGTGGTTGGGAGTCCGCCTGCCGATGCAGGGGATACGGGTTCATGCCCCGGTCTGGGAAGATCCCACATGCCACAGAGCAGCTGGGGCCATGAGCCATGGCTGCTGAGCCTGTGAGTCCGGAGCCTGTGCTCCGCAATGGGAGAGGCCACAACAGTGAGAGGCCCGCGTACCACAAAAAAAAAAAAAAAAAAAAAAAAAAAAAAAGAAATGTATATTGACAGACATTGAAAACAAACTTATGGTTACCAAGGGGGAAAGGGGGTGGAGGCGGGATAAATTAGGAGTTTGGGATTAGCAGATACACACTACTATATATAAAATAGATAAACAAGATTCTACTGTATAGCACAGGGAACTATATTCAATATCCTGTAATAAGCCATAATGGAAAAGAATATGAAAAAGAATATATATATCTGAGTTATTTTGCTGTACACCAGAAAATAACACAACATTGTAAACCAACTACAATTCAATTAAAAAAAAAAAAGACATGTGTATTGAGTCTTTGTGATATCCCAGGCTCTATAACTTAATGAAAGAGATAAATATGGAACCGATTACAGATCCCAAATTAAACCTTAACTTTTACCATATAGCTTTCCTTGGCCATCTCCAAGTCACCACTCCTTCCCTTGGCCTCAGGTAGCACTTATTTTCAAAGGACTTTATTTAAGGATTTAATTACTGAGTTCTTTATAGAACGTTTTAACTATTTCACCTCATGCTTGCATAGACCTTATTGTCTAATGTAGTGTTTTTATATCTAGATGCTTTACCACCTGCTGATAGAAAAGTATTTTAAAGAGTGATGAATCAACTGGGTTGATGCCATAGTTACAAAGACGATTCCTCCCACTCCTCCTGTTCTTCCTCTTCCTCCTTCCCTGCTCCTCTTCCTTCTTCTTCTTTTCAACCTTTTTCTTGTATTTCCAGGTCTGATTCCTCCCACTCCTCCTGTTCTTCCTCTTCCTCCTTCCCTGCTCCTCTTCCTTCTTCTTCTTTTCAACCTTTTTCTTGTATTTCCAGGTCTACTAGAGTATCAGACAGATAGCTGGTGCCTAACAAATGCCCAGAGAGTGAATCAGTGAGTAAAAGATGAATTACCTCTTCTTCCTCCTCATCCTCTCCGTTATACTTATTAGTACTCTCCTTACAACAGATACTTTTGATGGAGCTATTTTTAGGAGGCACAGTTTTCAATCTATAGAATTATTCCAGTGGTCTCAAAAGTTTGTCGAATGAAGAAAGCATTGAACGAATAAACGAATGAAAAACTCATTCCTGTATTTTTCTCGCCAACAATTTGGAGATTGTGACACACATAGAAGCTTAAAAATTTCACAGCAAAATTTTGCTTTTAACCAGTTGGGATGCAAGTGATGATTTCAGGTACACGGTCCATACTAAGCATTCAATAAATGGCACCTATGACCAAAGTCCTGAACAATGTCATCCTATAAGGAAGGCTCCTAGTATTTCCGGGAGCTAAAGCACACCGTAGAAGGATCATGCTTGGGGTAGAGCTGCAGCTACCAATAACTCCAAATGTTCCCAACGCCCCACCACACATACACCAAAAAGCAAGTTCCACAATGGCAGAGACTTGGCCTGTTAGTTTTGCTGTTGAATCCTAAGGGCCCAGCACATAGTAGGCCCTCAATAAATATTTGTTGAGTGAATGAAGAGATACTCTGCAGAAGTGTTTAAGAAGTGTCCAGTATATGTAGTCATTCTCCTGGCTTTCCCTCCCTCTACCCACATATGTTCAAAATCTCAGGCCCTATCCCTGAACTACTAAATCAGAATTTGCATTTTTAACACAATTCCCTTGATTCTTCACATGCATCCTAATTATGAGAAGCACTCCTGTAAGACACATCAAGTCCACTTTCTTGCCTCCCCACCAACTGATAAAACTTCTGAACCCAAACTAATGCCACATTCAAGTTTATATGGCTGGTTGCTTGTAGGGTCAGTGTTTTTGAAAAATAAGAACTGGAGTCAGATGCTAGGATTTGATCTCTCTCCCTCAGCCTCTTTCTTTTCCCCCTTTCTTCCTTCCCATTTGCTCCCTCTCTGGCAATGAAGTCATATTACACAGAGGAACAGCACAGAGTCAAAATTTCTAGGCTAATTTCCTTTTTTTTTTACTGTTAAAGAATATTAGCCAGGGCAAACTGAAAAGCAAAATAGTCATCTCCTGTATTTGCACACCTTTCTGCCTCTTTGCACTCTGCATGATCTCCTTACACTTCCTTGTGAATCTTCTGGAAGAGACAAGACTCAATATTTGCTGAGTATCTGGCTCATGCAGGTGCACTAGGTCGAGCTTACTCATTTAATCTTTATGCCAACAAGAAATATAGTCATAGGAGGGGAGCACGGAGTCAGGTTCACTGTCAGTTCCCATCAACATATCCTCCAAAACTTGTACTTTTCAATGACATTCTCAATGTTCATTATTGTCATGACTACTGAGCAGAATATGAAGAAAATATGTTAGAGACATGAAAAACAAAAAGGCAGTTCAGAGACCTTTGGAGAAAATTGTCAGGGAGTATAGCCATTTTTTACAGGTTAGCTCCAATCTAAACAATATCCCAAGGTTTTACCCAAGACCATTCTCTGCTTCCATTTCCAGCATTTTAAAACTCAGCTACCTCTCTGATAACAAACCTAAGAGATAGTTAGCCACTATCCTTTTATGGAACAGGACAGTGGGGCTCCAATGGACTTAGCTTCTTGCCCAAGATTGCAGAAACTTTTAGTTTTTCTGATTCTAAATAGTCTTTTCCATTCTGCCATCATGTCAAGTCTTCTGTTGGCAACTCAGCACTGCTTCCACTCTTGTGTGCTCCCCCTTACATCCTAAAGACAGGAAGCCTGAGGTGTACGTTCCCACAGATCTCGGCCAGCAATTTTCAGCATTAAGAGCCCACTAAATACTCGAGATACACATCTTTCAGATATCACATTAGTGAAGTTGTCTTATCGTGTCCTACTGGGTGGCACATGATCTTTATTTGCCATATTACAGATTATAACACTGATCATTTGAGTAAGATGGTGCCTGCTAGGTTTCTCCACTGTAACGTTCCTTTTTTTCTTTGTAATTAGTAAGTATTTGTGTGGAAATATCTGGACACTGTGTAAATATCCTGTTCCCTATATGTCCCTTGGCTGAATAACTTTAATGTTTGCCAAATGCCAATTTTTTATTTTCATTTTTCCTCCTACATTTATTCACAGGCATTCTACTGGAAGTAAAAGCTTTTCCTTCTCTCTGTTTAATTATATCTGTGTGGAATCATGGATTCATATTTTATTCAATGGATTGTAATCTATTGTTATCTTTTTTAAAAAAATCCAAAATCATGGGATTTGGATGAAAGTAACTGGGATTACTGGGCATCCTGTATTTCTGCAACTTCCCGACTCCATGAAAGCAAGTAGAAAAACCAAGAGCCAGCAACAGCCTTCCCTGACCTTTGTTTGCCCAACACCTCCAAATGTTTTTTAAGCATCTAAATCCTTGTATCAATTCCCTTCCTGTCAGCATGCCTAGAAGAGTTTCTATTTTTCTCATCAATCCCTCACTAAGACAAACATAAGGACAGCCTTTCACTCCTGTCCTTGAGCAGCCATTCTATCCTAGACATCATTCTCTATAAAAGCATCCATATATACAAATATTTATTTATTTGTCAGCTTCTCCTTTTTAAACTAAATTATTTCATGGCAGAGGTCATAACATAAATTTTGTTATCACTATTCCTAGCACATAGAAGATGCTTGATAACTAGCAGTTGACTTAATGGACCAAGCTCATACTACTTAGAAAAGAAATATTTCATTACTAAATACCATTTACCTATTTCCAGGATTGGTTCCTTTCAAGAAATGGACACGCAGAATGGGATCACTGAGATAAGAATGGTCCTAAGCACTGAAACTCCAGTGAAGAGACTGAAGGGTAGAGTAGGGGTATATGAGGAATTAAAGGAAAATTTCTCTTGTCTGAAAGCTACTGGAACAACCAGAGATACAACATCCCTAGTCAAGGGAATGGCTTCTGTTGCTATTCCTTAAAAGTTGGCTTTAAGTATATTAAGGGATCCTAATGATTTTATTGAATGTCCTTTTATATATCCATAGCCCAGGTCACATCCTACATCTGTTTTTCTTTCTCTCATAACTGTGTGTGTGTGTTTTTTAACAAATGTTTCATGATTCTTCCTGACTCACATCTGAACCCAATGGTTTATACTCTTATTTAAGGACAATAATCTCAGATATTCACATATGTATTTTGTTACAGGTGTATACTGAAATTTCTTTCCTTTGCCATTCTGCCACACTTTATCCCAAATAGACCATTCTATACTCATATCTTCAGAGAAGAAATATAACAGGAAAACAGTTTCTGATCACCATGGACTTTGTTTCAAAAGGTCAGATGAAAGAAGACTGTGGGGTGGGAAAGAGGTAATAGCAGTGTAGCACATCTAGGCAGGAGGCACCACTAAAGCCTCACCAGTTTGTGTGTTCAAAGTCAAGAGTTTGGGCCTAAAAGGCCATGTTCACTAGGGGCTCATCATACCATGATTGCCTATGTGGACACATAACTTGATGAACAGAGGAAGTCTCCCACCAAAAGCTGGGTGGATAATCTGTTAGATTCTAGAGCCTTAGCACATCCTGAAACAATTAAATGTCACTTCGCTACAGACTAATGGAATGGGCTTTTGAGCCAGAAATAAAATCAACTTACAGCAATAAAATGTTACATTTAATACACCCTGAATTTGTAGATTGAGAATCACACCTGCTACAAAATCAAGAACTCCGGCTGTTACTTAAAGAGATGCTCTATATCCTAATTCTCGGTCCAAAACTACCAGATTTGGGGTTTTGCAACCATTCCACTCAGTTGGAAACAAAGAATGGCTTAATTCATGACTGGCTGCAGCTTGACCAACACTAGAAGGAAATAACCAACAGGTGGAGCAACAGAGGGTCTCTTGGTTTAAATGGAACAATTAACAACACAAGTCCAAATTATCATAGAAGAAAAAGAATCAAGTAAAACTTTGGCAATCAGTTAGTCAATGAACTTCCACATTCAAAATAAGAAGGATTTACAGGTTATTTATGAATATAATACCTGTCATTAAAACAGTGATTGTTAATGCTGAGCCCTGTTCTAAATGATTTAACCCACATAATCATGACCAAAAGCCTACAAAGTAGGTTATTAGTCCCATTTTACAACCAAAGATATCGAGATACATAAGGACTATGTGACTCACCCAAGGTCATGATGATGGTGAGTAGCAGCTCTGACTTGAACCCAGTCATTCTAGCTCAGAGTCCAACTTGACCACCATGCAATGCTCTCTTTGCCCACAAAAGCTCAACTATTTTGAATGGGATAACCCCAAAGGAAGAGATTATCAGGTCCACTCCCTTTATTTTAAAGATGAAGAAACAGTACCAAAGAGGATTACAACATTTGCTCAGTGTCCTATGGCTCAATATATCACTCATCTTTGTTTTATGACAAATAGTACTCATTGTCAATCAACTTAATCATTTTGCTTTTAATGTTTCCCAAAGGGCAAATCAAAAGTTGAAAACCCAGCCTTTTACAACCTTCCAGGAATTGTACCTCAGGTTCTCTAAAGCTGATATGAGACGTGAGGGACAGGAGGCCAAGTAGTCTCAGAGGCCAGGTAAAGCACCCTGATGGATCATCTCCGGGTGGTGGGGAGCAAAATGGTGCCCAGAAGCCACTTAACAGTGAAGCAGGCAAAGAGCTCAAAGAGAGGAAACCCAGGGACTTTACTGTGGTCATTCAAGAATCAGGAAATTTGATTCTGAGCAATTTTTTCCTCTACTCTTATTGAAATACCTAGAATTAGAAACCTCTACTTTGGAAATATGATCTTTATGCTGCTCTATTTAGGTTCCATCAATTTCAAAATAATATTCTTATGGAAAATCCTTCATGCTCCCAAAAGCAAAGAAATCACTGTGATTTTCCCTTGTCCTTTAGTAAAGGCTAGCATGTAACTGTACCATCTCCTTGGCAGGTCCAAAGTCCCCATGACAAAGCATGATTAAAATAAATAAGACCCACTTCTGTCTCCTGAAGGAGAATGATCTAATTGTGGGCAGATTTTTTAAAATCCATCATGGGGGTAAGATGTTGCAGTAAGAAATCTGTTTTATTTAGCTCACTGGGCATTCAGAGACCTTGCGTCCTAATCCCCTTCACCTTGGTTGTGTTGACATGTCCTGTCATTGATAAACTCAGACCTGCATTATAACAACCGCTGAAAGCTGAATCAGATGATACTAGAAAAAAAAAAGTCACTTACTGGCTTCTAACTTTTTCAATCCTTATTTCTATTTCCATCCTAGGAATATTCTCACTGCTTGTACAAAAAAAGATGATGATAAATATGAGGAATCTGTCCACTTATAAAGACATGCTTAAGAGTGAAAACAGGGTTAAGTATTGAACTTTTGTTGAGAAGGCTGTTGACAAAGCCCCCAAAACAAGGTCATTTAAGAAAGACTTAAGTTGAGGAACTGTGCCTGAGCAGGAAGAAAAAAAAATGAAAATTCTTGGTACCAGAACCCTACATTGTTTTAAGTTAAGAGGAAAAATGTGCTGTATACATGGAATGTATCTCTAGTGTGATTATAAGGGTCCTCTTTTTTAAATCAGAAAAAAAAAAAAACAGATTTGAAAATTAAAGTAGAAGGCCCAGAGAGAAGAAACACATGTTTAAGTTTTTAGACATCTACTTGAATTTGAATGCTCTCTAACACATTCATTAAATTTCAATTAAATTGAACTTGGCATGGAAAAGAAACTAATAAAATGGTTAGTGTTGTCCAAAAAGACACTAAAAGGGAGACATGAATTCATGATCAACATAATCAGATTACATCTCTTTTCATTTTCTCTTTGAAGGAGCCTGGCTCTGGGGACCTTACACAACCAGGCAGACAACTAACCTTGTCGTGTTTTCAGACAAGCTATGGAACAAAGCATAGAGTAAATGAGAGGTAGTGAGCAGCTCACTCCTGGCCCTTAAGGTTTTCCAGTACCTACCACCCTGGCATATGCAGATGATGTGGGACTTACCGCATTAAAATTGGGGAAGAGGTTGACTGCGGCCGCAGTGTCAAGAGGAAAGGGAAGAAACGGTTTAATATCCAGCGATGGTTGCAAAGGAGGGGCTGGTGGACGGACCAGGGCTGGGAGAGCGGGGCTCTGGCATGTACCACCTGCACAGAGGAGAACAAAGGGAGCGATCAGGGACATGGAGCATATTAAACACACAACACACAAACACCAAGGTATCTTTTGAGACCAAAAGGTCAGCTTTATGGGTCACTGGAAAAAAACAAGGCATGGAGTGTATTGACCTCAACTGGAAACCGGCCAACAAGCAGATGTGCCATTAAGCAGAGAAAACCAGTTGAGCTGCTCCTTTTTCCCTCTTGGATTATAACTATCTGGTTACATAAGGAATTGTTAACATTTCAAACATTTCATACTCCCCAATCCATCCTTCTTTTCCTGCCTACAACCCTGGATTGAGTCAGCTACAAATCTATAAGCAACATCCCTTGATTCAAAGGGAAAAACCCTCCAATGATCCTCCATCCCTCTTTGAAAACTAACTCCTGCTCAAAATATGCATGCAGTCTGAGGGATTCTTTTACAGAACTGCTCTTTTCCACTGCATCCAAAACTCTGGCAGCAAGATGACATGAACCTGGCACAGAAAAGAAACTTAACGCAAATGCCGGCAGCTGTACCTTACTTCCCTGGCAACTGGAGGGTTAAAACCAGCAAATCCAGCTACATATCATGTGATCCCTGACCTATTTAGCACCGCTGTGGCTTTAAACATTCAAGACTAGCTGCCCCCTTCCTTCCCAGTCATGAGTAGGTGGAATTTAGAAGGTCACCAATGAGCAGGCAATGGAATATTATGGCAACACAGACAGCTCCTTTGCATACCAGTGGGCAAAGGCTGTTTGCAAGGGACTCCCACCTCTGCCCCCTGTTCTAGGATTCCACTGCATTCAGAAGCTGAAAGGAGCCCATCTCCCTGTTATGTCTCTCATACTTTGATAACATTCCAAAGCATCAATTGGCTGTTAATTAAAGGCTGTTTGAATCCTAGGAAACTGTTAAAATATGCCAGCATTCTTCTAATCTGAGAGGCAAGCAACGGACTGTAAAAACCTGCTGGTGAGAATCCAAGAAGCATGAGGAAAACAAAATGCACTAGAATTATTCCTTTCTCATGGAAAAGAATTCTAGGAGACAGAAAAGAGAAGATGGCAGAGTAGGAGGATGCGAAGTTTGCATCTCCTGACAACTAGGGAACCTACCAGGTGCTGGTGCAGGACCTCAGACACCTAAGGGGACAGGGGAAACCCCCGAGTGAGTGGGTAGGATGGTGGAGTGGAGTGAGAGGGGAGGAGAAGTAGAGGCAGGATGGGACCAGCACACCTGAGGGGCAGCTGGGGGACGGGAGGGGCCCACTCACTAAGAGGGGATCAGGGGGACATGGAGAGATGTTTGGGGGATCAGAGGATCAGAAGGGAACATGGCCAGCATTTCCTCTGCCCACTCAGGTACTGGACTAAACCTCCGCACACCAAGGCCCCCTCCAGCTGTACGGTGCTGAGCCTAAGCCCTGCCCCCCACACCCCCAGGGCCTTTTCTGGCTGCTTGGGTCGTGAGCCTAGGTCTGCCCCCTGCCTAAGCCCCGCTCCCACCTAAGCCCCGCCCTGTCTAGCCCCCGCCCCACCTAAGACCCGCCCTGCCTAGGCCCTGCCCCCGCCTGAACTCCACTTCCCACAGCCATGGCCTTTTCTGGCCTTTTTTTTTTTTTTTTGCTATTGTGGTTCTCTTTTACCTTGTTGTTGTTTCATTTATATGTTTATTTTTTATAATATATTTTTTATTTTTCTAATTTTATTTTACTTTCATTCTTTGTTATTGTTCTATTCCTTTTTTTCTTTGGCTGTGCCGTCTGGCTTGCGCGATCTTGGTTCCCAGTCTGGGGGTTGGGCCCGAGCTCCTGTGGTGGGAGCTCTGAGTCCAAACCGCTGGACTAACAGAGAACCACAGACCCCAGGGAATATTAATCGGGGTGAGGCCTCCCAGAGGTCCTCATCTCAGCAACAAGACCCAGCTCTACCCAACGGCCTGCAAACTTCAAAGCTGGAAGCCTCAGGTCAAACAACCAGCAAGACAGGAACACAGCCCCACCCATCAAAAAAAAAAAAATGAGATGACAAAAAAATATATTACAGACGAAGGAACAAGGTAAAAACTTACAAGACCAAATAAATGAAGAGGAAATAGGCAACCTACCTGAAAAAGAATTCAGAGTAATGATAGTAAGGATGATACAAAATCTCAGAAACAGAATGGAGAAAATAAAAGAAATGTTTAACAAGGACGTAGAAGAATTTAAGAAGAAGCAAACAGTGATGAACAACACAATAACTGAAATTAAAAATACTCTAGAAGGAATCAATAGCAGAATAACTGAGGCAGAAGAACGGATAAGTGACCTGGAAGATAAAATAGTGGAAATAACTGCCATGGAGCAGAATAAAGAAAAAAGAATGAAAAGAATTGAGGACAGTCTCAGAGACTTCTGGGACTGCATTAAATGCACCAACATTCGAATTATAGGGGTGCCAGAAGAATAAGAGAAAGAGCAAGTGTCTGAGAAAATATTTGAAGAGACTATAGTCAAAAACTTCCCTAACATGGGAAAGGAAACAGCCACCCAAGTCCAGGAAGCGCAGAGAGTCCCATACAGGATAAACCTTAGTAGAAACACACCAACACACATATTACTCAAACTAACAAAAATTAAATTCAAAGAAAAAGTACTAAAAGCAGAAAGAGAAAAGCAACAAATAATATACAAGGGAATTCCCATAAGGTTTTCAGATGATTTTTCAGCAGAAACTCTGCAGGCCAGAAGGCAGTGGCAGGATATATTTAAAGTGATGAAAGGGGAAAACCTACAACCAAGAGTACTCTACCCAGCAGGATCTAATTAAGATTCAATGGAGAAATCAAAAGCTTCACAGACAAGCAAAAGCTAAGAAAATTCAGCACCACCAAGCCAGCTTTACAACAAATGCTAAAGGAACTTCTCTAGGTGGGAAGTACAACAGATGAAAAAGACCCACAGAAACAAACCCAAAACAATTAAGAAAATGGTAATAGGAACACACACATTGATAATTGCCTTGAATGTAAATGGATTAAATGCTCCAACCAAAACACACAAACTGGCTGAATGCATATAAAAACAAGACCTGTATATATGCTGTCCACAAAAGGCCCACTTCAGACCTAGGGACACATGCAGACTGAAGGTGAGGGGATGGAAAAAGATATTCCATGAAAATGGAAATCAAAAGAAAGCTGGAGTAGCAATTCTCATATCAGACAAAATAGACTTTAAAATAAAGACTATTACAAGAGACAAGGAACAACATTACATAATGGTCAAGGGATCAATCCAAGAAGAAGATATAACAATTGTAAATATTTATGCACCCAACATAGGAGCACCTCAATACATAAGGCAAATGCTAAAAGTCATAAAAGGGGAAATTGACAGTAACACAATAATAGTGTGGGACTTTAACACTCCACTTACACCAATGGACAGACCATCCTGACAGAAAATAAATACGGAAACACAAGCTTTAAATGACACAATAGACCAGACACACTTAACTGATATTTATAAGACATTCCACCAGAAAATGGCAGAAAACACTTTCTTCTCAATTGCACATGGAACATTCTCCAGGATAGATCACATCTTGGGTCACAACTCAAGCCTTGGAAAATTTAAGAAAATTGAAATCATATTGAGCATCATTTCCGACCACAATGCTATGAGATTAGAAATCAATTATAGGAAAACTGTAAAAAGCACAAAACCATGAAGGCTAAACAGTGCACTGCTAAATAACCAAGAGATCACTGAAGAAATCAAAGAAGAAATAAAAAAACACCTAGAAACAAATGACAATGAAAACACAATAACCCAAAACCTATGGGATGCAGCAAAAGCAGTTCTAAGAGGGAAGTTTATAGCAATTAAATCTCACATCAAGAACAAGAAAAATCTCAAATAAACAAACTAACCTTACACTTAAGGGAACTAGAGAAAGAAGAACAACAACAACAACAAAAAGCCCCAAAGTTAGTATTAGGAAAGAAATCATAAAGATCAGAGCAGAAATAACTGACATAGAAATGAAGACAACAAAAGCAAAGATCAATAAAACTAAAAGTTGGTTCTTTGAAAAGATAAACAAAATTGATAAACATTTAGCCAGACTCATCAATGAAAAAAGGGAGAGGACTGAAATCAATAAAATTAGAAATGAAAAAGGAGAAAAGGAGAAATTACAACTGACACTGCAAAAATACAAAGGATCATAAGAGACTACTACAAGCAACTATATACCAATAAAATGGACAACCTGGAAGAAATGGACAAATTCTTGGAAAGGTACAACTTTCCAAGACTGAACCAGGAAGAATTATAAAATATAAACAGAACAATCACAAGTAATGAAATTGAAACTGTAATTTAAAATTTTCCAACAAACTAAAGTACAAGACCAGATGGTTTCACAGGCGAATTCTATCAAACATTTAGAGAAGAGCTAACACCTATCCTTCTCAAACTCTTCCAAAAAATTGCAGAGGAAGGAACACTCCCAACCTCATTCTATGAGGCCACCATCACCCTGATACCAAAACCAGACAAAGATATCACAAAAAAGAGAAAATTATAGACCAATATAACTGATGAACATAAACGCAAAAATTCTCAACAAAATACTAGCAAACAGAATCCAACAGCACATTAAAAGGAGCATGTACCA
>NC_041214.2:44336563-44377101 GCF_002837175.3 Physeter macrocephalus
TAAGATCAGGAACAAGACAAGGATGTCCACTCTCACCACTACTATTCAACAAAGCATTGGAAGTCCTAACCATGGCAATCAGAGAAGAAAAAGGAATAAAAGGCATGCAAATTGGAAAAGAAGAAGTAAATCTGTCACTGTTTGCAGATGACATGATATTATACATAGAAAATCCTAAAAATGCCACCAGAAAACTAATAGACCTAATCAATGTATTTGAAAAAGTCCAGAAAGTGGGCATAGAGGGAATCTACCTCAATATAATAAAGGCCATATACAACAGACACACAGCAAACATTATTATCAATATTATTCTCAATGATTGCATTCCTATACACTAACAACAAAAGATCAGAAAGAGAAATTAAGGAAACAATCCCATTTGCCAATGCAACAAAAATAATAAAATACCTAGGAATAAACCTACCTAAGGAGGCAAAAGACTTGTACTCAGAAAACCATAAAACACTGATGAAAGAACTCAAAGATGACACAAACAGATGGAGAATTATACCATGTTCTTGGACTGGAAGAATCAATATTGTGAAAATTACTATACTACCCAAAGCATTCTACAGATTCAATGCAATCCCTATCAAATTACCAATGGCGTTCTTCACAGAATTACAACTAAAGTTTTTACAATTTGTATGGAAACACAAAAGACCCTGAATAGCCAAAGCAATCTTGAGAAAGGAAAATGGATCTGGAGGCTCCCTCACTTCAGATTATACTACAAAGCTACAGATATCAAGACAGGATGGTACTGACACAAAAACAGAAATAGAGATCAATGGAACAGAATAGAAAGCCCAGAGATAAACCCACACACTTATAGTCACCTGATCTATTACAAAGGAGGCAAGAATATACAATGGAGAAAAGAAAGCCTGTTCAATAAATGGTGCTGGGAAAACTGGACAGCTACATGTAAAAGAATGAAATTAGAACACTCCCTAACACCATACACAAAAATAAACTCAAAATGGATTAAAGACCTAAATTTAAGACTGGACACTCTAAAACTCTTAGAGGAAAACATAGGAAAAACATTCTTTGACATAAACCACAGCAAGATCTTTTTTGACCCACCTCCTAGAATAATGAAAATAGAAACAAAAATAAACAAATGGGACCTAATGAAACTTAAAAGCTTTTGCACAGCAAAGGAAACCATAAACAAGACAAAAAGACAACCCTCAGAATGGGAGAAAATATTTGTAAAGGAAGCAATGGACAAAGGATTAATCCCCAAAATATACAAGCAGCTCATGGAGCTTAATATCAAACAAACAAACAACCCAATCCAAAAATGGGCAGAAGACCTAAATAGACATTTCTCCAAAGAAGACATACAGATGGCCAAGAGGCACATGAAAAGATGCTCAACATCACTAATTATTAGAGAAATGCAAATCAAAACTACAATGAGGTATCACCTCACACTGGTCAGAATGGCCATCATCAAAAAATCTTCAAAAAATAAATGCTGCAGAGGGTATGGAGAAAAGGGAACCCTCCTGCTCTGTTGGTGGGAACGTATATTGATACAGCCATTTTACATTCCTTAAAAAACTAAAAATAGAGCTACCATATGACACAGCAATCCCACTACTGGGCATATACCAGGAGAAAACCATAATTCAAAAAAGACCCATGTACTGCAGTGTTCACTGCAGCACTATTTACAATAGCCAGGACATGGAAGCAACCTAAATGTCCATCAACAGATGAATGGATAAAGAAGATGTGGTACATATATACAATGTTCTATTACTCAGCCCTAAAAAGGAATGAAACTGGTTCATTTGTAGAGATGTGGATGGACCTAGAGTCTGTCACACAGAGTGAAGTAAGTCAGAAACAGAGAAACAAATATGATATATTAACGCATATATGTGGAATCTAGAAAAATGGTAGAGATGAACCTATTTGCAGGGCAGGAATAGAAACACAGACATAGATATGATGCGTTTCGGATGAGAACAGATATGATATCTGATGAGAACAGATATGTGGACACAGGGGGGAAGGGGAGGGTGGGAACATTGGGAGATTAGGATTGACTTATATACACTACCATGTGTAAAGTAGATAGCTAGTGGGAACCTGCTATATAGCACAGGGAGCTCAGCTCAGTGCTCTGTGATGACCTAGATGGGTGGGATGGTGGGGGTGGAAGGGAGGTCCAAGAGGGAGGGTATATATGTATACATAGAGCTGATTCACTTCGTTGCGCATCAGAAACTAACAGAACATTGTGAAGCAATTATACTCCAATTTTCAAAATAATAATAATTTTTAAAAAGGACAAAAAAAAAAGGAAAAGTGAAGAAAGGCTCCTGTCTGTGTCACTTCCTTGCCTGCCATCTTGTTTTTAAAACATAGAGTGAGATCCCATACAAATTATCTTTACAAATCTCACGATCAGTTCTTGTCAATTGCACACAGACCATCATCTTGCCCTTCATCAGTTACCTGAACAAAGGTCAACATTTAAAATATGATTCTCCAATGCCAAATCCAATGCTGTTGGAGCAGAGTATCTACTAACAAGGTGGGTGACTTAATACCTAAAACAGAAGCCATCAGCACAGGATTTAATTAACCATACCAAAAAAATAAAACATTACTCTCCTGATTGGCTAATCATCTGGAGCCAAATTAACAAAAACAGTATTTTTTTCCCACTTTTTACTTCCCTCTTGAAATGTTCTTCACCAGCTACAAGGCCAACAACAGCCAGTTTGAAACAGCAAACCAATTAAATAAGTAGTATGAGTCAGGAAATAGAGGGCCAATGTTAAAACAGAGATAAAAGCAAAATATAATAAGTCTCTATTCACCAGAGGACACCATAAACGTATTTTATTGTCCACCTGGTGGTATACTTTCTTAGAGAGGGCATTCATAGAACTTGGTGATAGACTTGCCATGAATTTAGTATTGCTACCAATTTCTCTCTCTCTTTCTTTTTTTCCAATTTCGATGAAAAGTTAAAGAACCAAAATAAAAGTCGGGTTGGCGCCTCTTTAGAAAACTCAGAAGTAAAATAAGTTTTGGTTGAAATCAGTGGTGTGGTTTTACCTGTCCACAAGTAATAGTGAGCTTTAAATAAATCATTTTAAATATTTATTATCTGTGTCACAGGTCATGTTTTGCAAAAGATATTCATTCATATATATCCATTACCTTGTTTGACCCTAAAATCTCAGAAATCAGCTAATGGCTAACATATCATGGAAAGAAAAAATAAGTTGATAAACTCTTTAGCTGTTTATGTTGCTTCCACAGAGACATTCCATTCTTATAATTACAAGAATGCAATTTAGCAGGAACATATTCTGGAATTATTTCATTTATAAGTCCCCTCTGGTTCAGAATATGCAAAGAGGTTCTGAAAAAGCTCAACCTTCTTTTTTTTTATCCACCACAATGAGAGGAACAAAGAATAAAAAATAGGTTGATTCTATTGCTAGGGAAAGTTAATTCCTACCTCTCTTCTTCTAAGATATGTATTTCATTTACATTTCATTATACACACAGTTCAGGGCCCTCTCTAAGTGTTACAACTGGGGTTCCCTACCTAAGGGATTAAAAACATCAAAGACGAGTCATAGGGCTTCCCTGGTAGCGCAGTGGTTGAGAGTCCGCCTGCCGATGCAGGCCACACGGGTTAATGCCCCGGTCCGGGAGGATCCCACATGCCGCGGAGCGGCTAGGCCTGTGAGCCATGGCTGCTGAGCCTGCACGTCCGGAGCCTTTGCTCCGCAACGGGAGAGGCCACAGCAGTGAGAGGCCCGCGTACCACAAAAAAAACAAAAACAAAAAAAAGAAAAATCATAAAGCTGGGGGGAAGCTGGGAATACTATCTGAGTTCATCCTTTCCTACCTATTTGAAGAGCGAAATGTAAAAGATAGTTGGAAAAGAGAGAACATGTGACCGCATAGTCTTTGGTCACTGGCTAGGCAAACCCAGGTGTACTGGATGCTGTGGTGTGCTCCCCACAGCCCCCTTCTGGACTGAGGCACACCCTCCCCCAACTGCTGGGGGACCCCCTATGGATGACTCTCACTTGAGATACTCCTCAAGCATTGAAGAGGTCAAAGGGAGCTGCCTCACCCAAGGTCAAACTTCCTCTGGGTGGAGGGGCTGGTAGACCCATAGACCCATACAATGACGGATTCATGCAAGGGTTTAATTAGTGGCTCCTTCCCCTTGCCTCAAGGCAGGGAAACTCTGAAGCTCTATTTCAGCTCTAAAGCTCCTCACAGAATCTAGGATAGACTGAGGCCTCTGTTGTGACTGCATCACAGTTCAACTTTTCCCTTTGCCCAACCCTGTATCCCTCACTCCTCACAGGAGATGTTCCCCAAGAAAGCATCCACTGCTACAAGAACTTGACCTATAACATCAGAGTATAACCATTCATGAGTCTGAGTGAAATGCTGAATTGCTTTATTCTAAAATAGGTAATTGCCTACAGATCTATAGAGAGGCATAAGATTGAGCCTCTCTCTCAAAAATTACCTGTGACTAATATTTCTGCTTTTAAAATTAGGATAAGCTCTGAAATATTTAACTTGTCTCAATCTGTATATGCTCAGCAGTAAGAATACTATTGGCAAATAGTGTAAAATCAAAACTGGCAAACATAACATGTTTCATCTGTAAAGCAGACTAAAATATGCTCCTTGAGAAAATAGCTATTTCATTCTTTCATTTTTATTAGAATGTATTACATTTAGGACATCAATATGTTTATTTTCTTTATTTTAAAATTATACTGAACATAATTAACTTCAAAATATATAATGAATTTGTAGACAGGACTATAGGTAAAAAAGAGTTGTTTTGTTGTTACCATTTACCGACAACGTTGCTTCACTCATCAGAATGTCACACTTCTGGAAATATTGCTGTTATTAATTTGAGGAGAGCGTTTTGAAGCTTCCATAGGGTAGTAACAAAAAATACAAATTCATGCCCTTTGTATGTGAAACTCTGCCTACATCTAGTACTATGTATTTCAAACCCTATGCAGTTTTAATTTATGCAGGTTTTAAAAATTAAACCTTAATAAATTATTCAGATTTCAGAGCAGTTAATATCTCTCTACACCAAATTTCTTATATGCCATTAAAGTTAAACTAAAAAAACAGTCATTAAGTAGAGATTAGTTATTATAGCTATATTGAGTAAGGTATTGACTAATGAAGGGAAATAAGGTAAATACGATGAAGTAAGTGATCTAAACTCATAAAACTCCTCTCTGCCCCTTTTTGAAGTTTGGTTTTGTTAGTTTATATTCATATTTAGAATTTTGAATTGAACTATAGAGCAAACATATTAAATATTACTTTGGTTTCTTCACAAGACAGCTGTGTATTCACAAAAGCGTGAATTTGTGAATTTGAAAAAAAAACCGGAATAACCTATTTGTTCATGAATATTTGTTAATACTATCTGAGAAAATAAGACACGTTCACTTCAGAAGTTTGCATTTTTGAAATGCAAATCTAATTAAAATGTAAATTTGGAAATGTTTGTTTTAATAATTTATACAGATAAATAGGATTTCTAAACCAGTGATTGTCAGTTGAAGCTACTGTATTAGAGATAATGTATATAAAGTGCCTAGCAGAGTGTCTGGCCAGTTGACGTGAGGAGTGATTTTTGTTTTAATGAATTCAGTAAGTTCCAGAGGAGCTGTTCAGGTTGGTCCAGACACAAATCCGGGCTCCCTGAAAGAGGTCAATCAAGATAATTTTAAAAGCACCTGCCTAGTCTTCACTTTTATTTTGACCCCTGCAGAAGGAGAGACTTCACAATAAGAGGTTACTTTGTAAATCTATATTTTGAAATATTCCTTGAGAGTGGAGTAGTATTATTTCCATAATACAACACTTTTAACCTTGAACTTCTGCACTTGATCCATTCAGGTTTCATCAAACAGTCGCAGATGTCCTGTCTGACAGCTTAACCAACTACTTAATCATTCATTTCCCCAAATGACAAAACCAACATTCAAAATGATAAAGGGTTGCTGCTGTTCAATATTCATGACAGTGTATGCTTTAGAACTGTGAATCACTGAAAAACAATATACATATATACCATATATATATAATACATATTTACTGTTAAAATATATTATCATTACATATTATATATATATATATATTTATAGAAAGTAGAAGTCCCTGATTTTCTGATGGGATAAATAATTTCTATCATATCTTTTTTTTCACCATCAATTTAATTATATATATGTATATATTTGCTTATCTATATTGAAATACATACATATGTTTCGATAGTGTCAACAGTGAGCCATAGTTAAAGTGTTAAACTGCTCAGAATATTCATACCTATTAGGAGAACATCAAGAACATTTTAGGTAACCTCAAGTCCTAAGTAGTTACTTGCAAAGCAACTAATTTGATAGACGTGGAACATTATTCACATCCAATCCCAACTATTTCGGTTACAATTTGCCATGTGCACTGGGGGAGGGAGGGGCACAATAGGATTTCTGGAGTCTATGTGATAGAGGACATAAAAGAATTAGATCTGATAGTATGAATAAGAAATAGAAAAGAAATGATGGATTTGGGGCATAAAGGCAAAACTTGATTTGACACAAAAAAATGGCCATGGAATGCTGTTGGTGAAATTGGCCAGCCAGTGTGGATGGGAGCAAATGTTGAGAAAAAAGCTAAATTTTATAAATCTATTGAGTAATTGGTATGAACTAGGCCCTGTTTTACCCTTAATTCCTTTAAAATGCACAAAAATTCTGTCCCGTATGTATTATATTACCCAATTTACAAACTCAAAAGCCAAAGCTATTACCTAAATTACATCTCAGCTAAAATTACACAGGTAAAAACATGGCATTCGATGTAAACCTGAGTAACCTTAACAAGTTTCAACACACTGATGCAAATAGCATTTAAATTAAATCAACAAAAACAAACAAAATGACAACAAAAAAGAACACTCAAAGAAGTCAGTTTTGTCATACAAGGCAAGCCAGCTCCCTTGAAGCCAGAATGGAATGCACTAAATCAGAAATCTTGTGAGAAAATTTTATCACTGCTCAAAAAAAAAAAAAAAAAAAGAAAAAGAAAAGAAAAAGGAATAGATATATTCCTTGTACAGGAGAAGATAAAGGAATATTCAGTATTTATTACCAATATTTATCTGCATGGGAAGATGCTGGTTCTGCCCTATATTTGAGAATGTATCCAGAAAGACACAAATATCATATCAAATGTTTGCAAAGTCCTCTGGTTTACATTCTTTAACATCTACTTGCCAAATAAGAAAAGCAAACAGGTATTTGTTGTATTGCCTTGTGCAGCTGCCTCTAAAAAACTCAAGGTTGGGGATTACAATGGGCAGTTTGTTGTTGAGATTATTTTTTATTCCTTAGCTAGGAAAACTGTATGTTTATCCTGTTTCCTTCAACCTCAAGTGATCCAAACTCCCATTCAGTTCCTATCTTTGTTTAAATGTTGTTCTCAACTGAAAGATAAAACTAGAAACAAATTTTGAGATAAAATTTGAATTTAGTGTGACTTGGTCACAATTTTTCTTTTATTGCTTTCATTTTTCCTCTGTTTTAGATTGTTGATTCACTTACTAAGGTTTGGAAAATTGATCCAGCACCTTCTACCTGAGCTGAACGTCCTCATTAGCCTAAAGTGACCAGCACTTGGCAGGCCAATTCAAATATTAAAGCAGGGTCTGGTCCACAGGGGCAGTTTGCAGCACTAAGCCACACAGGGTGGTGACTGCTGCCTCATCCATCCTGTCCTTGACCACAGAGAGGAATAAGGTGAGAATGGGAGTGAGTCGGGGCAACTGGAACACCGATCTGGAAACAGTGACACAGAAACATTTGCCAAGTCAACTGTCTGACTCATACTTTACCCATGAAAGAAAGCCCACGTGAGGGATCCATTTTCCCTTGTTTAAATTTTTTATTTATTCATTTTAAGTTGTAGTATTTAAATATTCCAGTAAATCCAATGGAATATTATTCAGCCTTAAAAAAGGATGAAATAATCCTTTCCATTTGCGGTTACATAGAGGGACCTAGAGATGACCATACTAAGTGAAGTAAGCCAGAGAAAGACAAATACCATATGATATCACCTATATGTGGAATCTAAAATATGACACAAATGAACATATGTACAAAACAGACTCACAGACATAGAGAACAGACTTGCGGTTGACAAATGGGAGGGGGGCAAGGGAGGGATGGAGTGGGAGTTTGGGATGCAAACTATTATATATAGAATGGATAAACAACAAGGTCCTGTTTTATAGCACAGGGAACTATATTCAATATCATGTAATAAACCATAATGAAAAGGAATATGAAAAAAATATAAACAAACAAAAAAACAATAAATAAATAATGCAGTAAATCACTTGAAAGCTCATTTTGGAAGGAAGCTAAAAAAAAGGACTAACTAATGTTTTCTCTGTTAGTTATTGAATACTGGGACCAAAATCAAAATACTGCCATTATCTAGTTGCCAATATCCTGAGTCAAGTCTTCACTAGAAGAAAAGTGGAACATTTCACTTATTTACCCAACTTTCATGACAATTTCTGGTGCCTGGGAGACACTATGAAGATTCTGTCAAGAGTACCAGAGTAAGGAGTTTTAGACATTTAATCCTATATATCCCTCTGCACTTCAGCCCCTCTGTCAAACACTGCAGAAGTCAGGACAAGGACCTCCTCACAGGCGATCAAAAGATTTTGCCTGGAAACTTCCTCTCACGTCTGCACCAGTGAGCGTAAAAATGTAAAATTTTCCTCAAGAGGAATTTCCCAAGATTTCATTCCACAAAATCACTTGTAACTAATAAAAAACAGTGCTCTGGTGCTGAGCTGTCCCATGTGGTAGTCTTTAGCCATGTGCGGTTATTTTAAATTGGAATTAAGTAAAATTAAACATTCAGTTTCTCAGTCACACCAACCACATTTCAAGTGCTTGACAGCCATGTGTGGACAAAGGCTACCTCGCTGTACACTGCAGTTAAAAAAAAAAAATTTCCATCACTATAGAAGGTTCTATTAGACTTTGAGGCTTCAATGCAAAACCAACAATCTCCAGTGAGGAGTAATTTGCAGATAAGGTGCCTGATACAGTCTGTTCCAGAATGCACTGCAGATAGAAGAGAAGTCTTGCTTTCTCCTGGGTCCATCTGCTTTTGGGGTTGAGGAGGAGTGCTTTCCCAGAGCCAAACATGGCCACTGTCAGAAGGCAGACCCTGCTGGGATTGTGCCAGAAGGAATTAATTCCTTCTCAAGGAATTCTCCATTCCTTGAGAAGACAATGGCCAGTCTATGAATCTTCACATGTGATCAATGATGATAATCCTCAAAGGGCAACCTAATTTAAAAAATTTAATGCTGAAATCAATATTAATGAGTAAGGAGTGCTTCGGATAAAAAATGATACCATATCTTCAAACCAAAGATGGAAAAAGGGCCAGACCTGGGGCAAAGGGATGTTTATTAATATCTGATAATTCTTGAGAGTGCTACCACAAAACATTTATTTCACCAAAGTGTGTCACAATCTAGTCTCACTAAAAAACCAAGTGTTCAAAGCCAGCTAATGTAGGCAGTTAAAGCTGCCTAGCTACATCTGAATTACCCTGAGGGGTAATTCTGTTCATAATATCCAGGCGTCAGTCACCTCACCCTTAAAAGAGAAAAAAAAGATGCTGTCATCTTGTGATATGGTCTCGTTTTTTCCATGATCTGTGCCTTTCAGTTGGGACTTGCCCACATGAATTTCTCTATGCCAGCACAGCTGGGTGTACAGTTCACTGTTCCTCCAAAGCCTGATCAATATCTTTCTTTCCCCATGTTTTTTCCACATGATATTACTGTGATATATTCTTTGCTTCCTCTCCAAGCACACGTCAATCTGTGTAGACCTTCAGTGTGACCCAAGGTATTAATGAAACATTTCCTGAGCTTAAATGGTTTAGTGTGGTTTTCCCAGTACCATCAAGGTGAGTTAGGTAAGCATCACACAACTTAGGGAACACCTTTGTTTATCTCCCTAAAGTGTCCTCAGGATGTACAGGGTGAGGATGTCAGTTGAGGGAGAGAACAGCTGAGGAAGAGCAAGTCTAAGAGAAGAAGACAAGCTAAGTTTTTTACATCATGAGGTAGAGGTGTAAGTGGGAATGTAGCCATTGGGTAAGAGGTACTAGCACTTAGAAGACAGCTCTGGGCAGACTTCATTCTGAGGAAAGAGTGGAAGTCATCAGGTAGGAACTCAAATCATGGACATGAAAAAGATTTCCTCGGGAAAGTGTGGAACAAAGAGCCCAGGGCCTAAGCCTGAATCTGGAGCTCGTTAGCCCAGTGAAGAAGACTGAGAAGGACTGGGAAAAGAACAAGACGGAGGTGGGGAGAATGATTTCCCAGAGACAAGAGGGAGAGGTTGTTTATAAGAGGAAGAAGTGGTCAGCACTGTCTAAGGCTGCCCATGGAGGGAGCAAGTAAGATGGTAACTTCTGTGAGATTTAATGTCGAGAGTTTTGGTGACCTTTATGAGTTATTTAGTGGGTAACATCAAAAAGAAGTCACTTTCTCACAGGGGATTGCTTCCAGGACCCCTGGATACCAAAATCTGAGGATACTCAGGTCCCTTACATGAAATGGCACAGTATTTGCATATAACCTACACACATCTTCCCATATACTGTAAATCATCTGTAGAATACTTATAATACCTAATACAATGTAAATGCTATGTAAATAGTCTCCTGTGCCCAGCAAATTCAAATTTTGCTTTTTGGAACTTCCCAGAATTTTTTTTTCAATATTTTCCACCTGCAGTTGGTTGAATCTGCAGACACAAAACCTGTAAATAGAGAGGGCTGAATGTATATCAAAATTAAAGCTTCCTACTCTTTGAAAGACAGCATTAAAAAAAAAAAAAAAAAAGAAAGGGCAAGCTATTGACAAGAAAAATAAATAATGCACGGGCTTCCCTGGTGGCGCGGTGGTTGAGAGTCCGCCTGCTGATGCAGGGGATACAGGTTCGTGCCCCGGTCCGGGAAGATCCCACATGCCGCGGAGCGGCTGGGCCCGTGAGCCATGGCCGCTGAGCCTGCGCGTCCGGAGCCTGTGCTCCACAACGGGAGGGGCCACAACAGTGAGAGGCCCGCATAACGCAAATAAATAAATAAATAATGCAAAACATATATCTAACAAAAGCTTGTATTTGGAATATATAAAGAACTCTTATAGCTCAATACTGAGATATTAACTCAATTAAAAATAGGCAAAAATTTTGAACAGACATTTCACAAACAAAGAAATCAAAATGGCAAATATGCGAATGAAAACATGCTCAACATCATTGGGGAAATACAAGTTAAAACCACAAGATATTATTATCACCTACTAGGACGGCTAAAATTAAAAAGAAAAACAATACCAAGTGTTGACAAGGATGCCGAACAACTGGAAATTTCATATTTGGTGGTAGAAATGCAAAATAATATAGCACTTTGGAAAAATTTGGCAATTTCTTATAAAGTTAAATATTCACTTACTATATGACCCTGCAATCCCCTAGGTATTTACACAACAAAAATTAAAATACCTGTGTCCAAAAAAAAAAAAGTGAAGTCACTTTTTAGGAGGGTCAGGGATGGAAGAGGGGTTCAGAATGGAGTCTAGCAGGGAAAATTATTTTGAACAACTTGGCTGGGAAGGGAAAGTAAAGTAGGACCCTATAGATGTGGGTAAATATGTTTTCAAGGTATGGAAAGGAATTGATTCAATCTAGAATATTTAGTATAACTCACATTTGGAAAGGCAAGTTTCCACTAGCAATTAAGCCTAGAAAATATGAAGCCATGGCAGCATATTAAGCATTGTAATTTGTATCTATCTCAGTTACATCCCACTCCACATATTCTCTAAACCTACATCAAAGTTTAGCAAATAACGATTCATAGTCCTGGTTCAGGACACAGTTCAAGGATGACTTCCTCTGCAGGGTATCTTACAGATGTCTGGGTAGAAAGAGCACTCCCTTGGCACTCTACCCTGCACTCTTCTGTCTGCACATACATCGCTGCATTTACTTGCTCTGGGTCTGCCTCCCCACATGAGGATGTGGGGTCTTGAGGAGAATGCCTAATGTAATCCTCCTTGAGTTCTATGCATTAGGGGGTTCCTAGTACCTACTTGGTGATTTGTTTGTCTTTTTCCTGGAATGGATGGATGGATATATAGGTAGATGAGCAAACATATGACTGAGTGAAATTGAATCACAGCCTGCTAAGATATTGTACCCTTTCTTCTGTTGTGCCCAAACTAACGATCTTATCCATTTCAAAACCCAGTAACTTCCCTGAAGAACTAGAAAAGGGGACAATCAGAGAGTTTATTGAAGTACATTGCTAAAAGGTGAGGAACATTTTATCATAGACTTTTAAGCCAATGAAGCTTCCATGATTTATTTTTTTTCTTTAAAATAATAAATAAGTGGTTCAATCAAAATTCTAACCTTTCTAGATTATAATTTTATTAACATTTTTTTCTTGGCACTATATAAATTTCTTAAACATCTTTCACTTTTAGGTATGAATTTATTCTACCTTGTAAACAACTCCCCTTTCCTCCACAGGTATAAAAGCAGTAACATTTCAGCTCCTGCGTGCTGGGTAATCCATGGAATATATCTCCTTTGTGCTCTCATAGCCTTAAGGAAATGGAGCCATGGTGAAGTTAAGATAATTGTTCAAGGTCACACAATAAGTTGTAGAGACAGGATTTGTAGCCCAACATTCTACCTCCAAAGTCTAAGCTCTTATATTTACATTTTATTCAGAGATGGCCATATTTTTTTGGATGACCTGTGGTAGAGAAAAAAATAATTCCATAAATAAAAGCTGGTTTCATTTAAACTAAGCCAAAGCCAATCAAATCAATTATCTAACATTCATTCATTTGTAAGGCACTGGATTATTTAAGGAACAATTTCATGTTTCTTGCCTTTATTGAGGTTTATAATCCAGTATAATGCATATTATGCACATGTTGAGTCTACTAGATACCATAATGTTATAGACTGAATGTTTGTGTCCCCCCCACCCAAATTAATATGTTGAAACTTATAACCCCCAAAGTGATGGTATTTGGAGGCGGGGCCTTTGGGGGTGATTAGGTCATGAGGGTGGAGTCTTCAAGAATGGACCTAGTCCCCTATAAAAGAGGCCCCAGAATGATCCCTTGCCCTTTCCAATACGTGAGGTGGCCATCTATGAACCAGGAAGCAGGCTCTCACCAGATACCAGATCTGCCGGTGCCTTGATCTTGGACTTCACAGCCTCCAGAACTGTGAAAAATAAATGTCTGTTGATCATAAGCCATCCCGTCTATAGTATTCTGTTACAGCAGCCCAAATAGACTAGGACACATGTGTTAATCCAAAGGTAACAGATTT
The DNA here is from genome assembly GCF_002837175.3 of Physeter macrocephalus. NCBI lineage: Eukaryota > Metazoa > Chordata > Mammalia > Artiodactyla > Physeteridae > Physeter > Physeter macrocephalus. Next base: position 44,350,072 of record NC_041214.2, read on the forward strand.
TTATTCTATTTGAATGAACCTGTTATTTGTTCAGTTCTCCCTTTCACTCTACATATTCCAGAAGGGCAATGTAGAAACTAAATTTATATTCATCATAAGTAATTCTATTGAGCTTAATGGTAATATCTCCTAGAGCATTCACTTACGGTGAATATTTTCACTCAGTGTTTCCTTGTGATTTCTTTCTTTTTTTTTTTTTTTTTTTTGCATCTTTAAATTGAATTTTCTTTCCAAGAGCCTTGGTACAAAATTTCTAGGAAACACCCCTGGAGTTAGCACTGAGTGACACTGAGAAATAACCATGGAAGAAAACACTATGTCACCATTACTATCATCAAATTAAATAAAATCTATTAAGAACAAGGAAGATCACATTTTTGCTACCTTAAGAGGCCTATACTTAGCACATCCCATTTGTAGCATCCATTAACTTCTGAGATTTAGGAACTGTGAGTTCTGGTTTCCATCGCATTGGTGAACATTCTTACAAACTCTATAATAGCAAAAAGAAATTCTGATTTCAATTTCCTCAAGAATATCCCCTGTGGAGCTAACATGTTTAGTCTAGGCCTCAATGTGATTGTTTCTTCTGGCAGGTTTTGCATAAAACAAACCTAACTTTATATTTTCTTTTAATTCTGAAACATTTGGTCCTTGGAAAAGATGTAAAATCAGTCACTAATGGAACTGTAGTAATTGTGGTATCCTGAAAATGACTGGCTTTAAAATAGAAGAGAAATAAAATGCTTGTAAGTGATTGTAAGCAAGAAGATACACATAACCATATTTTATTTTTATAAGAAGTTCTGTCATTGTGAGCACTTATTATAGCCTATGTTCTGTGCTAGATGGCTTTACATAGATATTTACGTAAACAATGAAGGTATCCTTGTTCTCATTTTACAGGTAAAGAAATGGAGGCTTAGTGAGGTCATTTTTCCAAAGATAAACTGACTTGTTAAGAGGTAGAGCTAAGAAGAATTAGAAACCAGAGATATCTGATTCCAAAGCCCATATTCTTTGATTATATTACACCCCTCTAATACCTACCAACTTGTGAGGCCCACCAATCTGAAAGAGGAATTGATGAAAGTGGTAATTGTCTCTGAGGAAAGGACTTAAGTTTCCACATTCAAATAGCCTGGAGTCAGCAGACATAGGATTTACAAATGCAGGAAAAACAAAACAAAACAAAACCAGAAATTGCTTATAGACTCAGGAAGGAGAAAGTCATCATACCAAGGTTATAGGGCCATCCCTAAAATGTAACACATCATGAAAAGGGACATCTATATTGTGTTAAATAAAAAACATCATAAAATACTGCAGTTAGTACAAGGATTAAGTGAATCTAAAATGAAGGAGAAACAAATAATCAGTGGGAGCTGTCCCTTCTGGGAGCCATGTTGATAGAGATGACTAGCATTAAAACTCAAACCTGAGACAGCCATCTGGAGGGTCCCGGAGCTCAGAGAATACAAGGCACCAACCAGAAGGTCAAGATCAGAGGCCAAGGTACATAAGAGAACACAGGTTTTTCTGGTTGCCATGATCAAGTTCTCACCCTCCTGTGAATTGCTGCCTAAAATATAGAGTTCTTTACTTGCCATGAGGCACATACACATCTTGACTTGTGCTACTAATTCCCATTTTACTCCACTCAGACTGAGCCAGAATTAACTGACTGATGTAGAACATCACAGAAATTGTCTCCAATTTTTCTTTGACTGCAAATTTACTAGAAGCTCATTCTCTTAGTATTCCTTAGAATTGGAGTGTCCAGAATAGTACAGGCCTAAATAAGTTTCTAAGAGAAAAATTTAATTTAGAAATAAGAGTAAAATATTCCAGTAATTAAATTGTACACTGCTGGTACATAGTGGACCATATAGACTGAATTATTCAAATAGCTCTAATTTCAAATAATAATAACTACTAAAATAATAATAACAATCACTATCAATTTTTGAGCACTTCATATATATGTATGATTTTAATTTTCACAATTGTATTAGCTCTTAATAATTTAGTTTAATGGTGGAAACTGAAGCTGTAGAAGATTAAGTACTTTATAGCAGCAGATTCAAAGTAGGGATGCAAACAAAGGTTGACTGATTTCAATACTCTTGCTCTTTGTAAAACATCATATTCCATCCATTGTCCCTATAAGCCAAGGAGAGAAAGCCATGATATTGCTTTCCTTTGAAGTACTCAGGGCCTGTTTTAGCAATCAACCATATTTGTAGTTGGTCTCAAAATTCTTGTATAACACACCATACCAGTGGTATCTAATCCAGTTCATCCGAGTTTGCTATCCCCAACATACAAACTCAAAATAATTTAAACATGGTACCATTAGGGCATCCTAAACTCTACTTTTATGCTCATCAATCAGGTTAGAAGATGTATGGAAATGCTTTGTCAAAAATGGAAGATGGATAGTGAAATAATCCTCCTGGCTTCTTTATACCAAGGCATTGGGCAAAATGCTCTGTCTTCTTTAGGTTGAAATCTGGTGAGAGGACTTTTCTGCCAAAGCTTGCCCAGATTATGAGGATACTTGGAGAATTTCACTTGCTCCTCAGTAAGTAGGAGACCTCCATTCCTTAGCTTTCTGAATCAGTGAGTGTTGACACAGTTAACATATTTTGTGAGATCCCCTCATGACTCTTATGTGATGACCCTGGCATGACTGACCATCTTGAGAACATACAGCCCCCTTATCGCCATTCTTCCTCATAGATCTGTCTTAAAGAGTAAAAGCCTGAGGACTGACCTGACCCATGTAAACCCCAAAAGTCCTGAGGAAAACAACTGACCTTAAAAAGAAACCTGAGAAGGGGCTCTGATCACAGGTACAAAGAATTCGAGTTAGTCCTTTCAAACTCATGGGCTAGTTTGCCTTAAATTGTAAAGATTATTGTTGTGCTTTTGAAAGGACGTTAATCCCAAAGGAAGAACAAAACAGAACGAGTCAAATTGCTTTGAGCAGGAAAACCTGCTGAGAGAGAAGAAAGTGTCTATAAGGAGCGACTTTTCTGAAATTGGCCCTGCATTTTCCTGAATGATTCTTGATTCTTATCTGTCCTGACTTTTCGAAAGTCATTACGCCTTCCAAGAGCTCACTATTTGCCTCCATGTCATCAATGTCATTATGACCTTGTCTTGCCTAGTCATACTATTTAGCGGCATCCTCATATACCTAAGCTAAGGAAAATACTTTTAATTTTTTTACGTTTGTGTTATTTCTTTAACTCCTCCCTGTCTTTCAAGGTTTAGCGGAAATGTCACTTCTCCCAGTTCCCTAACCCTGCCCTGGTCCATTTAGCACCATAATCAATTTTCTCTTTTGTAAACTTCCACAGAATGTTTTAAGCGGTGATGAGAACAACAATTTCTGTTATCAGAAATCTGAATCCAAATTCCAACATTTTCATGTTCTAAGGAAATTCACAAGTTTTTAGTTTTTCTGTCAATTAAGGAAAATAACACCCAAATTACAGGATTTCTGTAAGGATTACTTGGAGAAATATTTAACAGAGGACATACTAAATTATAGTAACTATTCTTATTGTCTTTTTTATTATTATTTTATTAAAATGATAGGAAATAAATTGATATGTGATATTTTATTAAATTTGATTTTATTAAAGTCATTATTATTTAAATCATTAATCATTATATCTCTCATGGGTCTTACCTTTTGTTTAGTAATAAAGTTATTTGGTTCTGGCTTAAAAGTTTTTGAAGGGGAGTATCCATGTCTGTATTACCTTAATTTTTTTTTTTCATGATGGCTAACAAAGGAACTCAAGTGTTCTTTTTCTTTTTTTATTGAAGTATAGTTGATTTACTATGTTGTGTTAATTTCTGCTGTACAGCAAAGTGATTCAGTTATACATACACACACACACATATATATATATATATATACATTCTTTTTTTTTAATATTCTTTTCCATGGCACTCAAGTGTTCTTGAGGGAATGAATGAATGAATGAATGGGTAAAAAAGACATTGTTCCTCTGAAAGCTAATCCAAACAGAATAAGTGGAAATGGCAAACTATAATTTCATTAACACTATTGGTTGAGTCCTATTAATAACGTGAAATACTTTCATTGCTGCCTATTTTCAATGCACGAGCATTGTGATGGTAGGGAAAGGAAACAATATTTAAAAGAGAGAGAAAGATAAAAAGGAAGGAAGGGCTTCCCTGGTGGTGCGGTGGTTGAGAGTCCGCCTGCCGATGCAGGGGAACCGGGTTCGCGCCCCGGTCTGGAGGCTGGGCCCGTGAGCCATGGCCGCTGAGCCTGCGCGTCCGGAGCCTGTGCCCCGCAACGGGAGAGGCCACAACAGTGAGAGGCCCGCGTACCGCAAAAAAAAAAAAAAAAAAAAAAAAAAAAAAAAAAGAAGGAATGGTGCGGGGGGCAATAATCTAGGGAAATAGTCATATCCAAATCAGATATAAACATGACTCACTTGACCTAGACAAAAGTGTTACTGAAACAGCCTGTAAACAACAGGGAAACGGCCCCCAAAAGATATCCTACATGGAAATACTTACTCTTAAAAGAGCTCATGGTAACTCACAGAAGCATTTCTAGCTTTTCAATTGGAAAATAACCAATCAAATACATGATGTTATCTGACAAAGTATCGTATGGAACAGACACTAGCTCAGTGTCTAATTCATAGTGGATACACGAAACATAATAGCTGACTCAGAATCTGTGATGGAAACGCTTATTATTATTTTTGGTCAGTGGGAAAATGGACACACTAATTCACATTCGTCCCTTTTTCCTTGTTCTCAGTTGCTCACCTGCTCACAGCCACCTCTTCTCTTTTACTGCCCCTCGCTTCTCCTCCCTCTCAGATTTACTTCTTTGCTCATTCATTCTCTCTCACAAGCATTCATCAAGTATTTATTGGTTGCCCACTCTCTTGAATGCACTGGGTAAATTTCAATAAAAGTAAATATGATCCCAAGCCCTTTAAATAAGCATAAGTACAAAAGCAACAGCAAGGGAGTAAGCAAAACATTGTTTTCCATTCCTATTCTCTTCAGCATCCCCTTTGGAATAATGGTTTTCTCTTGTTGAACGAAATGAAATCTTTTTCTGAACCATGCAGTAAAAACGAATGCAATTTGTTAATATTAGCATATGTTAACAAAAGCAAATGAGCTTCTAACTGGACATTGGTTGGCCTCAATTTGGTCTTTCCTCCAGATTTTCACATACTTTGAAACCCACTTCCTTTCATAAAGAGACATATGTGATGTTTAATTAACAGTATCAGATAAGATGACTTTTTTGTCAAAATGTGATATGTTCTGTTATTCGCACGGACTAGAATCAAGCCCACTCAATTTTATGAGTGGATTTCTCGTCCATTTGCTCTGTTTTTACCCACTATTTCAGGCAGACAAAGTTTAAGACAGCATATTGACACTGCGGACTACTTGATAATAATTGTTTATGGCAGTCTTGCCTGTAACTGAAGAATGCAATTAGTCCAGCCAAAATTTTAGTTGGATCTTTTTTTCAAATATCTCTAGCCAAATCATGAGTGCTATACACTTCTACACAAGAATATCCTTTCTTCTCTCTCCATATACACCAGCTCATAAGCTTACATTCTCTCTTCCTCACAGACAGCCAGTTTCTATTTTTGTTTTTAATTTTGTCTTCCATTTTCAATTGCACTTGGTTACATTTTTGTTTAGCTAGTCTGGGTTGGGTCTCAACTGACTGGTAAATTCTATGCTTACAGATATGAGCAGAGTAGCATTGTTTGCAAAGAACTCAGACTCTCCCATCACATTTCAGAGTATTATACTGTTATGAAATAGCTGAAGTTCTTCCCTGATAGCATAGAAGAATATGGTACGGTAAATCTCCTCACAAAGCATGTTATTTTTATATTAAGTAAGTCATATGTTCAGAAATCTCATGTGAATATATTCTATGAGTAAAACATTTTTGGCACATGGGATGCAAATTTGATTGGCATGGAGCAAATTATGTTATTCATTATGTTTCTGGAAAGGTAAAGCCTGCACAACTGGTAAATTAAAAGTGATTATTGCGGTAATGAGATATTTCAAATAAGCAGGCTTTAATCTGCTCAAGGAAATAGCAGGGCATACCTCAAGGGGCGAGCTTAGGAAAACTGGCTGTTCCTCAAAGAAGTCCATAATACCAAGAGCACAGAGGTACATCACAGATAAATTGGGCAGAAAGGAAACCCAAGGGGATAGAACAACAACTCTGCATATATTTGGAAGACACACACAAAAACATGTTTTCTGGAAGAATGCAGACTAAGAATGTCAAAACTTGAAACAAAGCAACCAAACAAAAAACAATCATGTACATTATTAGCGTCACAAATCAGAAAATATCAAGACTAAATCAAACTTAATGTGATTAAAGGAAAGAAAGAGAAAGCAGAGACTTCACTGATGATTGATAGATTTTCTAAAACAGAAATGAGAAAAGGATTATAAAATTAGAGTTGCATACTTGGAGTATGTTGAACCAACTGGTTGACCAATTAAAAATATCAGATGCCAGTGAAAACCTCCATTAAGCCAAATCAAGTCCAGGCTCAGAAAATAAGAATTAACTGCATTAAAGTCTGATTGTTGCACCGATTTTGGAGAGAAAGGGATGTAAAGTAAGGGATGCAGGCCACATTTAATGAATTTCAAGCAAAGGTAAGGTCAGAAGATATACAATTACACAGAACTCTTAACAGAATAAAGAGCTGAAACCTGGACTTTTGGAGGGTTTGTTTAATTGTTGTTTCATTTTAATAGAAGCCAGAAAGAGTAGCTATGTATGTTCAGAGTCTAATAACTTCTAAAAGATATACACAGCCTGTAAATATCCAAAGTAGAGAAACAGACATGATCAAAGGGCAGGCAAATAGGAAAAGGTAAGGGATGGGGAAAGCAAAAGGTATTGGTGACGTTTGTCTGAAGGGAAGAGACTCAGTGTGACTTAATAGCCTTCAACTATTTGAAAAGTAATATAAGAAGGATGGTGAACAGATGTTCTCCATTTTCACCTAAGACATAAAAAGCAGACAGAGGACTAAAAGTGCAGAGGAAGGATAAAAGAGTTATTTTAGTTGCAATCATGTCTGGAGGAAATGACACACTTTCAGGCCCTCTAATAGGAATGACTGTCAAGGGTTAACCTTTTTTAGAAGAAAGAGTCCCTAAATCTCATGAAATTTTGTGAATTCCTATGGGAAGATGTACAAAATCAGAACAAGTTAGAACTAGATGGGACTTAAGCAATCAAGTCATTTACTTTCTGAGCAGGGGTAGGCAAACTTTTTTAAGGAAAGGGTCATAGAATAAATATTTCAGGCTTCGTGGGGCATATGGTCTGAACTGCAATTCCACCACTCTAGTGTGAAAGCAACCATAGGCAATATGTAAACAAAGGGGCATGACTATGTTTCAATAATTACTAAAACAGTCAGCAAGCCAGATTTAGCTGTCTGGCACCAGCTCTTTCCTGACCCTGGTTGCAAATGTTGGTTCTCAAACTTTAGTGAGTGCCAGAAATACCTAGAGGACTTGTTAAACACTGACTGCTGAGGCCTACTTCCACCTACAGTTTCTGACTGAGTTTTGACCAAGGCCTGCTCATTTGCATTTCTTACTAATTGCCAGGTAACACTGATGCTGTTGGTCCAGGGACCACACATTGAGAACCCAGAGGCCAGAGCACAGAAATGAGAAGCTTAAGGGTCAGGTGAGCAGAATTCTAAGATGGTCCCTAAGATTTCCTTCCTCCCCGTTTACATACCAGGTATCATCCCCAAGACTGTGAATTTGGTGGTTATTACTCCTGTGATTAGATTATGCTACGTGATAATGACCTCAAAATTGGGAGATTATTAAAATGGACCTGAGGTAATCACATGCGGGCTTTAAAAGCAAAGAACATTCTCCTGCTGGTCACAAAAGCAACAAAAGGATTTCAGTGTGCTGTTGGAGGCCAGGTGTTGAGGAGCTAAGAGCAACCCCAGGCTGACAGTGACAAGGAAATTGAGATGGCCGTCCTACAACCACAGGACTGAATTCTGCTAACAAGGATGAGCTTGGAAACAGATTTTTTTCCCCCAGAGTCTCCAGATGAGAACTCAGTCCAGCCAACATCTTGATTTCAGCCTTATGATGTCCTGAGCAAAGGACACGGCCATACCAGTGCTGAACTTCAGACCAACAGAACTGTGAACTAATATATGTGGGCTAATGAAATACATACATGTTTTCAGCCCGCTAGTTTCTGGTAAATGTACTACACAGTAATAGAAATCTACCACTGTGTGTGGTGTGTGTCCCGCCCTACACCTAAACCTCCCCAGTCGAACAGGAGGTATCCACTGGCCGACATCATTAATTTCCACAACCCCCAGTGCTCTGCCTACCCGCTGCCTCCTCCACATGCATGCATGTGCTTCAGAAGCATCTCTCTCTGAATTAAAACATTCTCTGAGTTCTCACTCTCCTCTTCTGGTCAGGGGTACAAAGAAATTGAGGTAAGAAGTAGCTTCAATGTTTGGCAACCATAGCCATACTAAACCTAAAAATAGTTAATAGTTTCTTCTTTCCAAGGAGCTTTACATTCTTTAGTATCTAATTTGAGCCAACCCGAAATATTTCAATGGCAGAGCCCCTTTAAGATTCTTTAATAAGCCCCAAATTCATAAAAAGTTCAAAAATACCCTCAACAGTCATAAAATATTATAAAATCCTATTAATTTAAAAGCATTACATTTTCTGACATTTAAAAAGTTTCTGACATGGCATATCCATAGTTTGATTTTTCTAATGTTCTTATAAAGGTCATGTTTATGGTATAATAAACACACATTTGCAAGGGTTATCAATCAGAGCAAAGCTAGGTCGCAAACAGATTTCCAAAGAATTTCCTCTTTTTTATTCTGAACGTCTTAGCTACTTAAGTCTGTCACATTTTTCAAGAGCCTACTTGGAAAAAAAAATTAACGATTAATTTCATTTAAAGGGATGTCTGCATTTTAAACGAAGGGGGAGTGCAGCTTAGAAAATAAATGACAGAGATGCATTCTGCTGGTTCAGCAAAGTTGCATGGCAATTTGGAAAATTCTAATTTTTAAGCTCATGCTTTAGAGCAGGTACATTGCCGGTTAGCAAGGAAACCGATGGGGTCTAAAAGCTTCACAAAGAATTCAGTGGATATTGGCAATAAGTTTTTTAATGTGTATATGATGGAACGGACATCTCCTATTAATGCTAAGAAATACTGCAAAATAAAAAGGTGTTAAACTTTATTTTCTTACACAATTACCTTCGGTTTTTTCTTAGCAAGAGAGATATTAGATAGCTCCCTTCTTGTTGAGCGTTAAAAATAAAATAGACTTCTTTTAATATTCAAGAAATGCTAAGAAGAGGAGTGTCGCTGAAGATTTTGTGCCTACTGGCTATTTGGAAACATTATTTCCCTTGGTAACAAGAATTCAACCCACTCTTGAAATCTAAGCACACTTTCAAAACATTTAAGCTTAACAAAAAGAAACAAACGCACAATACAGCATAGCCTAGCAGTTCATAAAAGATGACAGAAGTGGCAGACAGCATCCCATCTTCAAATTTCTGTATCTCTCTTCAGTTTTTCCAGCTGAATTTCTCTAACCTTGTGTGTGATGAGCTTTAAAAACCCAACAGACGAGCTGGCACATGCAATTCTGCTCCAACAAGAGGATGTATTGGCTCCAAAGAGCTGTTTCACCTGATGTTTAAACCAAACATCCCAGCCAGATTTCAAGGGCTCCAAATAGCACGGCTCAGAAAAAGACCAAGTAGAAACACATTAAACGATGAAATTGGTCATTGGCATCACCGAATTACTAATGACACAAGATTTCTGGAAAAGCTTGAAACAACACATCTTGCCTCTCTTAATTTAGAAAATGAAATGCTAAAGGTACAAATGATCAGCCACCCTGAGGTTCTGGCCAAGGGACCAGTAAAGCAATAAGCCAAGCATGGAAGCAAGACAGGTAGATTCCTGGGGCAGCAGTTCCTCAACTGAGACAATCAGGGCAGGGAGAATGGGTCAACCAAGGAAGGAGAAAGAGAACAACTGTGAAAACTGGCAGGCAGGCGCCCTGGCTGGCACAGATATACAGCTTGGGTTTCCAAGTGGATAAAGGACAAAAAGGCAAATCGACACATTCTTGCCTTTCCTGTGATCCAGATAAGAATAATTAAAGATAAATAATACAGGAAAAGGAAATGGAAACACAAGGAAAATGAAGAAAGTAACTTTTCTTTAAACACCAAGCAATTTGGTAGTGGTAAATATTATCATGTGCAGAAACAAAACGTGTACTCAGTTTGTAATAGTTTATTTCAAAGTCTCTTCAGTAATGTAACACCAAATTCTTGTTGTGTTTGGCTTTTAAGGTTGCTCTAATTATTTTTGGTAAGGGCAGATTATACATTGGTATAAAGAGATTGAAATAGTGCACTTTGAAATTACGTATGGTTTCTAGCCATGTAATTGTAAAACTCAGGATTGGGACGTGCTATGAGAAACTATGAAAAGCATCAGTATATACCAACTAGCACCTACCGTACGGCACAGGGAACTCTGGTCAATATTCTGTAATAACTTAAATTGTGGACTTCCCTGGTGGTCTAGTGGTTAAGACTCCATGCTCCCAATGCAGCAGGCCCAGGTTCGATCCCTGGTCAGGGAACTAGATCCCATATGCCACAACTAAAGAGCCTGTATGCTGCAACTAAAGATCCTGCACGCAGCAACAAAGATCCCATGTGCTGCAACTAAGACCCAGTGCAGCCAAATAAATAAATATTTAACAAAATAACCTAAATGGGAAAAGAATTTGAAAAAGAAGAGATACATGTATATGTATAACTGAATCACTTTGCTGTACACCTGAAACTAACACAACCTTGTAAATCAACCATACTCCAGTATAAAATAAAAATTTAAAAAATAAAGCATCAGTGTATAAAGCGACACTGGCTAAATGCAATATTATGTGACCTCAGACATGAGTCACATATATGTGGGATCTTCCCGGACCGGGGCACAAACCCATGTCCCCTGCATCGGCAGGCAGACTCTCAACCACTGCGCCACCAGGGAAGCCCCACATATGTAATTTTAAAGTTCCTAGCAGCCACATGAAAAAAGTAAAAAGAAACAGGTGAAATTAATTTAATAATTTTATTTCATTCTTTATACATAAAAGAGCATTTCAACATATGAGCAATCTAAAAACATGAGCTAGTTTACACTCTTGTTTTCTCTACTAAGTCTTCATAAACCGGTGTATATTTTAAACTCATAGCACACCTCAATTTAGCCTAGCCAGTGTTAAGTCTTCAATACCCCCATGGGGCCAGTGACCGCGTTTGGCAGCCTGGACATAGAAGTTAAGAAATCAAGGCTTTGGTGTCAGACTCTGAATTTCCACCCTATCCCCACCATTAACTAGCTGTGATCTAGGCAGCATGATTAGTTTTTCTTAACCGAAAATGGGAAATGCAAAATGGGAAAAGTAATAGTACTACCATTAGAGTTACTCTGTTGATTAAATAATTCTTATAAAAACAATGTAAATACTGACTTGACACTTACCTGAACATTTAATAATTTTTAGTTTTAACAATAATGTTTTAATATAACATTGGAATTACTTATAGTCTCAAGATGTGAGAGCCATAAAACACTTCTGATCGATAACTGTGGGATTCTGCCTTTGGCATTTTGGTCATCCCTTGTGGCAAATTAAATGTGGCCACTAATACTTTGCTGGTCCTCCCATCATGAAGAGGAGACTGTTGTCTTGCCCCATGAGTTACCGATGGCCTGATGGTCTGCTTTCCCAATAGAACATGGCAGAAGTGATGCCACGTGCATTCCAGGGTCTGGGCCTCAAGAGGCCTTCCTCTCTTGCCCCTTGCTCTCTGGTAAGCCTGTCCAGAGACCAGTAGGAAAGGAAGTGGGTCTAGTCCAATGAAGAAAGAGGTGCTATAAAGAGGAGAACTAGGGTCCACAGTCAACAGTCAGCACCAACCTCCATAAAAGTCATCTTGGACTTTCCAGCCCAGGAGACTCTCCAGATAAAGGCTGCTAGATGAAAAAACCAGACAAAACAAGCAGAGGTGGGACTTCCCTGGTGGCGCAGTGGTTGAGAATCTGCCTGCTAATGCAGGGGACACAGGTTCCAACCCTGGTCCAGGAAGATCCCACATGCCACGGAGCAACAAAGCCTGTGTGCCACAACTACTGAGCCTGTGCTCTAGAGCCTATGAGCCACAATACTGAGCCCTCGTGCCACAACTACTGAAGCCTGCGTGCCTAGAGCCCGTGCTCCGCAACAAGAGAAGCCACCACAATGAGAAGCCTGCGCACCACAATAAAGAGTAGCCCCTGCTCGCCACAACTAAAGAAAGCCCACGTGCAGCAACGAAGACCCAACACAGCCAAAAATAAGTAAATAAGTAAATAAATTTATTTTTAAAAAAACCAAGCAGAGGTGGTACCCAAACCCAAAGTATCATGAGACATACTGTTATTGTTGTGGCCAGTTAGTTTTGGAGTTGGTTTGTCATGCAACAACAGATAACAAAACTATCATGACAAAACTATTATAACAACTATGACCTGTGATATGTTTTTTTTGAATAAAGCAAAAGGTACTTTTACATTCACAGGAATTCAACACCAAAAGGCAAAACAATGGTTCATCAATGATGACCATGCACAATTTTGATTTGTTCCCATTGAGAAATAGATAAATAGCTTAATGAAGCCTTATGTTCATTGTAAAAAAGTGAGACAATATAAATAAGCAAACAACAGAAAAAAATTTAAAAATCTCTATAATCTCACTACCAGAAGTCACCTCTGTTATCTGGGCATCTCTACTATTTTGCTCCTTTTAAAAATGTATTCTTTGAGGGTGTCAAACACATTTGTTTACAAAAAAACAGAATCATTTCAAACTGCCTTTGCTCTATTGAGAATAATTGCACATTTTAGTAAATATACTTCTAAAATCTCATTTTAAATTCTGAGAATGACGTTCTTTTAGGGATATACCATAACTGATTTAACCAAGGCCTCATCACTGGGCATTTACATACATACCCGATTTTTTCCATTATAAATAAAGCTGACATAAAAGATGTTTATAATCATAAATAAGTTATTTCAAATGAAACAAGATAAAAATGCAATCAGTAAATTGGGGGGAGGAGACAAGGCATACCATGAAACACATAATGGCATAATTCATTAATTATCTTTCTATAATAAAACTTGCAAAACAAGTGTTTATCACAGCTAGACATTAATTGCATTCTTTCCAAGTCTCAGCTGATTTAAGGGTCTTTAGCAATGTCTCTTCTTCCATAGGGCATTTGTATCAATAAACTGTTTTTAAAATCCATGAATTCTGCCGTAACTGTTGTCATCTGATGACATTCTAATATTTAATTAATATCCTAATATTCAATTAATAACTCTAGGTATGCAACATGAAAACTAAAAACCAAGTCATGTAATTTTTAAAATGACAAAGAGAAGTTTCTCAGTTCCCACTCAACAGCTTTATACTGTAACCATATGTTCAGAAAATCAATTAAGAACACACCAGGATATCTGAAAACAGTATGTGTATGCTATGAAGTTATTATTATATAATGTGCTTGTTTTCCCAACAACGTACTTCAGTGCCCATAGAGAGATGTCCTTAGCCAAGAAGATTATTGTCTTCTTAAACAAGTAAGCTAAGAAAAGTATTCTCCATGACAATGAAAGGGAGCTTAGATGCACAAATCTTACCTACTCCCATGGCTGAGACTGTGCAATCTCCACACGGGGAGATTTTTCTGATGTCCAAATATTTACAATCATCTGGCCTACCTCGCATTCTTGAAGCACAAAGATCCTATCACAGTTAAAGACTGAACAACTGAATCTCAAAGGAGTTATGACAAACTGACCGTGTTCTAATACCATACTATCTACAAAAGTAGAGTCCCCAGAGAGAGACTTTGGTTGTGTTGGTCTAACTCTGTCCAGAGGACAAGAGCGCCAAATTTAATGAATCACTAATATTCATTCTCTGGAGAGATGTGTTCTGTCGTGGGGTAGCATAAACCCCACTGAACTTACAATGGCTAAAATGGTCAATTTCCCTTTCCTCTCATGCTCACCAAGCAACCTGCACATCGGCTGGTCCTTCTCAGCAACCTAGAAAGAGTGGACTTGAAAAGCAGCCATAAATATAACAGTCACGGGAAATTCAGTGTGGGCTCAACTACCCATTAGCAGTTAGACACGTAGTTTAGATTCCATATGCATTGAGCTCATAGGTGTCAATCTTCGAGAGCCTGCTTGCTGCTTCCTGTAGCAGTTTCTGATTAAGGGGAGGACAGTCAGGTGGCGTCAATTGATAAGAAGCTCTAAGGCAGCGATTCTCATACTTGATCAGCATCACCTGTAGGGCTTAAAAACCAGAAATGTCTGGGCCCCATCACCTGGGAATTTGAATCTCTAAGAACTTCTTAGGTGATGCTGTTGCTACCGATTTGGGGACCTTAGTTTGTGAGCCACTATCCTAAGGTATCTTCCAATTACATTGGGAATGTTACAGCAGTTTATACTGGATTTGTAGGGCAGGAATAGAGATGTAGGTGTAGAGAATGGACATGTGGACACAGTGGGGAAAGGGGAGGGTGGGACAAACTGGGAGATTAGGTTTGACATAAATACACTACCATGTGTAAAATAGATAGCTAGTGGGAACCTGCTGTATAGTGCAGGGAGCTCAGCTCCATGTTCTGTGGTGATCCAGATGGATGGGATGGGATGGGGGCGGGGGTGAGAGGGAGGTCCAAGAGGGAGGGGATATACGTATACATGTAGCTGATTCACTTCATTGTACAGCAGAAACTAACACAACATTGTAAGGCAATTTTACTCCAATAAAAAAATATACACTGGATTCCAAATAGGACTGTTTACAGATGCAATGAAAAGTAAGTGCGCCTGAGTGATGTTTCAGACCTGGTTCCTTAGGAAATAGAGCCTAAGACAAGAGTTAGGTGTTATTGCTTTATTTGGGAGATGTCTGGCCAGGGCAGTGAGGGTGAGGAAAAGGGACGTGAGGGCAGGACAAGCCATGTGAGGTGGTGCATGGCCACTGCTTCGTGATAAGCTGTGAAGAGACTCCGCCCGTTCCACGGGGCCATGTGTGATGTCTCCTGATGTGCTATTCAGAGAAACTGCACCTTGGAGGAGCCCATGAGACAGAGGGGGCAGAAAGGGAGTTTGGCTGCCTTCGTTCTCCTTTTCTCTAAGTTCTAAGTGTGCCCACTGGAAGTTAACTCCCTGCCCCCCCAGGGGCATCTTCTGACCTCCTTGGGGGGAACCACGTTCCACTTTTCAAGAAGTGCAGCACTTCAACCCTAGGCTAGAAGTTTCAGGAAAAGCCAGAAACCCAGAGCTTAGCACTGGCTACACTAGCCATTTATCCTTAGCCTAGAAGGAGGATCTGGCCATCCTAGACTGGCCACTGGACCCACCAGGTAGAGAACGTGAGGACCCAGGCAGACTTAGTTCCTTGACTCTGATGGTGGGTGACACAGCACAGAAACCTGAGGGTCTAGAAATGGGGGTACTGAGAAATTCCAAGGAAGCCCAGAACATCTGTCTAATGCCTATAGAATTTGAAAACACTACCCTCATTCTCACTAACTTATCTCCAATGAATAAGGGTCACATACGCACCATCCAAGTCTGAAATGACAGATCTTGTCACCAATTCTGAGATCAGTGAGCTCACAGCTCACTGATCTAGAAAGTGCTAGAAATCACTAGCTGAAATTATAAGGCTGAAGAATGCGTGCCACAGTGCTGTTGACTGGGGAAGAGGGGATTATTTTCATGATTTTAAAAATCTGAATGTGAAAGTCTTTAACAGGCCTTCCAAAAAGTTGGCTAGGTCAAAAACATTGCAAAAAAAAAAGGAAGAAAAAGAAGTGTTCTTTTTAGTGGGAAATATTTACCAACATGAAAGAATTGAATAAGAGAACTTTAACACATATTTTGAAAGAGACTTTACAACTGTCTTAATGAGGATGATCCACTAAACATTTCTGAATGGAAAGATTGAAAATTAAATATACCGAATATATAAAGTACATGCAAAAAATCCTTTATTCTAGACATAAAATTTGTGTGCAATTTGTATACAAATGAAATTTTAATTTTTTAGTAGAAAGATCAGTTTAAAAATTTTTCACTAAATGTCATAGTTTTAATATAAAATACATATAGATATATTTATGGATATATTTATTTATGTCTTTATATATATACATGGATATATATATATTTATTTATGTATTTATAAATGTATATGGATATATACATATACATCTGTATACCCAAAAGTCAAAGGCTATTGATTTGAAAGGGTGCTAAACCATTAAACCATCTGGGATGTACACATAATTCAATATAGCCTTGTCTAGGGGTCCTTAGGGTACGTGAGCCGGCAGACTCAGTGCCACACCAAGGTGGGGACACTATGTAAGGTCCTGTGGATGGTAAACTGGTCAACCTAGCAGAGATCTCAGGCTTACCCCTCACCCTGCATACATTCTTAATTTTACATTCTCCTGATTATCACCTTCAGAGACCCAAGTCATTTCCTCATGTTCTCTGGAAACTTCAGCACCTGAACAGAGCATCCCTCCTTCAGCCTCTGCCACGTGTAACACCTGCACTGGAAAATCCCACCCTACCCCCAGCCATAGATTCTTCTCTGCACTCTACTCCAGTGGTTCTCAAAGTGTGGTCTCCAGGCCAGCAGTATCACCATCAAATGGGAACTTACAAGAAATGAAGTCATTGGCCTCACCTCAGACCCTTGGAATCAGAAAGTCTGGCTGTTGGGACCAGCAAAGCATGTTTTAAAGAACCTCAGGTAAATAAATTCATCTGTATCTTTTTTTTTTTTTTAGATTCTATATGTAAGTGATATCATATGGTATTTGTTTTCTCTTTCTGACTTACTTCACTCAGTATGATAATCTCTAGGTCCACCCTGTTGCTGCAAATGGCATTTTCACTCTTTTCATGGCTGAGTAATATTCCACTGTATATATGTACTACATCTTCATTATCCATTCATCTGTCAATGGACATTTAGGTTACTTCCATGTCTTGGCTATTGTAAATAGTGCTGCTATGAATATTGGGGTGTGTGTGTCTTTTAAAATTATAAATAGAACCACAGACATAGAAAACAAATTTGTTACCAAAGCGGAAAAGGGGGGGAGGTATAAATTAAGAGTTTGGGAATAACATATACACACTACTATGTATAAAATAGATAACCAACAGGGACCTACTGTATAGCACAGGGAACTCTACTCAATATTCTTCAATAACCTATAAGGGAAAAGAATCTGAAAAAGCATATGTATGTATAGATAGATATAACTGAATCACTTTGCTGTACACCTGAAACTAACACACCACTGTAAATCAACCATACTTCAATAAAAAAAAAATTAATAAAATAAAATAAAATTAGAAATGAAAAAAAAAGAAAGCACCTCAGGTAACTCTGACGCACCTTACATCTGAGAACCACGGCTCTACTTCATTCACACCCACCTGCCTTCAGCCTGAACACTTACCTGGTCAATATCTGAAACTGCTCTTGAACGCTGGCACTCTGACCTCTGATCACAATCCATGTCACTTTCCCTTTTTTAAAATCGCTGGTCCCTTGAATGCTTCCAAGACTCCTCTCAGCCTGCCACCCCCTCCCTCTTTGCCATCTCTCCTCCCCAGCCTGAACCTCATGGCCAACCAATTAAACTGTGTTCTCAAGAGCATCCTCAAATCCCTCACCTCTTTAACTCTTAACCACAGCTGTCCTGCCGATGCCATACCCTAAACCAATCCAACTCCCTGTTTCTCCAGGTTGTTTCTGGGTTGCCAAGTACTGCTTGAAAAAATGACACAGCTATGTTCACTGGCTCCATTACAAATGTATTCTAACCAACCTCAGCTGCTTGCTCTCTGCGACTTGGCAATTCTTTCATTCTTCCCCAGTCTGCTTCCTTTCCCACCCACAGCTGGTGGGAAAGGTGGTTCACACAGCTGGTTCACAGCTTTGTAACTTTCCCAGTGGCCCCAACCTCACCTTCAACCTTCACACTCCTTCACCAAGAAAGGAGACTCACTGTAAGGCAGGAGTTCCTTACACCCCCTCCACCTCTGCCTCAAAATGGACTCAAATATGTGTGCCCACCCTTTCCTCCTTTCTTTCCTCTGAGAAGAGCTGTCTTGCCCTCCCCAGATCACCCCGCCATCTCCCTTCTCTCCTATCCTACACTCTCCAAGATCTTAATGCCTATCGATACTTCTGACCGTCTCTGCTATGAAACTATGTTATTCATATGGATCATCCACCTTAATTTTCACAACTCTTGAATTTTTTTTATTGTGGTAAAATATACATAACACGAAATTTACCATGTTAAGCACCTTTAAGTGTACAACTCGTTGGCATTAAGCACATTCACACTGTCATGCAACCATCACCACGATCCATCCTCAGAACTTTTCATCCTCCCAAACAGAAACTCCATAGATGTGAAATGATAACTCGCCATTTCCCCCTCTTGCCCCAGCCCGCGGTAACTACTGTTCTACTTTCTGTTGCCATGAAACTGATTATTCTAGGCATCTTGTATGAGTGGAATCATACAATAGTTATACTTTTATGTCCAGTCTATTTCACTTAGCATGATGTTTTCCAGATTCAGCCATGCTGTAGCAGGTATCAGAATTTCATTCCTTCCCAAGGCTGAATAATAATCCATTGTATGGATATACCACACTTTGTTCATTCATTCATCCATCAATGGACATGTGGGTTGTTTCCTCTCATAAAACTTACGTGTGGTGTCTATTTTTAACCTCACTTTTAGATGAAGATCCTGAGGTTTAAAGAGGTTAACACAGCTGCTAAGCAGGTGGAGTAACCAGGTATAAAGACCTCGACCTTCATATCTCCGGCTTTCCCCACGATATCCCTCCAGCTCTATCTCATATACGTCCACTTCTCTGGAGATTATACTCCATCATTTTTCCACCCTCAGTCAAGCTGTCTTTCTCTGTGCCCACCCACTCCTTTCTAAAATCATATTCAATTCCGTTCAACTCTAAAAATAACTGACTTCTCTCTTTCTACTTACTTCCCAAATTCTCCCAAATTTGGCCATTAAAGGTCATGAATGTCTTTCTCTGTCTGACTTACTTCACTCAGTCTGATCATCTCTAGGTCCATCCATGTTGCTGCAAATGGCATTACTTTATTCTTTTCTATGGCTGAGTAATATTCCACTGTATATATGTACCACATATTCTTCATCCATTCATCTGTTGATGGACATTTAGATAACTAATAAGGACCTATTGTATAGCACAGGGAACTCTACTCAGTACTCTGTAATGACCCATATAGGAAAATAATCTAAAAGAGTGGATACATATATATATATAACTGAATCACTTTGCTGTACCCCTGAAACTAACATAACACTGTAAATCAACTATACTCCAATACAATTTTTAATAGGTCATGAATGATGTCTTAAGTGTCTCTTCCCCTGCTCTCCTACTCAGTGCCAGTCATTCTGTGCCTTCACAATCCAGCACCAATGTACTTTTCCAGCCTCGTCTGCCAATGACACCCCTCACTTCACTCCGCACAGAATGCCACAAGCTACAGGATATCCATCTTCCTGCAGAGTGAATGCCTCCATTCTTCCCCCCAACATTTTCCTTAGAAGGTCCTTTTTTCCACTGCTCCTTCTGACAAACTCTTGCTCAGCCCATCCTAAATTACCTTTTTGCTGGCGTCTCCCAGGCCACCCCAACTCCCACCTACCTCAGAGTAACCATGTCTTTCTCTGAGCTACTGTTATGGATGCTACTGCCCCAGAATTTTAGTATCATTCATTATCTGAACATCTGCCATCCTCTTCCAAGATACTGTCAACATCTTGAAGGCAATCGCTACTTTTTAAATCTTTTTTAATTTATTTTTTATGTTCAAATTATGATTTATTAAATTTATTTTATTGAAGTATAGTTGATTTACAATGTTGTTTAATTTCTGCTGTAGAGCAAAGTGACTCAGTTATACATATATACACATACTTTTTCATATTCTTTTCCATGATGGTTTATCACAGCATATCGAATATAGTTCCCTGTGCTATACAGTAGGATCTTATTGTTTATCCATTCTATATATAATAGCTTGCATCTGCTAATCCCAAACTCCCAATTCATCCTTCCCTCCCTCACTCCCCCTCCCCCTTGGCAACCACAAGTCAGTTCGCTATGCCTGAGACTTTCTGTTTCATAGGTAAGTTCATCTGTGTCATATTTTAGATTCCACATATAAGTGATAGCATATGATATTTGTCTTTCTCTTTCTGACTCACTTCACTTAGTATGATAATCTCTAGGTCCATCTATGTTGCTGCAGATGGCATTTTCATTCTTTTTTATGGCTGAGTAATATTCCTTTGTATATATGTATCACATCTTCTTTATCCATTCATCTGTTGATGGACATTTAGGTTGTTTCTGTGTCTTGGCTATTGTGAATAGTGCTGCAATTAACATAGGGGTATATTAAATAGAGTAAAAAACATATATAGTGGACATTTCTCGTGACCTCCTCATAACCTCTTAACCATTTTCTCCTCTGGCTGTAGTTGTGGCAACTAGCTTCACACAGCTGTAACCAGATAACTCTTTGCCTCAGTGACAATAGGTATCTCTTGCTTTCTTCCCCAGAGTTTTTCTGACACCTCAATGAGGGATGCCTTATGGGAGCCTGAGTTCACACACACATGAAGATTTGATTTATGTGGGAATTATCCCATGTTGCCACCCAAAGGGAAATGAGAGCTGGTGGACTGTCTCCTTCTTTCAATGTCTTGAGTGGAATTTCTGAGGCTACTGCATACAGGCACTCAGAAGGTCCCAGTTTGATTCAGCCTGGTTGCCCATAGCAGTGATCTGTTTGATAACCTGCCTTTGTTTCACTCTTCTCAGTCCTCTGCTCTTGTTCCCTGGGATCCCTTCTCAAAATAAACTACTTGCAGTGCAGACTATTGTCTCAGGTTCTGCTTTCTGGGGCATCTCAAACTTACAGTCAGAATACTACGTCATAAGCATGGCTTTGTCATTTACAAGCTCTGAAACCTTGGGCAAGTCACCTGACGTCCCTGGGATTCAGTTTTCCTCATCTGTAAAGAAGAGATACCAAGAAGAATTAGGCTAAAGCTCATAAGCTAAAAAAAAGTATATGTCCTGTGTAATATAGAACAGGTTTTAGAAATATTAGAACTAATGATCTCCATAATAATATTTTTTAAGTTTTTAAAACTATTTCTCACAGATTGGTGCCAATCGACAAAAGCCAATAAACAGTTTATGAATTTAAAACATAAGAGAAAATGATGTATCATCTAGCCAAAGAGGAGTAGGAGCTACAGAGTCAAAATTATTGATAATATAAAACTTTAGGAACTCTTTTCCATAGAATCTTTAAGGAGTGCCTTCTGAGAGAATCAGGACTCATGGGGGAAACCCTGCAACTTGGATACATACTCAAGAGCAAAGTAGAACTAGCTCTGATTAAGAGGTTTCACTTCTCCATGTGGCCTGAATCTGCTTTCTCTCAGCCCTTCCAGAATGCTAACTGGTCTTAACAACCAGATCTGGCCACTAGGGAAGAATTCTTGGGCCTTGGAACACCCCACACTTGACAGAGGAAGCTAATTTGGAAAAAAAAAAAAAAGAGAGAGAGAAGTCATAACTATGGTGAGTTGAGTACTCATTTGTGTATGTCTAGAAAAAGATGGACTCTTGGGTACTTAAACATACACCGATGAAAGAGGGTAACTTAGAAAGCTTCTTGTGATGGATCTCAATGAAGCAACTTGAGATCTACATCTCACTAACTGTGCAGGGTCAAGCTGGTTATTTAACTTCACTGAGTCTAATTAAAACAAACAAGCAAAAAAAAAAGACAATTCTTCAAAGGGAAGGGAAGGGAAAAAAATAAGGAGAAAGGGAAGAAGAGAAAAAAGGAGGAAGGGTAGAAGGAAAAGCTTGGCTTTTAAAGTGAGGCTGACTTGGGCTTGGATACTAGCTCCACCAAAGAATTGCTTTTGTGCTTAATAAATCATTTAACTTCTCCATAAAAGAAGTACATTATCTTGATTAGATATGGGGCATATAAAGTACCTGGAACATAGGAGTTATGCATAAACGGACCTCATATTCATCATCATCATCGTCACCATTGTTACAAGTATTGGCATCACATCACTTCCCAAGAATACAGAAGTCGATGCTAAAGCCGAGAGCTGGGAGTCCAAAGGACATCAAAAGAAGAGCAGTGTAATGGAGTTATTTTTCTCTTCTAAAGTAGCTTTCGGAAATTGCTTTTCTTTTCCCTTTTAAATTAATCTTCAAATGCCTCTGGAGACAGGTGATTCTCAAGAGCTGAGCAAAAGTGAAGCTGATCAATAGTGGATGGTGATAGCTAAGGGAAACAGTCTAGGTTGCAAAATGTGTGCCATCAGCAAGAGACGGCCCTGTGCAGCACTTTTTAGTTCAAAGGTTGCAGCCACATGTGATTTTAAGCAAGCATCGCTGCAGGACAAAATATGTATTACAGCTTAAGTAGAACCAACCAACAGGCCATCCAGTTAATGCTAGGCCTCCTCCTCAAATACTGCCAGACCCTTCCATGGGAAAGTATAAAAGCTTCAAATATTCCTCACCACATTCTACATCACCATAGAGAGGGTTTCTTCTTGACGTCAGCCAGTCATCAAGCTATGCCCAGAAGCATGAGACCTGACAGCCCTCCTCATAATTTCCTCCTTGTAGTCAAACTGCAGATGCTGTTATATATACGTTGTACACAGAGAGAGTCCATGGAGATACTCCCCTTTATGCCTTTAAAATGCCCTCCCTTCTAATTCTAATCACTGCTACCTCTTGTTGGGGTGAAAATATGTGGTGTAAACAAGAACAGCATCTTATTCTCCTGAAATACTTTGTAATTAGAGAGATAATTGCCATTATGGTGTCTTGTCAACACCAGACCCTGGGCTAAACAACTTAGATATACAACTTTTCATCATAATCGTGCTAGTGGTATCATAGTCCCATTTTACAAATAAAGGAAGTGAGGTTCTCAGTGGGTAAATCGTTTTGCCCAATTTCTTACAGTAATAAGTAGGAAACTGGTCTTAACAGCCAGATCTGGGCACTAGGGGAGCATTTTTGGGTCTTGTAACATCCCACACTTGACAGAGGAAGATAATTTGGGGAAAAAAAAAAAGAGAGAAGTCATAACTATGGTGAGTTCAGTGCTCATTTGAGTACGTCTAGAAAAAGATGGACTCTTGGGTGTTTGAACATATGACAATGAAAGAGGGTAACTTAGAAAGCTTCTTGTGGTGGATCTCAGTGAAGCCACTTGAGATCTACATTTTACTAACTGTGCAGGGTCAAGCTGGTTATTTAACTTCACTGAGTCTAATTAAAACAAACAAGCAAAAAAGGACTTCAGTGGGGATGAACCTGGTTCTGTCTGGCTCCAAGGCCACCAGAGAGCACCTCCTTTGATGTGCCTTCCCAGAGTAGAGGCAGAAGTCTGGATACTTAAAATGTAGGGGGTGGGAAGGCAGCAAGGTTGGACACAGACTCTGGATTCAGATCCTGTAAGTCAGAGCTCTGACACATAGCAGCTGTGTGACCTTGAGGGATCATGGGATGTCTCCTGGCCTCAGTTATTTTATCTGTGGAATGGAGACTGTAAACTCTCCTACCTGAGCATGCTTGAGATAATCCCTGGCCCCTCCAGCACAGGAAAAACAACACATATTTATTGTTGTTACAATATTCATTGTGTTGTGACAACAGATAGCCACTATACAGTGGCACATAGAAGCTGGCCCATGTGAGTGAAACCGAGACATTAAATTCAGCCACCATTCAGTGCATTTAAACATTTCTCTTAAGCCACTACATCAATTAATAATAGGCTTTCTGATCTAATCAGCATAACCGTGGGTCCACATAACCTGCCCACATTCATCAAACTCAGCTCTTGAAACAATTGATCATTGTCTATCAAGCCCATGCAATGCATTTCCAGAGAATTATCCCACAAGATCATGAGAACTCAGCTTCTGCCAAGCAATGCTTTATCGTGGGAAAAAATCTACTCCTTAGTCAACCTCCCTGTAAATCAGTAGAGTGTGAATTACCTGAAGGGGAAGGGAACCAGTCCTCTCTGGATAGCTCTAAAGGACCCAAAGTTATCATTTTATTCATCAGCTTGTGTCTTGTTAATATTCTTTGTTTTATTATGATTTGAAACAAAGTACAATTATTAGAAATGCATTAGAAAGTGACAGTATAGCATTCTTATGAACGTGTTTGTATGTGTTTTCAGGTCAGAAGAACAGCTGACACTAAGCATGTGCTCTGGAAGAGCTGCCCGCCAGGGTGGAGACCCTCTCACTGGCCACGTGGCCTGGGGAGAGGACGTCTCCGTGTGGTGTTGCTTTTCCTCCTCTTGTAAATAAGGGAGACCAAAGCTGAACCTGCTGCATAAGATTGCTATTCGCCCCCCAAAGATCTGAGTGCTCACCTTGGGTGAGATACCATTCTACACATTTTCATGCCCTTAAAAAGTTTATAATCACATGAAGAAAGACAGTAAATCAATATATAATATGCCAAAGGGGATAATCTGAGCTCCATCTTTGCTCTGATAGTAGTAAGTTTTGTGATCTGTTCCAAGAAACTCATTTGGTCTTGCTGAACCTGATAAGAATAGGAAAAAAAAGAAAGAAAGAAAAGTAAAGTGGAGTAAAGGGCATAGAGCTGCAATGTCCAGTATGGTAGCCACTAATCCCATGTGGTTACTGAGCCCTCACAATGTGGCCGGTCCAATCTGGGATGTGCTCCAAGTGTAAATACAGTGCATTTACCAGAAGTACCCTAAACGTAAGTACCAGATTTTGAACACTTAATATGAAAAAGGGAATTTAAAATATCTCATGAATCTTTTATATTAATTACATGTTGAAATGATAATATTTGAGGTATCTGAATTAAGTAAAAGTATTATATAAATTAAATTTTACTTGTTTCTTGTTGCTTTTTAAAAAATGTGACTACCAGAAAATTTTAAATTACCTATGTGGCTTGCATCTGTGGCTCATGTTATACTTCTGTGCCTTCTGG
This sequence comes from Physeter macrocephalus, assembly GCF_002837175.3. Lineage (NCBI taxonomy): Eukaryota > Metazoa > Chordata > Mammalia > Artiodactyla > Physeteridae > Physeter > Physeter macrocephalus. The sequence continues at coordinate 44,375,495 of NC_041214.2, forward strand.
GCTAGAGAGGGATGGGGGCCAGATTTGCGGCTGAGGGGGCATAAAGTAGTCAGGGAAGACCACTCTTAATAGCATGATGTGGGGGCAGGACCACAAGGAAATGAGGGAGGGCACCATGTGGTTCTCAGGAAGAAGCACTCCAGACTGAGGGCAAAGTCAGAAATAAATGAAATAATTGATGCTACACAACTAAAAAGAGCCTGACACCTAGTAAAGCAGCAAACTTTAGCTCTAATGATTTCTCAGACCCAAAAGCCTGGACTGATATTTAAAGATCTGCATTTATACCATCTGATTAATTTTAAAAACTAGTAATCTTTTAAGTAATCTTTTTCCAAGAGGGAACAGCCAGGATTAAACATCTTTAGGGATTATGGAAAATCAGCTGGACTAACAGAAGATCTGACTGCACTCTGGCTCTGACAAGCTTTGTGACCTTGTGACTTTCATTACCTCACTTGGCCTTTCTGAGTTTCATTTACTGGTATGTATTGATAACATGGAGGGAAAAGGTGAGTAAGAATTTTGGCTCTGTCTTCTGTAGAGAATTGATGTGAAGCTTTAGAAAGTTATTTAAATTATATAATGCAAGAAAAATCACATTGGAATCCTCAAGTGATATACACATGCTAATTTTATCATTGAAATGTACAGGGGAGAAATCCAACACAATTCTAGTTTACCTCTGTTGCAACTGCCTGTAATGCTTTATGTTGAAAAGGATGTCCTTCAGATTTTTTTTTTTAATTTTTGAATTTTATTTTACTTTTTTATACAGCAGGTTCTTATTAGACATCAATTTCATACACATCAGTGTATACATGTCAATCTCAATCGCCCAATTCATCCCACCACCCCCATCCCCCTGCCGCTTTCCCCTCTTGGTTTGTTCTCTACATCTGTGTCTCAATTTCTGCCCTGTAAAACGGTTCATCTGTAACCATTTTTCTAGGTTCCACATATATATGCATTAATATACGATATTTGTTTTTCTCTTCCTGACTTACTTCACTCTGTATGACAGTCTCTAGATCCATCCACGTCTCAACAAATGACTCAATTTCGTTCCTTTTTATGGCTGAGTAATATTCCATTGTATATATGTACCACATCTGCTTTATCCATTCAGCTGTCCATGGACACTTAGGTTGCTTCCATGACCTGGCTATTGTAAAGAGTGCTGCGATGAACACTGGGGTGCATGTGTCTTCTTGAATTATGGTTTTCTCTGGGTATATGCCCAGTAGTGAGATTGCTGGATCATATGGTAATTCTATTTTTACTTTTTTAAGGAACCTCCATACTGTTCACCACAATGGCTGTATTAATTCATATTCCCATCAACAGCGCAAGAGGGTTCCCTTTTCTCCACACCCTCTCCAGCATTTGTTGTTTGTAGATTTTCTGATGATGCCCATTCTAACTGGTGTGAGGTGAGACTTCATTGTAGTTTTGATTTGCATTTCTCTAATAATTAGTGATGTTGAGCAGCTTTTCATGTGCTTCTTGGCCATCTGTATGTCTTCTTTGGAGAAATGTCTATTTAGGTCTCCTGCCCATTTTTGGATTGGGTTGTTTGTTTTCTTAATATTGAGCTGCATGAGCTG